>NW_017731776.1:867992-903520 GCF_001890085.2 Hipposideros armiger
AAAAAAAAAAAAAAAGATGGGGTACTTGTTTCTCATTTCCTGCTTGGGGTGATTTGTCAGTGCTCAAGGACTTCTTTGTATGGAGTCAGCGTTCTGGGCCCGCCTCGTCTCCAGGCCCTCTGCGTCTTTCTTCTGGACGAGGCAGCTGGCTTTGTAATCCTGATCAGGATTCCTCTCTTTTACTAGGTCTGAGACTTTGGCAAAGTTAGGTAACTCTCCAAGCCCCTAAAATGGCACGGTCATCCCTATTCATAAGGTTATTGAAAGGATTAAGTGAGGTGTCAGTAAGGCAGTTGCAAGGTCGCTGGCATGTAATCAGCGGTAGTAGTGGTTATAATTATTGTCATTGTCACCCTCCCCTTCCCCCTCAGTAACGCTGAGAGTTTCCCTCTTTCTGCCTTGGTGTCCAGGAGGGCCAGGAGAATGTGGAGATCCTTCCCTCTGGAGAGCGACCGCAGGCCAACCAGAAACGCATCACTACACCATATATGACCAAGTATGAACGAGCCCGCGTGCTGGGTACCCGAGCCCTCCAGATCGCGTGAGTGTGTGTCCCTTCACTGTCTTTTCCATCAGTCAGGCTACAGTGAGCCTCCAAACTGTTGATGTGGCCCAGCCTGGCACCTGAAAACAGACTCCCTGCTTTCACATGCTAAACAAGGGGGTGCGGGGGGTGCTGTCCCTGTGTGCCAGGCACTGTGCTAGACCCCTGCCCTCAAGGAGTCTGATCCAACAGGAGAAATAGGTCCTGAACATCTGAGAAGTCAAATAACAGTACAGTAGAAGAATAACAATAAAAATATAGAACTCGATGATTGCCTGTCAGGTTAGTGAAGCCAAAAAAGTGTGGATTCAGGAAGTCCTAGACCATTGTGGTCCAGTTAGTTGGGGTGCTGCGGCAGTACCCG
The DNA here is from genome assembly GCF_001890085.2 of Hipposideros armiger. Classification (NCBI taxonomy): domain Eukaryota; kingdom Metazoa; phylum Chordata; class Mammalia; order Chiroptera; family Hipposideridae; genus Hipposideros; species Hipposideros armiger. The sequence continues at coordinate 868,901 of NW_017731776.1, forward strand.
CTGGGCTGAAGGTGGTCCTTGACTCAAGGTGGACTACGGCCAGCCCAGAGGAGTGGGAGAGCCCTCCATGCAGAAGCCACGCCAGAGATGTGAAAACACAGAACAATGGTGGGGTTCTGGGGACTTGAAATTAGCAACCTTTCCTTTCCCAGGTTTAGAACCAGTTGAAGAAGAACGAGATTTGGGAGATAGCCAGGAGATAGGCAGAGACCAGAATGTACGGCGACTGCATGTTCAGGCCTCCACAGGCTGTGTGCAGGAGCAAGCCTGCCTACTGAGGTGGTGGGTCTTGAAAGTGCTCTCTGCAGGCAGGTGGCTTTGAGAAAGCAGGGACTCTCGATGAGGCTGAGCCACAGGTGCCTGCTTTTTCTCCCTGTCAGATACGTTACTCTCCCCTCCTGAGGAAGAGTAAGTGGGGGACAGAGAGAGGGCAAGTGTGGTACTGTTGCTCTCTTAGAAGGTCTTCCCAGGGAAACACGAGGCCAAGGAAAGGCGCCCTACACAGACTTCTTACAAGCTGGTGTGGGGAATGCTGGCTCTGTGGCAGTGGAGGTGCTTCAAGCAGGGAATAGTGGAATATAGGCGAGAAGAAAGCTGGGGCCAGAGCTGGAGTTCTGTGTGCTGGAGGAGCAGTGAGGCTAAACCTGTGCATCCCCCTCCCTAGTTTTCAGTCAGCATTGGACTTGATCTCCAGTCCTGTGGTGTGAGATGACCACCGTGTCCACCCTGACAAACGGTTTTCCGGGTGGACAACATTGTTCCTCATCCGTTCAGCAGTAGACCTCTTGCCAGCCTGCTTGCACTCCTTGCGGGCCTGGGAGAAATGAGGGCTGCACTCAGTAGGATAATTTTGGTATCCCTGGGATCAGGATCCTCCAAGCCTGTGCCATCAATTATGGTAGCCACTAGCTACATGTGGCCATTTAAATTTAAATTAAGTAAAGTTAAACAGAATGAAAAGCTCAGTTGTTTGGTCTCATTAGCCACATTTCATGTACTCAGTGGCCACCTGTGGCCTGTAATGGGCAGTGCAGACAGAAGACGTTCCAATCTTGTTGCAAAGCATTCTGTTGGTGCTCTAGTGCTCATCTCGGCTAAAAATGACCCGGCAGAAAGAATAATTCATCAAGTATTTTTCAAACAAGTAGACAGATTGTATGTAAGTTCAAGTCTTTCAACATTGAATAAGATACTGTGCTTGCACCTGTTGGGGAGGCGAAAATGATTAAAGACACAATCCCCCAGTCCTCCCGGTGTTTACTGCCTGGTTGGGGAGACAGATCCCTTCACAAATACCCAGAACCCAAGGCAGATGGGAGTGGTGCTTTACAAGAGATGCAAAAAAGGGGAGAAGAGAGTCATTGCTGGGGTGACTGGAGAAGCCTCCCGAGGAGGTTAGAATTCAAGTGGGGACAGGGAAAGGGAGGTGGTTTTGAGGATGTCCCAGGGCCAGAGACAGAGCAAGGAAAGGTCCAGGTGGAGGCAGGTAAGTGTGTGTGGCTTGTTGTGCGGGAATGGCAAGTAGCTTGGGGCACAAGACTGGAAAAGATGTCACTGGTGCCTTGAGTGACAAGTTCAGAGGATTGGCATGCATTTGGTGGGCAGTGTGGAGCACTTAAAAGTTTGGAGGCAGACATTCAAGACCACTACCAAGTCCCAGCGTCCTGCTTTCTTTGGGAGCAAGGCACGGTCCCACGTGGTTGGGTCCGTAGTGCTCCTTCCGAATAAAGGCTAGGACACTGCAGGCGGGTCCCTTCCTGCTAGGAGGCCGTGGGGAGCCAGGGCCGTAGCTCTCATCCTTAGCGCTAGGCACGCAGCCCTGCACTTAGATGAACACAACGTTTCGTGGATAGTTTTTGGATGACATCTCACTCCAGCTCCTTAGCACCACCTGGTGGCTGGTGTGGACCATAGCCACTTCCTCAGGATCGTTGCTGGGTTCATTTGTGGATGCCTTGGTGCCGACAAATACCTAAGGGCACACCCTCACACTTTGCAGATCGTGTGCACATAGTAGGGGTAGATGAATGAATGCCCTTGAATTATTCATATCTTGAAGGAAAGAAGGCATATGCAGATCAGGAAAAGCATTTTACCATATTCTTTAAAGCTTTCAATTTTGGGGAAATTGAATTATTTGAGAGAAGATATAGGGAAGGTTAAATTCTTGGTCTCTGCCGTTGGGACATGTTCAGGCTTTTGGGAGTAACACATCAAAATAGTAATAAAATTAGTAAATTATTTGGTGTTAACTGGTGCCTCTCAGACTGGCTGATTACCACAGTCACCCCGGGAGCTTTGTAAATGAAGGTTCTCAGGCTCCTTCACTAGAAATTCTATTCAGAGGACCTGAGAACTTGAATTTTCAGTAAGGTCTCCTAGTAATTCTGATGATTATCAGTTTTGGGATTCATTAGTGTAAACTTGAGCTGGAATCATCAAAGGTGGCTTCCTAGAGGAGGTGGGCCCAGAACTAGCACCCCACCCATTTGTGTTCAGAGCCTGTGCTGTGGGTCAGGCATTGCGATGGAGCATGTGGTCCTGGGCCACCAGGTGCTCATTCATGGTCTAATGTGGAAAACATCGAACAAGTAGTTCCAGGGCAGTGAGGCTGGTGCCAGGAGAAGCGTATGCAAACGAGTCAGGGCCCTGAGGATCCAGCTAATGATCTCCAGAGTGGAGACATTCGAGCCTCTCCCAGGCTGGTGGGGAGAGGAAGTGCTCCTGAGAGGACGCAAAAAGGAAACAGCAGTGTCTACCCAGGGAGCCGTAGGAGTTTGGTGTGGCGGGAACGCCGGATAAATATAGGCAGGTAACGTGAGAGGGTGCTAGAAAGGTGAGCAGGGGCCAGACTGATCGTGGACAGAAAGTTAGCAGGTGAGTGCCTGACACCGGCCCCGCATGGAGGCTGGAAGAGCAGGACTTCTGAGGGGGGTTGCCAAGAAGGAAAACGGGCGCCTGGTCCTGAGGCAGGGCCTGGGGGCGTTGGATTAGGGCAGTCAGAAGGCCAGCCTTTGCACATGCCCTTTCTTTGTGCTGGAATACTCTGGTGTGGCCACTAGGTTCAGGAACCTGCTGTAGGCCCTGGGGACGGTCCCTGGCAGGGGAGCTGGCATGGTGAATGTCCTATGGCCTTGTGATGAAAGCTTACACTTGTCCCGTTCATAATAGCTTTCTAAAGTTTATGGATCTTCAGCTTATAAATGAGTGAGCACAGTGGGCAGGAACACGCAGGGTTCAAATCTTGGCTCTGCCACTTACTGGCTGTGTGACCTTGGGCACGTTACTGACCTCTCTGTGCCTCAGTTCCTCATCAGTAAAACAGAAGTAATAATAGTACTCACTTCATGTGAAATAATCTATGTAAAGAGGTGAGAGTCGCGTATGGCACTTAGCGAGTCTTGGCTTGTTAGCCAGTAGTGTTTTAGTATCATCATGTAGGCAAGGCAGGGCTTTTTGTCTTCATTTTCAAATGATGCTGAGATTTGGAGAGCAGTTCAGTACCTCTGGAGGCAAAGTTGAAATCCGGCCTCCTGGCTCCCACTCGTGTATCCTCACAGCCAGTCAGTGCCTCTGAACCACTGCCCATCCATAACGCCTGTCTGCCTAGGCGAGGACTGGGGTGCCGATCCAGCCCTGTTTGTGAAGCGAGCTCCCCAACACCTGTCCCTGTACCCACAGGATGTGTGCCCCTGTGATGGTCGAGCTGGAGGGGGAGACAGATCCCTTGCTCATCGCCATGAAAGAGCTCAAGTAAGTCGCCCAGATCACGGTTCACTGCCCCCGAGTCCGGGGAGGCCTCCTGTGGGTTCTCTGCACACCCTGACCCCCACTTCTTGCTGGGGAAGTGTGGTGCTTGTTTCTGTGGATCCTTAGCTCATTCAGGCGGCAGCCCCCCAGGAAGGAGGAGGGTGGGGGTGGAGGGGCAGGAAAAGGGCAGGGCACTGATGAGACATGACCTCTCCTGGCTGTTAGAATCCCTTGTTCCTGCTGCACTTGGCCTTGCCAGTCAGCCCCCCACTCTTCCCCTCCGCCCCTCCGCCTGGGGATGGCAGAGCCCTTCCAGACCCACAGTCCCACACTCAGGGGTTATTGTAATTCCTTTCCTACAAAGTACATTCATGGTCCCAAGAGGATGCTCCTAAGACTCCTGCACACAGTCTGTCCCCCCTGCTGTGGAGCTGGGGTCCCCAGCCCTCACGTACTTGTGACTTCTTCCCTGCCACAGGGCCCGAAAGATCCCCATCATCATCCGGCGCTACCTGCCCGACGGGAGCTATGAAGATTGGGGGGTAGATGAGCTCATCATCACCGACTGAGCTGGAACCACTTCCTGACGGTGCCTCAGCCCCACTTCTGTTCTCATGTTCTTTATACATGTAAATAATAAACTATTCAGCCTTTCTACCCCTCGGCCTCCAGCTACCTGCTGTGCCCACCCACTTCTTCCCTGTTACCGCCCTGCGGCCCGAGGCGGCACCCATCGCACTGGCCTTGTGACTGTCAGCTCTTTAAGAAGCACCAGGGGCCCTCATCCCCTGTGGATACCCCGCATCCCTCCCTCCATCTCCCCTTCACCAGAGCAAAGGCTGCTGCAGGGAGACATCTCAGCTGCCTTCCCAGCAGACAGACGAGCCTTTGTGCCCAGGGAGCTGGTTGCCACGGAAACCCCCAATTTCCTTTCCAGTGGGGACTGGCTGCAGGGGCTTCTCCCTTCTCAGGAGTATCACAGAGCAGGTCTCATCAAGCCACCCATTGTTTCCTAAGGACCTGCCTCGAGCCTCTTATCATGGGCTCGGATCCCCTTTCAGGAGCAGTGCCCCAGCAGGAAGCTTGGGGATGCACGATCCCCCCCCTACCCCAAGCACAGTACTGCTGGGCAAGTCAGCAGCTGGAGCAAGGACCCAGCACCTGCCCACCCCCGGCCCCCTCAGTCCCCACTGCCCACACACTGTCCTCCGTGGCCCACCTCTGCCCCACCCATACCCTCTCCTTTCTGCCTCTGGGAGATGTCTTATTCCCTTGATCCTCTGAGGCCTTGACTGGGATGGGTGCTGGGATGACGGTGGGTGGAGAAGTAGGGCTCCTGGGTTCAAGGCGTGGCATTAAATCAGGACTGGAACTCATCATCCTCTGCCCAAGTTCTAATGGGTCCTGTTCTCTTCACTCTGCTTACCCAACCTGTGGTAAGACCAATCACGTTGGTTCCTCCTTCCTGGGGCTGGGGGGGGAGGGGGCGGGGGCAGGGATAGGTTATGTAGTGACACCAACAGAGATAGAAGGGAGAACTGGCGCCCTGAGTATTCCAGCCTTGACCTCCATTCTGCTGCTAGCTCCCCTTCCAGGAAGATGAGGAGCTGGGCCAGCCTGACCTCTGCAAGAGGCATGGTCCCCAGGGGTGGGTGCACCCTGGACAAAGTGGGAGTGGTGAGCAGTCCCAGGGGCGGGAGGGGAGTTGACTGCCCTGGAGAAGGGTTAATTCAGGGAGCAGTGGACTTTGCACCCCCTTCCACCCTCCTCCAAGCCCGTGGAATCCTTTAATCAAGTTGGGTGCTGAAATTTCAGCTCTGAAATGCCGCCTTTGTGCTGGCATCCAGGCGGCCGCCCCAGAGTGCGGGGGTCACTTTCTCGGGCCCGTTTCTCTAAATGGTTTCTTTGTTCCTGCTGGGCCACTCAGTATCAGATGTGATTAAAGGGAGATGGGGTTTGGGTGGGGAGGAGAGAAGAGGCTGGGAGAGGGAGTAGGGGGTTAACCCTTAGGGGATAGGGTGTAGGGGAGATGGAGAAAGGGGTGTTTTGGTCCTTTATCAGGGAGTCCGTCCCTTGCTACTCACCTGGCCAGGCCTGGGCATAGTCTCCTCAGTCCTCTCCAGAAACACCTGGCCCCTTCTCTCTACACGTGGAGCCACTACCTGACTGAGGCCCCAGCACATCCGGAACTTGGGTCTAAGGGATGAGCACAAGGCAGGTCTTCCAACTTCTCCAGGGCTATTTGTCCTCTTCCCATATCTCCAGTGACTTCCCAGTAGATCTCATGAGATGCAGGGACCTGGAGTGGTGGTTTCATCTTGATGTAGCCCTTCCCCCTGCCCCGTGGCTCCATGTCCACAGTCCCCTCGAGAGCAGGAGCAGTGAACAGACTGGAAATGGACTAATGTCCTGTTTTTCAACAGAGGCCACAGGGTGGGCTGTAAAAACTACGAGCACATGAGGTTACTACTGACTGATACCTAACAATTAGAGAAAAGGTTATTGCATATTTGAAAACAATAAAGAAGAGACCCAGGAACTAGCATAAGGTTTGTTTCTAAGAATATCGCCACATGAACCAAAATTCGTTTTTTTAGTGGGGACTGGTCTGGTAGGTCGAAAGATAAAACAAATGTTGATTTTAGCAAGGCATCGGGCAGTCTGTGTGGCTACGATAGAGAAATGTGTGCTTCGTGGTGATGTAATTAGATAGATGCAGAATTGATTGGATGGTCTCTCCCTAAGAGTGTAGATAACAGAACTGATGATGGAGAGGGAGTTAGTGGTGTACACAGGGCCTGCTCCTCTTCATTTCAGCCTTTCCATTGGTGACTTGAATGGTGACAAGGTTGCAGATACATAAAGCTCGGAGGAGAGCTGATAAGTAGTAGTCAAGATTCCAAAAGGTTTAATATAGGTGGGAAATGGTCAAATCCAACAAGATGAGATCTGTTAAAGATGAGTATAAAATCGTGCATTTATCTACAACAAAACCAAACAGCAGGAAACATCGTATGTCCGGTTGGGGTGATCTGACTTGGCAGCAGATACCGTCTGTAAGAGCAGGATTTGCAGCTACCACTAAGCTTCATGGGAGCCAGCAGTTGGGGTGAGGTTATCCGAAGAGCTTCCATGACGCAGCTTCCAGATGGGAGTTTGGCCACCCTGGAGGATTGGGCTCGAGCTTGGCACTCCCCACCCCACCCCAGGTCTTGACCAGGAGGTGAGAGGTGGATGAGGGAGCTGGGCTGGAGCAGTGAAAGAAGCGTCACTTCAGATTAAAAGTGAAAGGAGGGCCCGCAGGCAGCGGGCAGGTGGAAGGTGGCGAATGGTGCAGAGGTGGAGTCAGTGCTGCCCTCAAATTCTGGCACCAGCACTCCTTAGCATGCACCTCTCAAAGCTTCAGTTTCCCCATCTGGAAAATGGGGGTACTGATCAGACCCACCCCTCATAGTCCGGAATGACAAAGCACCTGGCCAGGGGGCAGTCAGTAGTACATGGCACCTGTTACTGTTATTATTAGCTGGGGATAAGGAAGACTCCCAACCATTGGAGCCGTCCATCAGTGGAGCACGGTGGTGAAGAGAGTTCCCCTGTCCCCAAGGTGGAATGGCTCCTGGTCCCCAATCACAGCTTGGAATTCTGCTGAGGAAAGAGCTCTTCGGAAGTACTGAAGGGTTCGTTGGCATGTCTGCCCTCCTGGGTTTATGCTTAGACACGGGCAGCGGCTGTGAAGATGGGCTAGATACTGGAGTAGACCTGTGTGCGCGCGCGCGCCTGTGTGTGGCAAGTGGAGGGGTGCACAGAGAGAAGGCCCAGCCACACATTCTAAAGGACCAGGCTTGCTGGCTGCAGACAGCAAGAAGTCAGGCCTGACCTGCCTCTCTTTCAAATATCTGTCCCTTGAAATCTTTGCAAGCCCCCTCCTCTCTGCTGGGCAAGCAAAGGGGCTGCTTGGAGGCGCTCTGACAGTTCCAGCTTGAGCCAGTGAGTAGCCCACCTGCAGTGTGGACACAGCTGGACTGGGGGGAGAGCTCCCATCCCAGGCCTCAGCCCCTGAGCACAGACTGACTCCATTTCGATGCCAGTTGTCCTAACCCACTGCATTGCCCCCACCTTCCTAGGGGAGAGGGTAGAACTTGGGGTGATCTATCCTCTGCATTCCACCCCTAGCTATTTCCAGAAGGTGTTTGAGGAAGCACAGGTACAGGGATAAGAGACCAAGAGACAGGCCAGGTCAGGCCCACCAAGCAGGTAACTGGAACCTTTAATTTTATTATGTGGAATGCTTAATGCAGAGTTAATAGGGGCTGGAGAACCTAGGAGGGGAAGAGGGGAGAGGGAGCTACGAGATAAATAAGAGGGGGCAGTAATGAGTTACATGTGGATTGTGGGGGCTGCAGAACAGGAAAATAGGGGCAGACAGAGCTACATACTTTATTCAGATACCATTGGGAGGCGTAGGGCAAAAGGCCGGGGCAGAATGTACACATGAGGAGTTCAGTGTCTTCAGCCTGCTGCCAGCACCCTGGGTGCTGGGCCCTGCGTCTCCTCTGGGAGCAGAGGGTTTGGGCCTGAGAAACGGTAGCTCTCTGGGAAGCCCAAGGAGTTGGGGCTGCCAGAGCAGGGGCCACAGAGCCTGGTGAGGGAAGACGGGCTTGGCGGGGAGCCGGGAGGAAGGCTCTGAATTGTCTCCGAATCCTTTCCTCACCTCTGGGGGTGTGCCTCAAGGTCTGGGAGGTCACAGTGGAGGACCAGGGGCCCTCTTTCTCCACGAGACAAAGACTGAGGTTACTGGCACAGAATTGGATCTGGGGCCTCTGTGCCAAGTCCTTCCTGTGTTCAGGAGGGGAGGGGGCATGGGGGGGCAGGGATGAGGAGACCTCCCTCTGAGCCCCTACCCCACCCCCACACCCTCCCAGGCTGTTCAAAGCTGTCCTCAGCCCCCAAGGGGCAGACGTAGCCCATTCCAGGCAATGATGCAGGTCTCTGGTTGGCCTTGATCTTAGGCAGGTGGCACAGGTGGCATGGGCTATGTCAGACCCCTCATTTTCCATGAGAGGAAACACAGGCACAGGAGTGGCAAGGCCTCCGATTCCCATCCGACCCTGGGTGCTTCCCCTTCCCACAGGAGGGTGAGTGAGTCCTTCTCGGGTCCTGGGATCGAGGGTCATCCTCGGGGGAAGGTGCCGCCCCTCACCGTTCAGTCTAGGGGCAACAATCACCCTCCTCCTCTGCCCAGCCTAGTAGCCGAGGGCTTTGCCTGGGCCAGAGCCTGGATAGGACAGGGTGGGGTCATCAAAGGCAGTGAGCCAGACAGAAAGCCTTCCCTCAGCTGTCAGCCTCTGCAGCCTCCTCCCCAGCCACCACCAGGCCTGCGATGGGCAAGGAACAGGACGCAAGGGCTGGGGGAGGGACGTGCTACCCAGAGGGGCTGGGCAGGGCTGGTGGTTGACAGGGCCCCCTTTTAAGGCCGGGACAGCGTCGTGTATACTGGCTGCTCCCAGTGTGTGGGGCTGTGGGACTGGGGCCCTGAGGGGCTGGGGTCAGAGATGGCCGTGTAGAGGGGCCGCTGTGAGGGCCCCATGTAGGAGAAGGCCGAGTAGAGGCCAGAGGCCTGGCCCGAATGGCCGTAATAGGGTCCTGAGGGCTGATGGTCAGAGTAGTCAAACTGGGGGCGGGAGATGGAGGGGAAGGCAGAGCCATAGTGGGGCAGACTGAGGGAGGTGTAGGCGATCTGCGAGGTGGATGGCTGGTCGCTGTAGTGTGGGGGCCCCTGGGGCCCCGCGGTCTCTGTCTTCACCTGGGCTTTGGCATCCACACCAGGTGGTGAGACCGTGGGCAGAGCCACGCCTGGCGGCTTGGAGATCCAGGCGGAGTGTCCACTGGCCACAGCCAGGGCGCTGCCCAGCCCATAGCCAGCTGCCGAGTAGCTGCCCACGTGGCCCGGGTGCCCATTGGGCGGCAGGTACTGGTCCAACTCAGCCACATCAAAGGTCTCCATGTTGGACATTACCTCGTGACTGATCTCACCGATGTCCACGTTGCCGAAGTCGATGTGAGGCTTCCCGCCCTCCCCCAGGGAGCGCCCATCCCGCTTGGGGTCTGCCTTGCCCGACTGCAGCTCTGTCTTTGGGGTGGTCGGAGGGGTGGGTGGGCCATGGCTCTGGCCTGGGCGGAAGGGAGACAGAGAGAGAAGCAGGAAATGAGGTCAGAGGCTTATGGATTCTGATGGTTCACCGTCAGACAAGCGGTTCACCTCCAGGAGGCTGAGGGCGGATCCCGGCGTGACCTCGTACGTTTTACGTGTTTGGGCAGCCTGGGTTGGCTTCTATTTATATAACGGTCTTGGGTTGGTCTGCAGTTGTTCATGAAATTCCCCAATCTTAGGGAAGGGTTCTGCCGCCCACCCAGAGCAGGACTTCCTTGGTCACCACCCCTCCTGGAGAGGCCCGCTTCCTTTTGAAAGACCTTTCCCGTTGGAAAGTCTTCTCTCGCAGTTCCCACTGCTCCTTAGCTGCTGAACCCAGTGGGGCCTGGCTGCCCATCCCGCTCACCTGCTCCCCTCCGCGCACGCTTGGCCTCTGCTGGCCGCTCTCCCTGCTGACCTCACCCGCCTCCTCACTCTTCACTCTCTTTCACTTTTGCTGGCTTGCCTGTGCCTCCTCCTGCCGTGGCCCCTGAACAGAGATGTGTCCCCTCTGACCCTTTCCCTCCTCCCAAGGCCCCTTACTCCAGGAGACCGTCCCTCTAAGCCAGCCCCGCTGGCCATGCTGTCAGTGCCCATCACACACCACGCTGTCCACTGTTCCTCCAGCTGCTTTTCCCTGCTCGTTCAGGAGAGCACTGAGGTAACAACCTGCTCCACCCCTGTTCCTTCTTCCATTTTCTCACACACATATTCATTCAGCAAACACTTAGGGGGCACTGTGCCAGGCACAGGGGATACAAGTGTAAATGAAATGGGTCGCTGTCTTCACAAGCTCACAGAATTAGGGAGATCCTGAGACCCACACGTGGCTAGAGTGCAGCTTCAAAAGTGCTGTGATGACGGGGCCTGCACAGGGTTCCAGAGTCCAGCAGAGAAAGCCACTCACCCTGCCCTGGGGACTTGGCCAAGGTCTCACTGAGGAGAGGTAGCTGAGCTGGTCTGTGAAGGCTGAGGAAAAACCCACGCTCACAGTTATGTTCTGAGGTGGTGGTTCTGTACATGGTCCAGGGTCATGCCTCTGCCTTCTCCGTCAGACCAGAGGCAATGCCACGTCCTGCACTGGCCAAGTGCTCTGGACTTTGGGTTTCCATCCTGTGTGACCCTGGGCAGACCCCTATCTTCTCTTAACCAGTTTCCTTATCAGTAAAACAGAGACAATCCCAAGCAGCTCAGACACAGCCTCCTTCCAGAAGCCTTCCTTGACCAGAGTCTGGCAGGTGGCTGGATATTTTTGGAGATCTGACTGGATGGGTGGTGGGTGACTCCTCCCTGGGGTCATGTCCCCTCTGGGTCTTGGGTGGGCTTTGTGTGCACTTGCTTCTTCCTGTCTTAATTCACGTGTGTTCATCCCTGCTCCTCCCTCGACGCCAGGGGCTGGCAAACTGCAGCTTGTGAGCCACATGCGGCTCTTTGGGTATGTACATGGGAGCAATTTTTTGTGTGAATTTTTCTTATTTTAATAGATATGATTAATACTATTACTTGTTATAATATTACTTTAAATTTTCCTTATTTGTAAAAATGTATTTATGGCTCTCAAATAATTTTTAAATTGTTGTGAGGGACCGGATTGGCTCTCCCATCTCAAAAGTTTGCCGACCCCTGCTGTAGACCGTGGGCTTCTGAGTGTCTGCCTGCTCCCGGGCCAGGCACAGAGGAAGACTTGGGACATGTCTTCCCATGAGCCTGAGCCACGCACGGCATTCTCTATGTTATGAACACATGCGAGGCAGCGGTGTTGCCCTCAGAGGTCTCGGAGCCAAAGTGCCTGGGCTCAGACCTCAGCTGTGTGGCAAGTCACCCTTCAAATGAGAGTAGTGAGCGTCACAGCTGAGATCTGAGCCCAGGCAGAGTGGCTGCCTTATCCCAGTTCAGAATGATCGAGTGAGTTAATACACATACAGCAGTTAGCACAGTGCCTGGCACACAATAGGTGCTCAATTCGTGTTAGCTGCTGTTATCACTAATGAGAATGAAACAAGATGCCCTACGTCTGGCCCTTGCATGGCATGTGCTCGACGTCACATGCCGTGTCTCCCCCGTCAGACTGGAGGTGGGAAAACGGCAATGACCTCTTCCCCACCCGGTGTCCCATTTCTCGGAGCCATCCTGTCCCGCCTGACCTTGTGGTCGTTCACCCATGGCCTCCTTAACGGGCCTGTTCACTCAGCAGCAGGGCCCCCTTCCATCAGCCATGCCATCTTGCCCAACTGCCTCCCCTGGCGCCTGAGTCCCCACTGAGCTCCCTCTGAGCCCCTGCACCCCAGCTGGGGTGACTGCGCAGCCTGGCAAGCCCTTCCCAGGGCCCAGGCTTCCGCACCCATCGCAAGCCATCACAGCCCACTCCAGCTCCCAGCCCAGCATTCACCTGACGGATGCTCAGGGTTCCCGTCTGACATCGGGGAGCCCTCTCCGGGGTGCCGGTGGTCCAGGTGGGCGCTCTTGTAGTGGGCCTGGATGGCGGCAGCCCCGCCCTGCTCGGCCTCCCCGCCGGGGCACTCCGACTCCCCCTGCGCTGCTTTCCCGTTCTTCCGTCTCCGAGGCTGGTACTTGTAGTCTGGGTGGTCCTTCTTGTGCTGCATCCGCAGCCGCTCGGCCTCCTCAATGAAGGGGCGCTTGTCACTCTCATTCAGCAGCCTGTGAGGGGGAGCGGCAGTCGGGGGAGACAGCAGAGGGGCCAGATGAGAGGCTGGGGATGGGGAGCCCTGCAAGCAGGACCCAGCATTGAAGCTTGCTCTTTGGTTTATGGGCTGGAAGGTGTGAGGCCCAAGGAACCCCAGGCTCAGAGGGCTGTGATCTCACCCCCAAAACTCTCGGGCTGGGGCATGAGAAGGGTCAGCCAGTTGCTCCTGGTAGCCCCTGAGGGTGGAGTTCGAAGTAGGCATAGAACTTAGGAGGGGCAGATGTCAGTTCGAGGAGAGGAAAAATTCTTATCACCAAAGCTGTCCGCAAGTGGAGCTGGCTGCCTCGTCAGAGGGTGAGCTCCCTGGGACTCGAGGTGTGCAAACGGAGAAGCAGCATGGTGAGGGGGAAAAGCCCAGTCTCTGCTACTTACTAGCTGTGTGACCGTGGGCAAGTCACTTCTCTGAGCCTTAGTTTCTTCACCTACAAAACGAGGATGACAATAACCTACTTCACCGGGTGTGGGACTGGTCAAGATAATGGAGGTGAAGCATTTGCACCAGGCCTGACAAGGAGAGGGCACCTGAGAAACAGGTGCGATTCTAATGCTGCTTGGGGGGGGAGGGGTGTTGGACAGGAGGACTTGGGTGGGCCCATCTTAACTCTGGAAAACTGATTCTGTGAACTCCAGCGTGCTGGGCAGAGGGGCGGGATGTGAGTGCCCTTGGCTGCCCCCTGGGGAATCATAGCTCCTTGTCCATGGGTGACAGAGTACAGGAAGCCAGACGCTCTTCCCAGACCCGGACGGGGGTGGACAAATCCTCTCCCCAGTCCGTGACCAGCCAGTGGAGGGCAGCCCTGAAGGCACTGCCCCTGCCCACTGGACTCCAGCCTCAGGCCAGGACTGGAGGGTGGAGAAGGGGGTGTTTCCAGAGCTTGGCTGCCCCAGGGTGAGGAGGGCAGGATGGGGTACCTTGCAGAGGGTGCTAAGTGGAAAGAACACACACCTAGACATAAGGGACGCTGGAGGAGCAGCTCTGTCCCTCTGCCCAAAGGGCGGCTCTCTCCAGCTCCCCCCACCCCCAGTGGGTGCCCTCTTCTCCCAGTTAGCAGGAGGCAGAGCCCTCCCCACCCAGGATGGGAGCGGGTGGTCATACCAGGCACCTCCTTCCCGGCAGCAGCATTCCTCTGCAGCTTAGCCTCCCCCGCTGTCCCCTCCCCCCCGGCTGTGGAGCCCAGCCCCGGCCCAGCTTTCTCCAAGGATCCCTCTAGCCGAGTGAGGGGATGGGGACCCCAGGGCCTCAGGAGTCGGGTGTGGGATACAGACTTCTTCCCACCAGCCATGCCCCCACAGCCAGGTTCTCTGGGAGGCTGGGCCCAGGGGAGTGGGTGGGGCAGGCCCTGAAGGTGTGTGTGGGTGCGTGGCGGGTAGAACTGTATTAAGGGAGCAGAGCAGGCTCGGCCATAACAGAGGCTCCCGGGATGGCTGGGGCCACTGAGCTTGGTCTCCCCCCCCAAACCTTCCGTGTGCCCTCTGCCCAGCTGGCAATTGGGTGTGAATCAGCAAGAAAATGGCAGGGGGTGCAGAGGGAGGGCACAGGCCAGAAGGGAGGGAAGAATGCAACACTGCATCCCACGGTCACTTCCCCTGCTGGTTCCCCGCAGTACCAGGTTAGCCTGGATAGAAACCTAACCTCAGGCCCGCCTGCCATCCCCAACCCCAGCCCTAACCCCGGCCTGGTCCGGTCCAGTCCGGCCCCTCACTGGCTGCAGAGGCGAACCCCACCTCCAACCTCAACCCCAGCCTCACCCCGACTTCAGCTCTGTGCAGGCTCTCCTGACCCCAAACCCATCCTGCCCTACCACAGAGAGCCCATCCCAAATCTAACCTTGACTCCAGGCCGGCCCTCATTCAGCACTGTCCTCCTCCGCCCCCATGTCACCCACCGCTGTCACCCACAGCTCTAACAGCAAACCCAATCCTCATCTGCACCTTCACTTCACCTCTGTCCTCTGGGTCTCCAAGATTTGGAATAGGGGTGGGGAGAGGACTGGTTCCCTGACCAAACTGGAACCCCCAACCTGGGGGGCTCCCAAGGTGGGGCACTGGCCTACTCCATCCACTCCTCCTGGCAGGGAAGGGGCCTGTGAACCTGGGATGGGGAGTGGGGGGGGGTGCGGCGGTCAGGAGAGGCTCTAGCCTGGGACTTCCTTTTACTCTCTTGGCTCTAATTATTCTCTCCAGGCAGGTCAACCCACACACAGCCAGTACCATGTGATCTGCACCCAACAGTCCTCTCCCAGGCGGGTGCCAAAGTTAGCATGACTGTCGGAGTTCACATAGCCACTTAGGAACCAGGACCTGGACGCTGATGTGTCTAGCCCCGATCTACCTCCAGCACCCCACACAGTCTGTCCATCTGTCTCTCTTTTCAGGTGTAGGGCCCCTGTTCTCCAGCTCTGCCTACCGAATCATCCCCTTCCTGATGGCCGGGGAGTCATGAGCTGGCCGGGGCCTCAGGAGCCCATGGAGAGACTGGCCAGCTCAGCTGGGGTCCAGGTGCCTCTCAGGATCCCACCCTGGGTCCAGGTAGCACGCCCACATGTTGGCACAGTCTTTGATCCTTGGCATTGTCCTGCCACCCTCCTACCCCTGGGATTGGGTCCTGAGCAAGCAGTGCCTGCTTTCCTGATTGCCCCACTCCAGGTTGGCCCCTGGGGGGCACCCTGGGCCCCTGTGCGCACACCTTGAGTGGTGGCCAGGAAGGATTCCTCTTGAGGGAGCCCAAGCCCAGGGTTGTGGGCTGGGTGAACAGGGAAAGGGACAGTGGAGGGTCCAATCTTAAATCCTTGGTGATGGGGTGGTGGGAGAAGTGGGGGTTCATCCTTGCTCTGATGCTCTCATTGGACTCGTGCTGTGGTCTGCTCACGGTCCCCAGGGCCTGCTCTGTCTGCCTGTCTGTCTCCCACTTGGCGGTCTGTCTCTCACTTGTTCTTTTCCATCCCATGGCACCAAGGGTACTGGCCTACGCGGGTGTGAATGAACCTTGGGCAGAGGAGCTAGCTTTGACTTCGGCAGAGCTGGACCCCCTGGGTCCACATGGTAGGTTAGCTGCTGAGCCTGGGGCCTGCCCAGGATGAGCAGAGCGCTGGGGGCTGAGAGGGGGAGAAGGGGCACCAGGCCTTCAGCAAACACATGGCCAAGGACAGGGCCAGGGGACTGGAAGTGGTTCTCTCTTGGTCTCTTGGGGGCCCTCCTGCTCCTCGCATCCCCCTAAGCCTTTGGCCTTCTGGACCCAATCCCCACTGTGCGGAGGCAGCAGCAAGGGGGTGGCAGGCTCCTCTGACAAAGGTGAGCCTCACTGCTCTCCTCTTCTTTGCCCCTACCCTCACAACCTCCTGACCACGCCTTAGAGTGAAGGGGTGACCCACCATTGTCACCAAGGGCGGTGCAGGGAAAGGCCGCTGGACGAAGAGTCAGGAGACCTGGGGTCTGGTCCTGGCTCTGCCACCAGCTGTTACGTGGCCTTTGCGGTCCCTTTCCCTTTCAGGGCTGTCTCTTGGGCAGCCTAGTGGGGAATCAGGTGACCTCTGCAGGGTCGCATCTCCTGGAGCCCCTGTTCTCTTTGTGAGCCGCCCAGGACTCTGGGGGTGGGGGTTGCCCTGCTCAACGTGTTCCCAAGGGTGCAGGGCTGAAACCCAGACCCAAGGGGAGGGTCCGCCAACGTCCTCCTTGGGGAGATGTTTTCCCCCCAGAGGTTTGGGCTGGTCCCTGGGAGCGTGGGACTCTGAGGGACCCTGGGTAGGAAGGGGGCCAAGCTTTCCTCCTGGCCAGGGCTCTTAGCTCCCGCTTCTGGGCTGGAGGGGTAGGAGGTTACTCAATGCTGGGTGGGGCCCTGGAAAGAAAGATGGCGCCGAACTGGGAGCAGGAGGGAGAGAGAGACAAGCCTGGCAGCTTTGGGGCAGGGTGGGAGCGGGAGGCTCTTTTCCGCCCTGGACTGAAGGAGAGTGGGGTCAGGGGGGCACACCGAAGGCAGTGGGCGAGGACAGGACCCTGTAGAGTTGTCCCGCAGTCGTTCTCCGTCCCTCACTCAGACTCCCGTCTAAATTCCTTGCTTTCCTTGAGCTTTCCCGACTTCTCCATCGGGCTGCCTCAGTTTCCCTGCCTCTCCAGCCAGGCCTTGAGTTCTTCCCCAAGCGTTTCCCCCTCATCCCACACCACGGGAGTTGGTGGCAGTGGCCCCGCTGCGTGTGCGTGCCTGTAGGAAGGCGGTCAGCGCAGGCCTGCGGCGTGAGCCCTCCGCCATCCTTCCGTCCTTCCCGCCTTGACTCCCCCAGAAGCCCAGGCCCTACCGCCTGCCACCGACAGGATTCCAACCACGAGGGGGCGCCTTCCCGGCCGCTGCCCCGGGTGGGGAGCCAGCGCCACCCTAAGGGGGCACTAGTGGGGGCAGGGCGGGCCCGATGCCCACACTTGGTCTCCCAGCCCCGTCAGGAGGGGACTGTCCCCTGGAGAAGGGCCCCAGGAGTCCCCGTCCGGCCTGAGCCCACCCGCATCTGAAGGGCCGGCGGAAGGTCCCGGAGGCGGGTGGGCGCTCACCTCCAGAGCTTGCCCAGCGTCTTGCTGAGCTCGGCGTTGTGCAGGTGAGGATACTGGTCGGCCAGCTTCCTGCGCGCCGCCTGCGCCCACACCATGAAGGCGTTCATGGGCCGCTTGACGTGCGGTTTGCTCTTGCTGGCGCCATTGACGCGCACGGGCATGGGCACCAGCGTCCAGTCGTAGCCGCTCAGCACCTGGCTGACGGCCTCGCGGATGCACACGGGGAACTTGTCATCGTCCGCCTCGCCGTCCTGCTGCTCCTTCTTGACCTTGCCCAGCTCGCCGGGCCCGGGGCTGGCTCCCAGGCCCGACCCGCCGCCGCCGCCGCCGCCGCCGTCGGGCCCCAGCGAGGGCGCGCTCCCCGGGGACAGGCAGCGGGGCTCCTCAGAGCCTACGGGACTCAGCTCCACCTCGGAGAGGTCCTGCTCCTCCGCCATGTCGCCCCCGGCCACTGCCGCCTCGGCCGCCTCCCCGGGGCCCGCCGCCGGGGTCCTTGCGAAGAGTCCCACGCTCACCTGGACGGGAAGGAGGGCGGGATGGAGCGGCCGCTCGCACAGCCCCGACGGCGGCCCGGGAGGCGACGCGGGCACAGCCCCGAGGTGGTGCCCGCCTTGTTCCCCGCAAATCCACTGCAGCCCCGGGGGCCCGCGCACATGCTAGACCCTGCTCGGCCTCCTAGCTCCCGCCTCCACGTCTTCCCACCACCTGGCCCCAACCGTCTCTTGGTGTGGGTGGGTTTGGGTGGTTTTTTTTTAACCTCCTTTTGGGTGGAGGTTTGTTGATGGAAAGGAAGAAAAACGGACTCTTTATTCTGCTCTAATCCCGGCTCCTGGAATTTCCCACCTTTTCGCTCACCTTTCCTTCTTCCCTTCCGTCTGCCCCCGACGAGTCTAGAGGAGCTGGGTGAGGGGTGGGTGCGGATGTCAGCCTCTCTCCACCCCACACCCCACACCCCACAGCGGGGTCCCAGACCTAGGCCCAGCAAGGGAGGAGCGGAGGGGCGGACTGCGCACTCACTCACCTCCTCGGACCTCTCCTCCAGTCTGGGGCTCGTCCTTAGGAAGTGGAAAACCGTGTCCCAAGGTGTGCGGTCCAGCTCGGGGCTGGAGGGTGACGCTGGTGGGCTGGGAGGGAGGGGCTGGGGGCCCCTGAGCTTCAGGCCACGGCCTCGTCAGGACGGAGCCTGAATCCTCACCGCCAACCACCCTGGCCGGACAGCCTGAGACTGACTGAGCACTGAGCTGCTGCCGAGGGCTGGGGAAGGAAGGAGGGGGAGAGGGGGANCATCTCTTTTTCATTAGTCAATTTTTTAACATGATAGGAAAAGGAGGAGGACAGACAGACAGAATAGAGGGGGAGGGGAGGGAGGGAAGGGCAGAAGGTGGAGCCTCCAGCGCTTTCCTTCGTCCCCAACACTCAGGGCTCCTCCGTCAGGCCCCCCCACCCCATCTCCCTGCGCTGCTGCCCCAGGCCCGTCTTGGGGCCTGAGCTTAATCGGGGAGGTGTAGGCGGTGGGGTTAGCCAGGCAGGTCAGGAAAGCAAAGGATGCAGGTGGGTGGGGTCAAGACCTATTGCTTGGAGGAAAATTGGGCCCAACTGGGATCCCCAATCTCTGCCTCAGACAGCAGGGTGGGCAGTTGGCAAAAGATTGGGGAAGGATGAAAAGAAGGCAGGTAAAGGTCCTGTTGACATGTGAGGGCAGCTGGCTTGTGTGGCTTCCCTTTAAGATGTCTTATGAGTGCCTAATAGAGTGCCTGTGGCCAGACCTTCCTTCCCAGCCATCCACCATGCCTCAACCCCCACTCAGGCTGCCCTCTCTGTCTCAGCTTAGAGACGTCCAGGTCTATACCTGGTATGGCAGGGTGTACTGGGACACCCCCTGCCCAGTGCAGATGCCCAGCCTGACCCCTGGTCCCTTCTCATTGGACACCTGCTCAAGTAAAGGTGGGCTGGCTCAAGGAAAAAGACAGGACTGAAGTTCCCAGGAGGCTGGGCTTGGGACGGAAGGCCCCCTTTAAGTAGGTCTGAAAGGCTTTTGGGACCTCACTTCCTAGGACCCAACTCTCTTCACACTGGGTTCACATTCTGTTGGTGTGGGGGTCCCAGTCCTGGTTACCATGAAGTCCCCCATGCCCCCAGCAGGAGAAAGGGTGGGGAGTTGCCCTGCCCCCCTCTCCTCGTCTTTGTCCGTTTCTCTCCGAAGCCCCCTCCCCAGCTTGGTGACCCCCTCCGTTTTTCTGTCGTGCTCATCACCCAAGGCTCCTTTTTCTCTCTTCCTTCCCCAGGTCTGTCCTCCAAAGGTCACAGCCCATCTCTCTTCTCCATGGGCGGGTGTGGAGGTGGAGGTGGGATGTGCATGGAGGGGCAGATGGAGCCTAGGCCGCACTGGCAACCAGGTATGGCTCCGAGCTCCTCAGCAGCTGGGCAAGGCCCCAGGCCTACCCCAGGGGAGTCCTGTCTGGAGTGGGGCTGGAAAGGGGGTCTAGGCAAGGCCTCATGCTCAGGAAAGGCCAAGGGGGTGGAGGGGGGTGGGTAATGGGACACAATGAGGTAGTCACACGAGGCGAAGGCATGTTGGGGGTGGGGGGAGCGGACATTGGAACACACACACACACACACACATGCTCGCACACACAACCAGCCAGACAATCAGGCCAGTGTGTCTGGGGCCTCGGAGCCCAGTGAATTAGGAGTTTGATAAGGGTTTTCTCTTTCTCTCGCTTGCCGGCCTTGGACAATCTCCCCCCAGTTTTCCTCGACGCCACCCCCGGCGCTGCCAACCCTCCTCCCCCCGCCTCCCTTCTCTTCCCTGTGCCCAGACTCTTGTTCGGGGCCTTGAAACAGTGAGCTGTCTTTGTTCGAAATACAGGTGAACGGCAATCATGTGATTAACACACACACACATAAAAAGCTTTTTAACAGCGCCCGCCCGGCTTCAGAACCGCCCAGAGAGGAGCCGCCCTGGATGGACAGAGGGACGGAGGGACGAGCATCCAGCCGGTCGTGTCCGGCTGCCCGCAGCAGTCTCGGACACCCGCTGCTGCCCGCCTGCCTGGCATCTCTCGATCCCGGTGGGTCCCCATTCATCCTTCCACCCTTGGTTCCTCCTCTTCGAGGGAAGGGCCTCCCTGCCCCCTGTGGTGTCTGTGATTTGGTCCTGAGACCCCCTAGGGCAGAGAGGGGTAGCTGTGGAGAGTGAGACCCCAGGGTAGGAAGCTGAGTGTGGGGTCCACAGCTCCCCTCTCTGACTTCCCGCCTCCTCCCTTATCCTCCTTGGCCCAGCTGTGCCAGGATGGGGGTGGGGGTGGCAGTGGGCGCTCTGGGTCTGCAGAGAAGCCACAGTGGACAGAGGGGGGCCTCTCTCTTCCCCTCCCTCGTATTTTTCTCTCTCTCCCTCTCTCCTCCTGTTTCCTCAGTGCCATGCTTGAGCTTTTCTGCTGAGAGGTACTGGATGAAGCAGGTGGGCCTGCAGGGTGGGGGGAAGGGCTGTCAGAAGTCCAGGGCTGTGGGGGTGGGGCCCCCTGTCGTGATCACTTTTCCCCCACCCAACCACCATGCTGGCAACTGTGATCCCCTCCATCCCATCTCAGGCCCTGGGGACCCAGCTTCCTCCAGCAGGGGAGTTTGAAGGCCCCTATATTCATCCTTGGAGAACAGGGGGTTTGGAGAGGGGGGAGGGGTCCTGGATGAAGACACCAGGCCTCTGCCCTAGGCAGAACAACCAGGGGGGCCAGCTCAGAGTGGGTGGGGTTCCTTTTCCCCTTATTCCTGACCCTTCCCTCACCACACCTCAATCCAATCTGCCCATCCTCAGTGAGGTGTGGTGACAGGTGGATTCTCGCCTGTTCTCTCTCCCCAGCAGACAGGGGCCCCAAGTGCGAGTACTGGTGGAGATTCAGGCTTCTTTTCCTGGGCGGAAAGGCCTTTCAGGAGCAACAGGGTTTTCCTGGGATCCAACCTGGGTGCTGCTGACACTGGTCCCAGATGTACTCCTCAGCTGGCCACAGAGAGGAGGAGAGAGAATGAAATTCTGTCAATCATTGCAAAGCCCACTGATGACCCCGCCTGGCAGAGCTGCTTTGGTCAGCAGTGACCCTTAACCCCTTAGCTCCCTGAGCCCTCTTCCCAGGGCACTGGTCCTGTTTTGTGGAAGGCTCTGCCCTCGGTTCCCTGCCCTGGGCCCCACTCCCTCATTTGTTACCTGGGGCAACGATCACCCTCCTGCCCTGCCTGCCTCCTAGGACAGCTGAGACGAGATGGGGAAATCTGCTGTTCCCAGAGCCAGGGGCCGTGCAGGGGAGAGGGGTGGCACTGGTCAAGTCGAGCCTTTGCTCCAGCCTCAGTCTACCCAGGTGGGCATGAGACTTTCTTCCCGACTCCCTCAGGGGACAGGGCTGAGGACCAGATGAGAAAGCACTCTGCCACCTCCAGGTGCTGTGTGGATGAGACCTGCTGTCTTCCTCCTTCCATCAGGCCTGTGCCCCCTCCCAGGGCCTCAGACTCACGGCGCCCTCCAGTTCCCTGAGGGCCTTGCATCCCTCCCTGCTTGCCTGTGGAGACAGGGTTGGCCTAGGGCAGCACCTGTCAGCGTAAATCCCGTTCTTCGGGGCCCGAGTGGGGCCTGAGATTCTGCATTTGCTCCCAGCACCTGTCTAGACTCTAGAGCACTGATTCTAACTCTTGCTGTACTTTAGAATCTTACGGAGTTTTAAAAAAATACAGAAGCCCAGATCCTACCACACACTGGCTAATTCAGAATTTCTGGGGATGGGGTCCAGACGTTTACTTTTTAAATCTCCTTTGGGGACTTGCCCGCCCTCGTTTGGCTCTCGGGACCCCTGAGGCTGTGATGACCACCTTGCAGAACCCAAAAATCTGCAGGGAGAGGGGAGAGGAGCTGGAGGCCAGAAGTGCAGTGAGGCTGGGGTGTGGCAAGGGAGGGGCTGGGCATTGGAGAGGGGGAGAGCTGAGGGGACATAGCTCAGGGGTCAAGGGTACGGTAGTGACCAGAACAGAAGCTTAGCTGGGGGAGTGTATGGGGAGTGTGTGGGGGCTCCCTCGTCTGTTCCCTAGGCCACCCCCAGCTCTGGACAGGCCGCGTTCTTGTCGGTTCGGGGCGCAGTAGAAAGAGCACTGGACTGGGAGTGAGGAAATCCCGCCGCAGGCCCCCACATGGCCTTGCGCATATTATGCTGTTAACCTCTCAGGACTTGGTTTTCGCACCTGTAAAGCGTTGATGATTTCCTCTATCACTCACTGTGTTTTCGAGTGGATGGAAGAATTAAATAAGAACCCATCCATATGTACCTACCTCCATGTTTGGTACCTAGTAACACATGGTAATTAGAAAAAGTACTTCATGTATTGGGAGATGGGGAAGGGCAGTCACTTCAGTTCAAGGGCACAGGTATTTGCTGAGCAGCTACTGGGGACCTGCCTTCAGGAGTTTTTCATCTGCCTGTCGACTCCCAACATCAGACCAGGGTGGTGTGTGATAAGTCCGCGGGTGGGCCTCCCCGCCTGTGCCCCTCACTGCTAGAGCCTCCCTGCGAGCCTGCCCAGCTCTGAGCACCCCCGTCACTGGACTCACTCTGCCCTCTCAGTAGGCGCTATAATTACTCTCCTTCTAAGAAGGAAACTGAGGCAAAGAGAGGTTCAGTGGTGAGCCCGAGCTCACCCAGCTGATGACGGGAGGACGTGGACTGGCACCTGCGGTTTACCTCCCAAGCCCAGCTTCTGACCACTCAGCTCTACTGCCACTAGACCCCAGGCACAGTCATGCGGGCCAGCCCCCTCCTGCTCCCTGCCCCCCAAGCCGTTCCACTTGCTCTGCCACCCCAGCCACTGCTTGCAGTCCAGCTCAGAGGCCCTCTCTTCAGGGATGCACTCCTGGATGCCTTGGTTGGAATTCTCTTTCTGTATTACTTTCCTGTGGAGGTGAGGCAGACATTTTATGCCTGCCTCACCTCCTCACACACAGCCTGGCATCCAGGCCAGTCTCCGCTTCCTTCTGGGAGGCCCCTGAGGGTAGGGCCATGCCTTCTTCTCGGCCTCTCCAGGGCCTAGGCTGAGTTGAGTTGCTGGCATAGCTCCAAGGAGGAAAAGATGAGGAAGGCTCCAGCGTGCAGGAGTGGCTTCCTGGAGGTGGCGGGCCTGAGCACTCGGGGAGGAGGCCAGCATTCCAGGGCCTGTCCCAACAGGGGCTCTCGCCCGCCCGTCCCTGTTTCTGGTCCAAGCTCAGGGTCCCGGACCTGGGCCAGGAAGACAGCTCCTGGGGCCTAAGCTTTCCTTCCCCTCCCAATCTCGCTCTCTCTGGGAACAAGGAAGCTGGGGCTGGTGCCCAGTGCTGCCTCGGGGCGGCCAGCGTCTGCCCTCTTCTCAGAAGCCCTCAGAGAAGGAGACGGCTGGTTCCCGTCACCCAAACCCGGCTGCCGAAAAGCCTTTCCTGGTGTGTCTCCCCTGAATCTCTCATGCTGTGGTGAACTTTCTTGACTGTACCCTCTGTGCAGGGCACTGGGCCAGGAGCTGGGGGGTGGGGGGGAGGTAGGTGATGGAGGCCAGAGTCTGGCCTCGAGGAGCTTAGAGCTTGATGGGAGACAGCTACATGAACACTCAGAACCCTGGTCACCCAAGGTCCCCCATGGCCAAATGGGCGACAGGAACCCCCTGGGTTGGGGTTCAAGTTCCAGCTGGACTGTGGAGGCCCTGTGTTGCCTTGGCCACCTTCTTCCCTTTCTAGGCCTCAGTTTCCCATCTATAAAATGAGGGGCAGGCTAGGTTACCTCTGAAGGCATTTCCAGATTTAATAGTCCATGAATTATATTCAAAACAAGAGGCCAATGCCTAACCCGGTATTTCCAAGGTGGTGCCTCAGGCCCCTGGGAGTTCCTCGGGCACTGATCGCGTTCCTTGAGAAGACAGTTTTGTGGACACGTAAGTTTGGGAAACACTGCTCTCCACTTCCTCTTTTTTGAGATGCAGGGCCTGTTAGGGTGTTAAAGCTCTCAGTTCTGCAGTTAAGAAATGGACATTTGTTTAAAAGTCTTATCCCCAGCTCCTCCTCCTCCTAACTCCTTTCCTCCCACTCTGGTCCTTGTCTCCCCCTTCCTCTCCCGCAAGAGTCAAGAAGAAGGTGGGGTGCTCCCGTGAGGAGCTCAACCCCAGGGGAGTCTGGGTGTCCCTTAGGGTGCCATCTTGGTCTTCATCGCCCTGCAATGCCAGCATAGAGCTCCCCCTTGCCCCCCGCCCTTGACCTAAGCTGCAGCCACATCCACCTTCCCCACTTCCGAGGCGTGGCCCAAGCCCGGCGGGCCCAGCCCTGTCCACGGGACACCGTGCCTATTGGCCGAGGCCTGGAGCCCCTTCCCAGCAGGCCATCGGGTCTGCTGGGGTTTGTACCTGTGAACTGGATCTGTGTCACCTTCCTCCACGACGCCAGGCACATAGAAGGTGCACAGTGAGTGACCTGCAGAGAGATGAACATACACGGACAGCAAGGTGTGGGCTCTTGAGTCAGACAGCTCCAGGTTTGCATTCTGGCACCCCCTTATTAGCTGTGTGTCCTTGGCAAATGACTTAACGTCTCAGTTTCCTCCCAGGTTGTGGTGAGGATTAAACCAGATAATGTATGTAAACACTTAGGACAGAGCTTGGCACATAGCAGGGCTCCGTACATGGCAGCTATTGTTATTAGCATCTCGGGGATCTGCCTGCAAAGGGTGACTGTCGGTTGACCTTGGGATTGATAGTAGTAGTCGTTGCTTCTTATCCTGCTGAAGTGCTGTGATGGGATGTTCTCCCTGGGGGCTGGCAGAGCCAGGGCAGGATTGTCATTCTGTTGAACAAAAGCAGAAGGGGAAAGGATGACTGTGATCGACTGCGGTCACGTGACTGTTTAGTCATGGAACTTGACTTCTCCGCCATAACTTTTTGCACCCAGCTTTTCTGAGGACCCACCCTAGGCAAGGCTCTGCTGTCTGTGGGGGTAATGAAGAGGGGTGAGCACTCAGCTTGTCTTCAGGGAGCTTGTCGATGAGCTGGGAGTCGGTTCATTCATTCGTTCATACATTCCCGCACACTTAATAGGAAATGTGGTGCAGACATGACTGAGGATAAAGAGAGTGGGGCAGATGGAGGAAAGAAAGGAAAGGTGGGGGAGGGCCGAAGGTGGCCTTCATCAGATGGAGCCCTTGGTGTTGCCCCTGGAGGGGGCTACTGTCAGAGCAGAGTGGGCTGCGTGTGGCTAATGCGAGCCCTTTGTCCTTCCGTCACCACCAGGCAACTGGGAGGCCTGGTGGGGAGGGGCTTGTCCAGGTTGCCCAGTTTACAAGGTCACTGATAAAACCAAGGTCTTCCCACTCCAGATTCCCTGTCATTTCACTGTGTCTTTCAGGGTATATCCCAGGACCAGAGCTATGGGTACCGAAGGGCGGGGGACTGGGCTGGGCGTGAGCAGGCACCCATTTGAGGTCAGTGTGAGTGCATCCCTGGTCTCACAAGGTTATTTCTGTCTCCTGGAAGTGAACATGGAGTGATCCAGTGGGATTTTAGTATTTGCGGAGCTCAAAGGCTCTCCGTATCCTTTGATGATGTCACTTTATAATGAAAAAGGGAGACAAGCGATGACAAGCCTGAGACCTGCAGCCAGAGAGGCAGAGTTCAAATCCGGTCCTTGCCCCAGCAACCCACGATGGGATTGGACCAGCGGGTGATTTTCCTGTGCCTCAGTTTCCTCGTCTTTAAAATGAGGGTAACAAGTCTGCCTCATGGGAATGTCACAAAGATGAAAAAAGAAAAACAAAATTGAGCAAGTGCTGAGCACGGTGTCTGGGACAGAAGGTAGACATTGTCATTGCCTTTTCTCAGTCATTTCCACGGCCGGTCAAGGTCCGGCATTTCGCAGGTAGGATGGCTAACACACTAGACACAATAGCACCCAGGAAAATCTCTTCCCTTTCTAGTGGGGGGAGCGTGGCACTGACTGCGATCAGAGCAAGGGACTCAGGCACAGCCCTGGGGTGTGCTCACATGTGCAGGTGCTTTGGTGTAAGTAGAAAGTGTCATACACCTGTGAGGCTGCCAAGCATGGGGATTTTCTGTTTGTCTCGCCTCACTACCAGGTGGCATGTTGAGAAGTCAGAGTTTGAATGTGTCCCGTTTGGGGCTCAGAACACAGCAGTGAGGAGGGCACCACTGGGTGCGAGTCTTGGCTTTGGCAGGTGCAGTGTGGAGAGCTGCTCCTGACCTTGCCAAGGTCCCAAGTCTTGCTGTGTGACCTTGGGGAAGTCAGCTGCCCTCTCTGGGCTTACTAGTTCCATCATCTGTACAATGAGGGAGTGGGCCTCTGAGATCTCCAGGGGTTCTTTTACTCTCAGGGTTTTAGGGGTTATAGGAAAAAGCCCACATCTGGTTTTGTCTCCCTGAGGCGGCTGCTCAGGGCTGGACATGTGAGCACACAGCAGGTGCTCAGTAATTGCTTGTTGAACCTCATTGACCAGGGAGAGAACCCACTAAAAACGCTGCCCCCCTTTTGCTCTCCGGAAAGAGCCTGTCTCTTTCTTGGGTCATGTCATTCCTGTTAGCTCTCTAGGGGCAGGACTCACGTTCGCTCCCCACAGTCAGCCCTTTACTCATCTGTTCTAAGGCACACAGATGCTGCAAGACACACGTGCACAGAGACAAAGAAACCTTCCAATCACAGACAGATCAAAGACACTTCCTTCTCATGGCTCTTAGGATCAAAGCCCCCATCTTCAGCCTGGCCCGGCACAACTCCAGCCCCACTCTCATCCCCAGACTCCAGCCAGGGTGTCCAGCTACTCCCTCCTCAGACTCAGGCAGTGCTTTCCACCTCCGAGGCTGCACACTGTCCCTCCGCTGTCCGCCCTGTCCCCTCGCTGGCTTCTCTTTAAAGGTCACATCTACAGAGACACCTCCCTGATCCTTCATCATCAGTTATTTTCTCAACAGCACCCTGGCCTTTTCCTTTATAGCACTCACTGTGATTTATGATTATATATTTATTGTGAGATTATTCATTATTATTATATAATATATATAATATACTTATATTTATATAGTTTACATATAATTATGTTATGTAATATGTAATATATATTACATATTGTTATATGCACGATATATGTTATGCATTTTACTGTGAAGTTCATCGTCTGTCTTCCCACAAGGATATCATATTCATGAATCCTTGGTGATGGACTGAGTGCCTGGCACACTGGAGGCAGCCAGTGAGTGAGTGAGTGAGTGAGTGAGTGAGTGAGTGAGTGAGTGAGTGAGTGAGTGAAGCCTCATGGGGAGGACGGGGAGGGGAGAGGTGAGGAGAGCTGGGAGGAAGGCGGAGTGTTAGAGAAGGGAGACTTGGCCAAGGTCTCACGTGATGGAGGCAGGTGTCTTGATTCCCGATGCTCTTCCTTCTTTTGGAACTGGGGGCCACTGGCGGGACAGGCTGGGCTTACTGGGACACCAAGCCTCTGAGGACCTAGGACAGGGGAGGAGGGGCTGGGGATCTGAGCCAGCTCCCCAGCCAGCTCCACCCCTTCCTCCAGCAGGCAGGAAGGACAGGGCAGATCTGTCAGCTTCAGACACCACTGCCCGGGGGAACCCAGCCCTGAGCCCAAGGAGGCTGGGGAGGGGAAGAGGGGGGACAGGAAGCACCCAGGTCTTCCCCCTTCTCCCTCCTGCCCCACCCTCCGCCCCCATCTCTGGCTAGAGCTCACAGCCCCAGGCCTTGGCACTCGGGGGACGGGGGCGAGGTGTGGGGCGGGGGGAATGGGGACAGAAATCCCATTCTGGCTCAGTGCCTTCCTCTCCCCCATTTCATCTGTGGGCCTCAGGATGGCGACTGTCCCGGCAGCCCCTGAAGAGCTGGGCCTGGGCCTTGTGGCTGGAGGGATGGAAGGAAGGGAAAAGGGCACGGCCATTGAAGCCCTTCCTGTCTGCCTGGCGCTTGGTGGACCCACCCAGCACCCTGGGCTGGAACCTGGGGAGCCTCACTGTGAGCCCCGGCTCTGCAGGGGATTGCTGTGTGACCTTGGGTGGCCACCAGTGTCCTTCTCATCTGCCAGTGTGGCCCAAACCTGGTGTTGCTGCAAGCTCATTTGGGAGCTTTGCTGTGAATACTGATCCCCGGGTACCGTTCCGCATCTTAGATTTGGGAGGGGAATCTATTTTTAAAAGATCCACTGAGACTGTGATGCAGCTGGTGTGGGAACTATTGGAATAGATGGTCTCTTAGGCCCCTTCCCCAGCCTCAAAAGTCCCACCTCTTGGGCAAGCATCCTTCTGCGGTGCCCTCCTCACTGCTGGACCCCGAGCATGCGCACACTCCCGGCCTTACGAAGGCAAGAACCTTCCTTCTGTGTGACACTGGAGCACAGTAGCTGCACAGGGAGCAGGGAGCCATGTGGGGGCTGCATGGACTTGCCAACGAGGAGGCGCCTGGGAGGGGCCCTGAGCAGCCCAGCTAGGGCTGCGCCTTCCTCCTTCCTCCTCCTCCTCTTCCTTTTGGTCTCTGCTTTCTCCCGTTTCACTTGTGTCTCTGCCTCTTGTCCATGGCCTTGTTTCACTCTCTCTGCCTTGATTTCCTTCCCCCGCGCCACTGCTTCCTCTGCCTTGTCTTTTCTGTCCACAGCACCCCCTCCCCACTCCGGAGCCTGTGTGATTGATTTTCACCTCCCGGGTGGTTGTTTCTGTCCCCCGGTGTCCTTCCCTTTCCTGCCCTCTCTGTCTCTGTCCCTGTTCTCCCTCTTTCTTCAGCCCCTGACTCTGCTCTCCATCTCCACCCTTGCATTTCTGTGTCCGTGCCCCGCCCCGTCCCTCACCTACCCTATCCCTGTCTACCTGGAATTGTTGGGTGGGGGGCTGCCAGGGGGTGGAGGGTCCTGGGAAAATGAGAGGTGAGGAGAGGCAACAACTTAGAGAAACCAAGATTTGTGCAAACGCCCACAGAGCTCTCAAGGCTGAGGGCGCCGTACCTCCCGTTCTGACCTTCAAGGTCCTTCCCTCCTGGCACCAGCTACATTTCCAGCTTGCTTCTCCTCAGGCCACCTTACCTGGTCCACAGCCATGCCCTGGTCACCCCGCTGCTCCCTCGGGCCTGTGTCCAGCACCCCCAGCACCCCATCTCCCTCTTCCTATTCCCAGCTTAATCACCACTGCCTCTGAGGCCCCTCTCCCTGTGTTCCCAAGGCGCTGTGTCTGGGGTGGGGGTGGGAGCAGAGGTGAAGACAGAGTATGAAGGGGATGGTGGCCTTTGACTCAACAGACCAGCTCCTCCTCTGTCCTTGAGGCTCAGAAGAATCACCGCTTGTCTTTCCTCAGTGACCTGCCAGGACAGGTGTATTGGGCCTCCAGCCCTGTTAACCCCTCAGGGCCAGGGTTGGGCCAAAGGCTTAAGGCTCCCAGTTACCCCTTAAAGGAGCCTCCCTGGGGGCCAGAGACATTAGGCTGGCTCCGGGGAGGCTGTAGGCCCTGGGTCTCCCACATTCCCGTGGAGAATGCTTCTGGCCACCAAGGCTCGGCCCAGAGCCTCAGGCAAGGAGCTGGATTAGACTCCCTGGGGAGGTTGGGGTGGTCCTGCTCCCATCCTGGGGACTTCTTTCCAGGGGCTCTGGGCTGGAAGAGCCCCTGTTTCTTCCAGACTCCCTCTCTGTGCCCCACCCCCAGCCAGCCCCATGGCCCTGGGTGTGGGGACATGTACAGGAGCGGCCAGGAGAAGGGTTAAGTCAGGAACTCTTGGGATGGCTTTGGCCACGGCTATTCCTCCGGGAGAGGAGAACAAGGGGCCCATTCTGTGTGTGGGAATTAATAGCAAAGAGTCATCTGGGGTGTCATTCAAGCCCTGATCGGCTCCCAGAGGAATGCAAGAGGGCGGAGGGGGGGGGGAGAGAGAGAAAGAGTTGGGGAGGCAAGGAGAAGCCTGAGGCGGAGATGTCAAAGGAAGGGCATCAGGGTCCAGCTGGTAACAGGAGTCCGCCCTGCGCGGGTGGGCCCGTGGCCCTAAGACGGGAGGGCGTCCTGCTGTTCACAGATGTACCTCTGACCCAGCTCAGGACGGAGGACCCTCCTGTGATTCCTTCATCAAGGGGCTCCCCTTCTGTCTTCCCTTTTTCCCAGGATGGCTGCACCCTTCACCACCATGTGACTGTCTCCCTTGAGGACTAGAGCCCAGCCCAGGCTATGGGCCTGTCAGGGCAGGCCGACGGGCCTGCTCTCCTGGCCGCCCCGTCTGCTCCCATCTTTGTCTGGGGGTCTTTGGTGCTCCCTGTGGGAACATTCCCGAGGCTGGCACTGTGGACAGCCAGCACAGGCTCCCGAATGGCACCCTCTGTCCTCGGGTCCAGTGGCCCGGCTCAATGAGCTCAGACACATTCCCGCCAGATGACTACAGGCACCTTCAGTTGCCTGCGTGTGGTGGGCCCTGGGGCACTTTAGCCACCAGAGGAGCTCAACCTCCCTCATTCGTGTCAGCGAGGCCACGGCCTGTGGGTGAGGTCCTGCAGGCCTCTGGAGACATCTTGAATGTCAGCCTAAGAAAGGGCCTTGGAGAAGCTCCAGGTCAATGTGCAGGCTGAGGCTCCGAAGGGTGCCCACCTGCCCCTGGGTCAGATAGCTGCCTCTTAACCCAGTGCCATGCCCCTGAGCCACCGAGGGCCTCCCAGGCATCAGCCAGGCCCCTGAGCTGAAATGAAATAAAATGTTCCTTGCTGTGTGGGGCAGAGAGAGCTACCACGTGCAAAGATGGGGGCTTTGCGGTGGTCAGAGCTGGGTGCCCACTTCCTACCTGTGTGACCTGAGGCGGAGTTTAGTCTCCTACCTGTGTGACCTGGGGATCTCATCTGCAAGATGGGGTCATCTAACACTTACCTGGCAGCTTTCTTGTGAGGTGAGACCAAGGTAACAGGTGTAAAGTGCCTGACACAATAGCAAACCGCTGAGTGCTGTTGTTATTTTTATTGTGATTATTATTATTATTGGAGGTCTGGGCGACTTCCAGTGCCCTTGGGCTGAAAGGTACACCGTGTGCACCATTTGACTGTCTCAATCTGCGCCTGGCAGCCTGTGCCCTCTTGGGCCAATCTTAGGAATCCTGTAATTTCTCCTCCTCGGCTGTGGTTTCGTGGGGGTGAGTTTCCTGGCCCCCAAACCTCCCTTGTTCCAGCATCATTTCCACACCTGGTGAGTCATCCTACAGGTCCTGCTGGAACAGGGTGCCTTTCCCCCTGACAGCATGGTGCGGGGGCAGAGTGTGCAGCCAGTGTGGGAGCTCTGGAGAGCTCGGGCCTCGGTTTCTTCCTTGGTAACACCAGCAGCCTTCCTCACCATGGCAGACTGTGGACATGCTGAAGCCTGAGGGGACCTTGGAGGTTGTGCAGCCCGCTTATGGCACAGACAGGAAGCTGAGGTTTAGAGCAGGGCCCTTTCTGAGGTAGTGAGTGAGGGACAGAGCTTTCAGGCCCCCCTACATGGGGTTAGAGTCTGCACTCCTGGGTCCTGGCTCGCACTCTGCCTCTAGGAGACAAGTGGACTGGATAATTCCCTTAGCTGGGATGGGGAGAGGATTTACTGAAAGAAAGGAGGTGGGACCGTTTCCAAACTGTTGAGTGCTCTACAAATATGGGGGCTTATCGGCGGGTCACTTTGGGACATCCCATTAACGTATTGAGCCTCTGGTCTTGAGACCCTGGGAGGAAGATGGCGGGGGGGCGGGGTAGGCCTGCCCCTGTGCTCTTCTCCAAACCCCGTGTAAGGGTCTAGGGTGGCTGGTGCCCCAGAGGGCATTCAATGTGGGTGAGAGGTAGGGCAGCTCAGGGGGTCCCTGCCCGGCGTGGGAGATGTGGTGGGTGTTTGAATGTGACATTCTCCAACATCCTCAAAGTGAAGGGTGGGCTGACAAGGTTCCACTGTCTCTCTGGGCTCGTCTCTGACCTTGAGGAGCTCATAGCCTGGTGACCTTGGCCATTTATTCTGTTAGCCCTTGTTCTCAGCATAGTGCTCGGCACATAGTAGGTACTCAGGAAACATTTCTGGGATTGAATGGGGTGACGGTGTTGAGACAACCCCACTGTTGGAAGGATGAAGCGTGTCAGTAGAGGTGAAGTCTCTCTGTCTTGACTGAAAGCAGAGGCTGGACAGGAACAAGTGACAAATGACGGCTGACAGCAGGGCCTGTAGCCGGCTAGGGAGGGGCATTAGGCTGGCCAGAGGACTGGGAGTCCTGAGTTTACTCCCTAGCTCTGTGACCTCTTATTTGCAAGTTAGTTCCCGGCTCTGGGCCTCAGTTTCCTTAACTGTCAAATAGGGATAATAGGATCTATTTCATGGAGTTGTCATGCGGCTCAGGATGGGTAACACATGGGTACATAGTAAGCTGTCGCCTGCATACACGCTGGACACTCAGTGTGATGTGAACAGAGATCTTTGGAGAGAACAGATGTAAATGATAGAAATATTTTAGAGGGACGCAGTGACAGCTACAGAAATAAATATGAGTGGCATTGTATCAGATTCATAGAGGCGAACGACAGATTTTTAGAGGAGTTCATGAATTTACTCATTCCACAGATCGTGCCTGAGCGCCTGCTCCATGCTGGCTGGCTGCTGGCCACCAGGGACACGGAGAGGAACCAGGAGCTGCCCTTTGACCTTGAAGTTCATGGTACCGAGGAGGAGATAGGTAGATAAAGACCTAATTCTCTGCACGCAGCAGTGGTCAGCGTTGGGTGGAGACAGCACCTGGGGCATCTTCTTACTTTGGCTCAGGGGAGGCTCAGGGCCTAGTGGTTTTTTATGGGTCCGCAAACTCTTTTGAGAACTAAAGACAAAAATCACCAGTTTCAAAGTAGGTGAGGAAAACAGCAAAATAAAAATTAATCAAAACTTCCAAACAAAAAAATCACAGAAATCCTTTAAAATTTGTTTATAGCCAAATGATTATGTTTAAGATGTGATAAGGGTGCACTTTATTATTTTTTAAAATTGCTTTTCAAAAAGATTTTTACTAAAATATAGCTACCATACAATATTATATTAGTTTCAGGTGTACATCATAATTATTCAACATTTATATACTTAAAGAAGTGATCGCCATGATAAATCCAGCAACCATCTGACACTGTACTATGCTATCACAATATTAACTATTTTTCCTATGCTGTATACTATATCCCCATGACTCATTTGTTTTATACCTGGAGATTTGAACCTCTTATTCCCCTTTTCCCTCCCATTTTTTACAATAACAGTTGACATTCATATTCTTTTATATTAATTTCAGGCGTACAGCATAGGGGTTAGATGTTAATACAATTTATGAAGTGATCCCCCTGACTAGTCTCATACCCACCTGGCACTATACATAGTTATTGCCATATCATTGACTATATTTCCTATGCTGTACTTTATATCCCCATGACTACTCTGTAACAACCAGTTTGTATTTCTCAATCCTTCCTCCCTTTTCACCCATCCCCAGCCCCCCTCCCATCTGGCAACCACCAAAATGTTCTCTGTATCTATAAGTTTGTTTCTGTTTTGTTTATTTTGTTCTTTAGACTCCACCTATAAGCGAAATCACATTGTATCTGTCTTTTGTTGTCTGATATACTTTACTCAGCACAATGATGAGGGTGCATTTTATTTATTATTTATTATTTTTATTTTTATTATTTATTTATTTATTTATTTATTTATTTATTATTAGTTTCAGGTGTACAGAACAATGCAATAGTTATCCTTTTCACCCCTCAAAAAGTGACAACCTCCCCATCCACTGCCCTCCCACCCCTGATATCATACTTAATCTGTTACAATTCCATTGACTCCATTCCTACTCTCTACTCCATGACCTGTGACTATATGTATATATAATTATAGTTGACATACAATATTATTCAACATCAGCTTCAGAAATACAGTGCGGTGGCCAGGCCTCCACATCGACCATGAAGTGGTCTCCCCCACCAGACATGAGTCCATCTGGCCCCCCAAGAAATATCTACAACATTATTGATTATATTCCCCAGACTGTTTTTTCTATCCCTGAGGCCATACTGTAGTTACCAATTTGTATTGTCTCATCCCTTCCCCTTCTCCTTCATCCCCACCCCCTCCCAACTAGCAACCCTCAGTTTTTCCTCTGTCTCTGCGACTATTTCTGTTTACGTTCCTCGTTTATTCAGTTCTTTAGATTCCACATATAAGTGAGATCATATGGTATTTGTCTTTCTCTGACTGACTTATTTCACTTAGCATAATGTTCTCTTGGTCCATTCATATTGTTGCAAATGGTACTATTTCCTTCTTCTTTATAGCTGAGTAATACTCCGTTGTGTAAATGTACCACAGTTGCTTTTTTTTTTTTTAAAGATATTTTTTATTGGGGAATTGGGGGGATGGGAACAGCGCTGGGGAATTGGGG
>NW_017731776.1:905110-907383 GCF_001890085.2 Hipposideros armiger
TATATTAATTCTTCCTATCCATGAGCATGGTAGGTGTTTCCATTTGTTTGTATCTTCTTTTATTTCTTTCTTCAGTGTCTTATAATTTTCTGAGGACAGGTCTTTTACTTCTTTAGTTAAATTTATTCCTAAGTATTTTATAGTTCTTGAAGCGATTGTAAATGGAACTGTTTTCTTAATTTCTCCTTCCAATAGTCTCTTATTGGTATATACAAATGCAACTGATTTGTGAATATTGATTTTTTATCCTGCTACCTTACTGAATTTGTCTATCAGTTCCAGTAATTTTTTGATGGAGTTTTTGGGGTTCTCTATATATAGTATCGTGTCATCTGCATATAATGACAATCTTACTTCCAAGGAGGGTGCATTTTAATATGCTTGATATGATGTGGAGTTAGTGTGAGACCTACACGGGACTTATGACATGATTCTGTGAACCAGGGGCTCAGGGTGCTCAGTAAAGGGAGCTGTGCCTGGAGCAATCAAGGAAGGCTTCCCAGTGGAGGTGATATTTGGGTCAAACCTTAAAGAGAGAGAAGGATTCGAACAGAGAGAAAAGCAGGCTAATGGTAATTGAGGTAAAAGAGATACATGAGTGAAAGTATAGAGAAAAGCAAGCACATGGAGAATTTGGGAGAAGTGCACAATATTTGGAATGCCAGATATTTTGGATTTAGGATATGGAGAACAGGGGAGGGATCAGAGTGACGCTAGAAAGGCTGGTCGGGGATTTGATCCTAAGAACAATGGGGAGCCATGAAGAAGTTTTAAGACGGAGAGGAGGATGGCAACAAGGTCAGACTATTTTTTAATTCACTCTCAAAGCTTCAGGGAAGACGCATGGTTGGGAGGAGACGGGAGGGGAAGGAGGTGCTGAAAGAGACTGGAAACCAGGAGGCTGGTTGGAGGCTGAGGTGTTAATAGAAGGCTGAGGTGCTAATCCTGGTGAAAGGTGATGAGGGCCTGTGCTGGGTCAGGGCCAAGGTGGGGAGAAGAGGAGGAGAGATGAGAGGCCTAATTGGGCAGTGGCTGGAGTGAAAGGTGCTGGAAACAGGTGGTCATGCCAACACCTACAGCTCTGTGAATGCTCGCTGTTGGCCTGGTGCTTTTGATGATGTATCTCCCAGCTGCCTCCTCATAACTCCCCTTGTGGAGAGAGAGAAGGGAGGCAGGCTTCACTTAACTGAAACCTGTGCCACGTGAACCTTCAACTAACGAGAATCCTATGTGCCCTGCACTTACAAAACCATGTCAAAAAACAGAAGGGAGAGATGTTTGTTTATATTGTTTCGTTGTTTTTATTTTTATTATATTGGATCAAAAACTGAATTATCAAAATTGATGTTACTACTTTTGTTTGATGTTATGTCCTAAGTTTTATTTTTATATTTTTAAATTATTTTTATTTTTTATTATTAGTTTCAGGTGTACAAAACAATTCAATAGTTATCCTTGTCACCCTCACAAAGTGACAACCCCCCTCCCCCAATCCACCGCCCCTCCACCCCCCAATATCATACATATCTATTACAATTCCATTGACTCTACTCCCCAACACCCCGTGGCTATATATATATATATATTAAATTATAGTTGACATAATATTATTCAAAAGCAGCTTCAGATGTACAGTGCAGTGGTCAGGCTTCTACACCATCCATGAAGTGGTCTCCCTAACAAGACATGAGTCCATCTGGCCCCCTAAAAACTATTTACAACATTATTGATTATATTCCCCAAACTGTCTTTCCTATCCCTGTGGCAATATTGAAGTTACCAATTTATGTTGTCTTGTCCCTTCCCCTTCTCCTTCATCCCCACCCCCTCCCAACTAGCAATCATCAGTTTTTCCCCTGTGTCTCTGAGACTATTTCTATTTATATTACTCGTTTATTCAGTTCTTTAGATTCCACATATAAGTGAGATCATATGGTATTTGTCTTTCTCCGATTGACTTACTTCACTTAGCATAATATTCTCTAGATCCATCCATATTGTTGCAAATGGTAAGATTTTCTTCTTCTTTATAGCTGAGTAATACTCCATTGTGTAAATATACCACAGTTTATTAACCCAGTCGTCTACCAATGGGCATTTCTATTGTTTCCAAGTCTTGGCTATTGTAAATAGCACTGCAATGAACATAGGGGTGCACACATTTTTTTGAATTAGTGTCTTGGATTTCTCTAGATAAATACCTAAGAGTGGAATTGCTGGGTCATAAGGTAGTTCCATTTCCAGTTTTTTGAGGTACCTCCATACTGATTTCC
>NW_017731776.1:908958-910015 GCF_001890085.2 Hipposideros armiger
TGCTGAACAACAGCTCAACCTGGAGATGGGCTGCCGAGTCACCTGCGACAGCGTAGGCTGCAGCCCCTGTGGCAGTGGGTTGCCATGGGCTACCGCGTGTAGCCAGCAGCCAGCGTGAGCGGCCAGCAGCCGCAGTGAGCGGCCATCCAGAAGCCAGCGACTGATCTGCCTCGCCCGGGAAGAGCGCAATGATGGTGCCAGCTTGGGCCAGTGAAGCAACGTCCTCCACAACTACACTGAAGAACAAAAACAACAGCAACTTGTCTGTTCCCCTTTCCCTAATTCCCCAGCACTGTTCCCAATGCCCCAATAAAAATCTTAAAAAAAAAAGTCAACTATGCCATTGTAGCATGAAAGCAATGTGTAACCAATGACCATGACTGTTCCCCAATAAAATTAAAAAAACAAAACAACAACAAAAAAACAGAAGTGAGATGCATTCATTGTAGACAAACTAGAAATTAGAGAGAAACAAAGAGAAGAAAGTAAAACTCCCTCCCAATCCCATTCTCCAAAGTGTGGTAACAGTCTGTATAGAATTTTTCACACGTTTATCCCTAAGTGTGTGCAGCTATGTGTACATCTGAATGAGTTTGTGTCTGTCTGAGTAGTTCAGTGCACAAAAGGTGAGCTTGTCTCTAGATGGAGGATGGCGTAGATGAGGGGTGTCAAACTAGCGGCCCGTGGGCCTCACGCAGCCCTCGAGGTAATTTTTTGTGGCCCGCGATGCTCTGAAATAAAATGAAAATAGAAAAAATCGTTATGAAGAAAATAGCGCTTAGGGGAGATAGAGGCAATACCGTACACGCAATTCCCTCGTTAACCCTTTAACTACTGAAGACGAGTATACGCATGGCCCAGTGCCTTTCCTGGGGGCCTGTGGGCATGTATAAACGTGCTGACTCAGTTCCGGCGACGTTTGGAAGCAATATGTCAGCCACTCTCGGTGTCACGTAATGTAAACAGATCCCAATAGCGAAAAGGTTAAAAAGAGCACTTGGGTAAAAAAGAATAATTTTAGTTTTATAAATACATTAAATAAAATAAATGTTTAAAT
>NW_017731776.1:910100-917222 GCF_001890085.2 Hipposideros armiger
CCTGTTGCACCAAATGGCCCGTGTTTTAATTGAGTTTGACATCCCTGGCGTAGATGTTTGGGGTGCATCTGAGCATGTGTATGTCCGAGAACTTGGGTTTACCTCAACTTCACAGTCAGCAAGCTATTCTAGATTCTTACTTTTGCTCACTTGACCTGTCAGGGGCTGAGAGAAGCAGGTTAAAGTCTCTTATTTCTAAGGCGCTTCAATTTCTCCTTGAATCTCCTATAGTTTCTGCTTTATGGATGTTGATGCTATGTTATTTGGTACATAAACACTTTTTATATCTTTATTATGTTTAGCTTTTAGTTTTCTAACATCCACTTTTTCATCATTTTTAATGATTTTGGTCCAAATGTAACCTTGTCAGATCATAAGGTTGCAATCTCTGATCATCTGTATTTGCTTGATATGCCTTTATCACCAGCAAACAAATATATGGTGTACATAGTTAAACATCTGACCTCCAGAGGCTGACAGAACTGGTCGGAGTTCTGTGCTCTGTGCTGGAATCCGAATTCTGACACTCATTGGGTGTACGACCTTGGGTGAGTCCCTTCATGTTTTAAATCTCCATTTTTGACAAAAGAAGCTAATAACAACTTCATAGGGCTGTTGGGATGAGGCAAGGGTACCTTGAGGGCACCAATGCTGAGCAGCAGAGTGGGAACTTGAACCTGACTCCTGACTTGAGGTCTGGCACATGGCACCGAGCACCCTGGGGACCTGCAGGGAGCAGTGTGAGCACCTGGACAGCAAGGACCATATCTCTGCAGGACCCCCCCGCTCTCCACCCCCTCCTGCCTCCTCACTGGGTCTCCTAACAGCATCCGCTCAGGACTGTGCCTGGGTGGGGGCACCTCACCTCTGGAAAGGGCAGCGGGCAGAAAGGCAGCAGGCTCAGTCGGTGACAGGGCAAACTCTGAGGGGATGGCAGGATGGGCAGTGGGGGGTGGGGACTGGCAGGCAGGTGGGGGCACCCAGCTGCAGGGGCCGATGTTCAAGGATAAGAGTCCTGACCTGTGAAGATGAGCCAGAAAAAGGAAAGGCCTTGGCTCAGATGAGGTGGGAGAGTCAGGAGCCATGCCAGGTGGCAACTCCGGAAGCACGGAAGCACGGGAGGTAAGAGGGAGCCAGTGGGAGGCCACCAAGACCTTTTTCTATGTCTGCAAGATGTGGGAGGGGCAGGAAATCCCCTCGCAGCTGTTCTGTTGGGAGACAAATGATAGAGCCAGTGCCAGGGGACCTCTGGTTCCCAAGAAGGCGGCCCAGGTGCTCTGTCCCCTACTGTACCTGGCATAGGCGTGTGTGCAGTAGGCACCCTGTAAATGCTTGCTGAATAATGAATGGTGAATAAGTGAACGCCTGAGCGACACACAGAGAGAACTAGGACTAGTGGTAGCCATGGTGATTTCTGTGGACAGTGTGGATTATGCTGCTGTTGGGCTGCCCCGGGACCTGTGGGCAGGATTGGAGCCCCACACAGAGCACTGTGGTCTGCATGCATGTCGCCCTTGTCTCCCCCCTTCACCCTCTTTTTAACGAAGCCATTTATTTGTATTTTATGAGCCCTTCTACTCTCCCTCCATTCCTTTTAGACCAAGGCAGAGAGAGCACCTAGGGGAACCAGGAAGGGTTATCATTCCTGTTGTTAAAAGACTTGGTTCAACTCCTGGAATCAGGGTGGGGATGGGGGGAGGGGCTGGACTCCAGTTGCTGGGTGGAATCGCGTTGTAGATGCCAGGTGTGATCAGAAGCTGTGATCAGGTGACTGAAGCACTGGGGAGGAAGTAGCAGAGCACGCTGGGACCAGCAAGGCTCTGGAGCAAGCTCCGGCTTGCTTAACCTCCCTGTGCCTCCGTTTCCCCATCTGTAACATGGAGAGCGTTATAGCACCACTTCTGGGGCTTATTGCCATCTACGGAAAGTGCTTGGGACAATGCCTGGCACACATGAAACAGTCCTTTAACAAACATTTATTGAACACCTACTA
Source organism: Hipposideros armiger (assembly GCF_001890085.2). Classification (NCBI taxonomy): domain Eukaryota; kingdom Metazoa; phylum Chordata; class Mammalia; order Chiroptera; family Hipposideridae; genus Hipposideros; species Hipposideros armiger. The sequence continues at coordinate 912,094 of NW_017731776.1, forward strand.
TGGGCTCGCAGACCACATCTGTGAACCGTAACCAAAATACAACCAGTTGAGGGGCAACAAACAAAAACCCAAATAAATAAATTGTATGTGGCGTGGCATGATATGGGTGAAGTGGAGCCTGGAAAGGGGTATCAGGAGTAGAGAGAAGGGTGGCTCACAGTTTTAAGTGGGTGACCAAGGCAGGCCTCACTGAGAAGGTGATAAAGTGAAGACCTGAAGTTGTTCAGACAGTTGGGCGTATCGGTTTCTGGGAAAGAACATTCCAGAGAGAGGGGGCAGCCAGGACACAGGCCCTAGGGTGGAAGAGTGCCTGGGGCTTTCAAGGGACAGGAGCAGTGAGTGAGGGGCGTGCAGTGGGGGAAGAGGTCAGAGAAGGGCCTGAGACTGGCCTGAGGGGCCAGGCAGGCGCTGGGCGACCAGAGAGCAGAAGCTGCTGAGGTAATTCACCGGACGAGATGGCAGTGATGGCCAGGGGAGCCCCAGTGCGGTGGTGAGAAGTCGGCAGATACCTGGTTGTGTTTGTTTCTTTTGTTTAAAAACTATTATTTTTAATAGCCTTATCGAGGTATAGTTGACATACACTAAACTGCACATATTTAAAATGTCTACTTTGACGAGTTTTGACGCTTCTGGATACACACATGGAAAATGAACGTACCCATCACCCCAAGACTTTCCTCCTGCCCATTGGCCATCTTTCCCTCCACCCCCACCCATCCCCAGGCAGCTAGTGATCTGTGTTCAGTCATGGTGGATTAATTTGCATTTTCTAGAGTTGTGAATAAATGGAATCATATAGCAAATACTCTATTTTACTCAGCATAATTGTTTTGAGACGTATTCATGTCATTGTATGTATCAATAATTTATCCTTTTTATTACTGAAGAATATTCTACTGTGTGGATCAACCACAATTTGTTTATCCATTTACCTGTTGATGGACATTTGCGTTGTTTCCAAAATTTGTCAATTACAAATAAAGCTGCCGTGAACATTCACGTAGAAGTCGTGGTGTAGATATATGCGTCCATTTCCAGTAGGCAAGTATCTGGGAGTGGAATGGCTGGGTTATGGTAGATGTGCATATATTTAATTTTTTAAGAAACTATCAAACTGTTTTCCAAAGTGATTGTACCATTTACATTCCTCCCAACAGTGTACGAGAGTTCCACTTCCTCCACAGGTCGACAGCCCCTGGAACGGTCAGCCTTTTACATTTTAGCCATCTAGGTAATATATGTAGTGTCTTGTCTGCAGTGTTTTTTGGTTTTTTTTGTGTTTTTTTTTACGTCAGACAGGTAATGTGCCGATGTCGTAACAAGGTTTGTGGGAGGCACGTCTTACACACAAGTGTGAACACTCAATCATCACAATTATGATGAACTCCGAAAGGATCATCTGCAGTGGTTTTAATTTGCATTTCCCTAATGGCGAATCATCCTGAGCATCTCTTCATGTGCTTATTTGCCATATGTATATCATCTTTGGTGAAGTGTGTCTTCAAATTTTTTGCCCATGTAGACAGTTGGGTTGTTTGTTTTCTTATTATTGAGTTTTGAGAGCTCTTCATATATTCTGATTACAGTCCTTTGCTAGATATACAATCTTAAAATATTTTCTCTCAGCTTTTGGCTTGTCTTTTCATTCTCTTAATGATATTTTTCAAAGAGCAAAATGTAAAAATTTTGATGAAGTCCAATTTATCGATTTTTAATTTTAGAGATTGTGCATTTAATGTTTTATCTAGGAAATCTTTGCCCAAGGTCCCAAAGATTTTCTCCTATATTCTATAAGTTTTATAGTTTTAGATTTTACAGATAAGACTTTGATCTGTTTTCAGCTTATTATTATTACCATTATTATTATTATTGGTACGTTGTGTGAGATAAAGGTCAAGGTTCATTATTTTTTGCATATGACTATTGTTTGAAACCCTTTTGTTGAAAACACACCCCTTTCCATGGTGACTTGCGTTTGCACGTTTGTTGAAAACCAAACGACTATGCATGGATCTAGAGCTCTCTATTTCTCCATTGATCCATATGTCTTTCTTTATGCTGATACCACACTGTCTTGATTATTGTAGCCTTACAATAAGTCTTGAGATTAGGCAGTTTGATTTCTCCAACTTCGTTCTTTTTCAAAATTGTTTTGACTTATTTGAGATCCTTTGCATTTCCACATACACTTTAGAATCAGCTTGTCAATTTCTCCAAAATAGCTTGCTGGGATTTTTTTTTTAAAAAAGATTTTATTGGGGAATCGGGGAAGGAGAAGAGACAAGCCACTGCCCTTCCATTGCTCAGTCCAGCCCCGGAGGACGTCGTCCCACTCGCCTATGTTGGCACTATTGTTGTGCTCCTCCTGGGTGAGGCAGATGGGTCGCAGGCCGGCCAATGGACAGCCACTCCCGGAGGCTCTTGGCAGCTCACACCGACTGCTGGCCACTCACGGCAGCCCACAGCAGCAGGGGCTGCAGCCTACGCCGTCACAGGCGACTCACGACAGCCCAGTTCCAGGTTGAGCTGCTGTTCACCATCCCAGCTGTAGAGGGCGCAGCACCATCGGCCCCAATGTGGGACCTGAACCGGGGCCCCGTCGCTCAGAGCATGTGTCCCAAGCCAATTCTTTTTTTTTCTTTTAAAGATTTTTTTGGGGAATTGGGGGAGTGGAACAGCGCTAGGGAATTGGGGGAAGGGGAACAGACAAGTTGCTGTTGTTTTGTTCTTCAGTCTAGTTGTGGAGGATGTTGCTTCACTGGCCCAAGTTGGCACCATCATTGCGCTCTTCCTGGGCGAGACAGATCAGTCGCCAGCCTCTGGACGGCCGCTCACGATGGCTGCTGGCTACACACGGTAGCTAATGGCAACCCACTGCAGCAGGGGCTGCAGCCTACACTGTCGCTGGTGACCCACAGCAGCCCAGCCCCAGGTGGAGCTGCTGTTCACCATCTTAGCTGCAGAGGGCAGTGTCACTGGCCCTCATATGTGGGATCCGAACCGGGGCCCTCTGGCATCCCAAGCCATTTCTTAACCAACGTGCCACTTGGCCGGCCCCCAAGCCAATTCTTAACCAACGCTACACTCGGCCTGCCCTTGCTGGGATTTTTATTGGGACTGGATTAAATCTATAGAACAATTTGGGGAGACTTGCTATCTTAACAATATTGAGTCTTTCAATCCATGAATGGGGTATATCTCTCCATTTATTTATATCATCAGTTTCTCTCAGCAATGTTTTATAGGTTTCCTCTTTTGTCCAATTTATCCCTGAGTGTTTCGTATTTTTATGGTATATTACGTGATGGAATTTTTTTTTTTTACGTTTTAATTTGAAATAATTTTAGATGTACAGAATAGTTGTAAAGACAGTACAAAGAGTCCCTGTATATCCTCCACCCAGCTTCCTCAAATGTCCTTTTTTTGTTCCAGGATCCAAGCCAGATCCCACATTGCATCTAGTTGTCATGTCTCCTTAGTCTCCTCCCATTTGTGATGGTTCCTCAGGAGTCTTTCCTTGTGTTTCATGACCTTGACATTTTTGAAGAGTACTTGTCAGGCATTTTGTAGAATGTCCCTCAGTGTGGGTTTTCCTGATGTTTTCTCATTATTAGACTAACGGTATGGGTTTGGGGAAATACCACATAAGGGATACACCCTTCTCTTTGTATCATATCACAGGGTACATGATACTGATGTGCCTTATCAATGGTGATGTCAACCTGGATCACTTGGTTCAGGTGGTGTTTGCCACATTCCTCCACTGTAAGAATACCATTTTCGTTTTTCATACTCTGTTAGAAGTGAGTCACTAAGTCCGGCTCACAATCAAGGAGAGGGAAATTAAGCCCCACCTCCACCATCACAGGGTTTATTCTAGCCTTCCTTATTGCTTATTTGTCATTTCTTTCTCTGACAGTGAGAAGCCTGGCTCTCGTTATCTATAGCATATTTGCCTATTTGTTCAAACTTGGTGTACATGTAAAATGGTCTCAGAATTGCTAACCCATACCTTGTGAGAAACAAAGTTATTAACTAGCATACAGTATTTGTGCATAGTTACTTTTGTTGTTAGTATTATAGTATCTAGTATAAACACCATTGTACAAAGTTGTTTAGGTCAAGTCCTTTTTGCTCTACCCTCTTCAGTGTCATTATGTCGTACATTTGTAATGCACATTTCTCCCTAAGTACTTTGTATTTTATGGTTTTATTTTAAATGATACATAAAAATTTTAATTTCTGATTGTTTTTGCTAGTATATAGAAATATAACTGAGTTTTGGGGGTATATTGACCCTGCAACCTTGCTAAACTTATTTATTTTTATAATAGACTTTTTGTAGATTATTTAGGGTTTTGTATATAGATGATTACATTGGCTGTGAATGAAGATAGTGTTATTTCTTCCTTTCCAATCTATATACCTTTTAATTCATTTTCTTGTCTTATTGCACTAGCTAGGATTTCTAATATTATGTTGAATAGAAGTGAGATTGGACATTCCGGATGTGTTTTGAAGATAAAGCTAACAGGATTTCCTAAAGGATTGGAGTTTAGTGATTATTATGAATGCTGAATTTCATCTGTTGGAGAAAGAGTCAGTGCCCACAGAAAGGGCCCGGGGCCCCAGTGGGGGTGGTGGGATGCTTTTTGGGGAGCAGACGGTGGTCAGGAGGCCCCTGCTCAGCAGAGGTGAGAGATGGGTGAACAAGAGACTTTCCTATGCATTTTCCTTCTGCTAGTTTGGGTTTAAATGCGAAGAGACTAAGAGGATTCCATGTGAATTTTTTTTTTTAACAAAGACATGTGAAAGCCGATTTGGGGATCAACCCCCAAACAGGTCATTTAGCACTTCTCTGACTCTCAATCACAGATTCCTAGTTTTGGGTGTCTATCCCAAAGCAGTTGAGTAGGCAGGAAAGATTCTTAGATTTGATGTATGGAATCCTGGGTTAGAACCCTGGCTCTGTTAATGCCAGCTGTATGACCCAAGGGGTGAACCAGCCCCAGTCACCCCATCTGGGGGCCATGGTATGAAGCTCAGGTAGTTATGAGCATCCACAACAATAACAAATACAACAAAAATAATGATGGCCACACCTATTGAACCTTACCATATGCCTGGCT
>NW_017731776.1:920477-935527 GCF_001890085.2 Hipposideros armiger
AACCCCCATGCACCCCACACCTTTCCTCCCAGATCATCCAAACGCAGCCTAAAAATGGTCCCGTTCACAGACACCTGCCCAAGGGAGGTCCCATGGGAAGGCAACAGTGGGCCCAGATGGGGCACAGCTGAGGTCAGACTGTGGTCAGGGACGATGGTGCCAACCCTTGTCACGCGGTGGAAGGCACTGCAGTCCAGGTCTTCAGTGGCTTTGCAAGCAGGTCTGGTGGGATCTGAAGGTTGCCGCTCCCCCCACTCCTATCGCCACTGTCTACTTGGTCCTTTTCATCCAGAGGCTCAATAGGTGCAAGATGCCCCTTCGAAGTCCCCACTCCCTGTCCTCTCTCTGTTCTCCTTTTTCTCCTCTTTCTCAGTACCCCTTCCCCCCCATCCCCTCCGCCAGACCTCCGGGGTTTCTTTCTGGCCTGAGGGTTGGCTGCACATTCACTTACCTTGGGGTCAGGGTCATTGTACGGTGTCAGCTCCGGAAGGGACCCGAGTCCCACACCTGTACATGCAGCTGAGTGCGAGGCCCCTCTGTGCATGTTGTTCTTGCTCCTTCACTCCAACCCATCCCCTGAGCCCTACTGGGTACCAGGCCCCTGGTTGAGCATCCGGGCCACAGAGGAGAGTCCTCGGGGACAGCAGCCAGCAGGGAAGGATGGGCTAGGGCAGCGTCCAGCGGGGGAAAGGCGACCTTGAACTAAGTTGCGTAGATGAGGAGGAACTGGCCAGGCGGGATGTGTACGCATGTGTGTTGTGGGGGAGAAGCCCAGACTTTGCTGATAAAGAGGGAACCTGGCCCCAGAGCTGCCTTTGCCAAGCTCTTCCTTGTGGTTTGGCGAGAGGAACTCCAGTAGAAACAGCACAGTTTTGGGGTTAGACCCAGGTCTTTGAGTCTTTGCTCTGATGCTTTCTAGCCCAGGAACCTTGGAGAAGCTAACGAACCGCTCTGAGCCTCAGTTTTATCATCTATAAAAAGGGATAATGGATCTGTCTCCAAGGGGGCGATGTGGAAATGATAGTCTCACTTCTCCCATCGATTAAATGGGGCCATAAGACTTCACTACTTCAATGGCCTAAGCAGCAGTCTTTTTTGATTGTGCATCCTTCTCAGTAGAAACATCGGGATGCAAAGTTCCAAAATACGTACAAATGTTCCTTACTCTCAGAATCCGTTTGGCTCCTGAATTTGAATGGCAACAATCAGATGCCAGGTTGGATTACTGAGGCTGTTATTAAAATGTATTTGGTTCCTGAGTTTTGCATGGTGAGGGATATAAAAAGGACCTCCCAGATCGATTCAGTTCCTAAGTCAGAGCTCAAGGCATAGGTTTATTTATTTACAAGTTATATACATGTGCTGCTATATTAAATACACACACAGTAGAAGTTTCAAAATAATGAGAGTAAAAATAAAAGTGGAAAAGAACGCTAATATTTTTTTCTGTATCCCACTGGGTCATTCTGTGTTTTCCTTGGAGTACCCCACCCACCTCGGAAGATTCCTGGGCTGAGGCTGGGGGGTGTTGAGGAGGAAGGATGAATCCAGAGTGGTCATCCCAGAGGCAGTAGGGTCTGAGGGAACTCAGTGAAAGAAGCCATTGCCGTCAGCGCACTTCACTGGGTCCCTGCCCCACCCCCACCCGTGCCGGGCCTGGGGCACCCAGGAGAAGGACAGCCGACATATGCTTGGACGGAGCTGGGGATGTCTGTCTTTTTCTATTATTTTCTACAAGTTACACAGAAAAAAAACTGTTTCTTAAAATCTAAGAAGAACTTCCTTGAAAAACTGTCTGTGCTTGGTGCCTTCCCCCCCACCTCCCCGCCACCCCCAGTGGTAAACTACACATAACGTAAAATTTACCATTTTACCCATTTTTAGCCGTACAATTCAGTGGCATTAAGTACATTCACATTTTATTTAACCATCACTAGAACTTTTTATTTAACCATCTCCAGAGCTTTGCCATCCTCCCAAACTGAAACTCTGTCCCGTTAAACACTCCCCATCCTCGCCCCTCCGGTGTCCGGCAACCGCTGTTCTAGTTTCTGTCTCTGTGAATTTGACTCCTGTAGGTACCCTGAATGAGTGGAATCACACACCATTCTTCCTTTTGTGTCTGGCTTCTCTCACTGAGCATAATGTCTTCAAGCTTCATCCACGTTGAAGCGCGTGTCAGAATTCCACTCCTTTTTAAGACTGAATAATATTCCATTGTATTTATGTTCCGCATTGTGCTTATCCAGTCATCCGTCAATGGACACTTGGGTCGTTTCCACCTTTTGGCTGTTGAGAATAATGCTGCTATGAACACTGGTGTGCAAATAAATACCTGTCTGAGTCCCTGCTTTCAATTCCTGGTGCCTTTTATGGAGAGAGTTCTTTGACAAGTTTTCCCATGGTGTTGGGTCTAGGGATCACAGTTTTGCAAATCACAGCACAGCATAAGAGCTGTCATAGATATATATGGGGGCACAAGACAAAGTTACGGGGGTGCAGGAAGGCAGGGGAAGGGACAAGCTGGGGAAGACCGACCGGCACCCGAGGCTGACCCCGGATCCCCGCATTCTGGGTGGGAAGGCACAGTGGGGAGGGTGGAGAGGAGGTGACGTGTCTGAGAAAGGTGATTTGAAGTGGCTGAAGAGTAGGGTGTGGAGGAGGCTGGCGGGGGAGAGAGGCAGGGAGCGCAGGCAGGGACCAGACCATGGAGTGCGGTTGACCCTACTGAGGCTCTATTAAGCCATGCAGATTCTTGGATGAGTGTGGGAGGGGGTGTCAGTAGGATTAAGCTCCTCCCCACGGTCTGGCTTAACTGCTGCTGCCACCTTGAACCAGGGGAGGCTGGGCAGAGATGAGGCCTCCACCCCACAGCAGACTTCTCCCTACTTCTTGGTGTCTCCCGGGCTCATCCAGCCCAAGGGGCCTGGTCTCGTTTCTGGTCCCTCCAGCCACCTAGAGAGGACACTCTGCAGGGCGCTTGGCTCATCCTGCATTTGACATTTCAAGGCTTAGCTCAATCACCTTTCCCAAGAAGCATTCCGTGCGATCCCATCACCACACACACATGCACGCACACTCACGTGCTCACACGCTCATATGCATGCACACACATGCACACACATGTACACACTCATGCATTCACACATGCACACACGCACTTGCACACAACCACAGTACACACATACGTGCACAACTCACTCACTCATGCATGGACACACAACACATACTCACTCATACACATACACATACGCATGCACACAATCACATGCAGTCATACTCACTCAGCTGCAACACTCACATGCTCTCTCACACACAGTCTCCCCTCCCCCACTTTCTCCCACCTCTCTCATTTCTAGACTTCTCTGAGGGGCCAGAACAAACATTTACTGGCAACCTATGGGTGTCAGCCAAGGGGTCTGGTTCTTTCCACACTTCTCATGATGGTTTTTCTGGGTAGATATTATCACCCCATTGTACAGATGCATAAACTGAGCCTGGGGAGCTGATGGGGCCAAGACCTGAATGCAGGGTCCCAGGCCCTAACTTTACACCCTCCTTTTGGCACTTTTCATGGTCAGCTCAGTGTTTTTATCTGTCATAAACTCACTTTGTCCAGTTGGGGAAACTCCCCCACCCCAGGTCAGGACCGCGTTTTCTCCTTCTCTTACGTTGTCTATATCTGAAGATGCTCAATAAATTCTCTTAAATCAATGGCTTCGAATTCCGATGTCAAAGGGTAGTCTCAAAAGCCGAGGCTGTGTCCTTGTGCTGTTCCCTCTGCCTGGAAAGTCCCCCCATTCCACTCTCAGACTCACCCTTCAGGGTCCAGCCCTGGGGCCACCCTCAGAACCCCCCCAAATATCCCGTCCTCCATGACAGTGACACATAGTTTGGACCTCACCTCTCCATGGGATCCTTTCATGGTCATTTTTTTTTTTTTTTTTTTACTCATCTGTCTGCCCCATGGGACTAGACACTCGTTGGGGACAGAGCTGTCTCTGATTCACCTTTGGGGGCCCAGAGAGGCTTCTGGGGCCCACACAGAGTGGCTGCTGGAGAATGTGAAAGGAAGTGGCATGTACAATCCTGACTCTTCGGCACACACGCGTTTGGTGGTTCAATTCCCGTCCAGGGGGGCTGTCCTACCTGCTCCTGGGAGAAGGCTCTGGTGGAAAACGCCCTTTGAGTGCCTCTGCCTGACGCCTGCATTGCCCCTACGCATGCTGGCCTTCAGAGGCACCAGGTTGAGGAGGAGGCGGGGCTTGGTTGGTGCCCTTATCCATCTTCCTGGGCACTTACACCCTGAGTGGGCAGCTTATGAGCAGAGCCACCCAGTTTCCTTCTCTCTCCTTCATGCCCAGGATAGCTGGCTTGGTTGACCTTGGGGACCCAGGGCCCCTTCCCTTCCAGCATGGACATGGCAGCGAGTACAGATGAAAGCGTCCAAGAGACTGGCATCAGCCCTTTCTCTGCTGCCAGCCAGCACCCGCTCTGCCGTAGTTACACCACCTCTCTGGGCCTCAGTTTCCCTCTCTGTAACACCAGGAAGTTGGTCTCCCTGAGCCCAGGGCCCTCCCCAGCTGTGTCCTTCTGTGCCTGTGAGATTCTGAGAGCAGAGGCGGGAAAGCGAGATGGCCCCTCTTTCCCCACCTCCTCTCCCTGTCCCCCAGGGTCACCCCAAAGCCGCCCCCTCCCCATCTCCCTGGAACTTCCCTGCAGCTGCAGGCCTGGTGAGACAATTGGGTGTTTTAGAGAAATACATTTTTGGGCTAATTTGCCATGCATAAGTGTTTCTCTTACCCTTTAAAGGCAGAGAACAAAGAGGCCTTTCTGCACCCAGGCAGGCTGCTGGGGAAGGGACCGCAGCTGTACTGGGCCCACGACCCTCCCCCCCCATCCCTGTGAGCTCCCCACCACACCGCCCACCGCCCCCCAGGAGAGACAGCCTGGACTTTCCCAGCCTCCCTCAGCCCCCTGCCCCGGCTGCCTCTGAGGCCCCTCTGGCCCTGCCCCGCCCCAGCCCCCACCCTCCCACCAGCTGCCCCAGGCAAGAGGGAAAGTGTGTGGGTGGGAGGGTGGATGGGGAGGGGGCAGACAGGGAGACAGGGCAGCTCTCCACGTGGTGATGGCCTGGCTTGGTGTGTGTGTCAGAGTCCCTGTGGGTTTTGCAGTGGTCACAGGGTACGGGATGGTCAGTCACCAGTGTCCAATGAGGCATTCACTTCATTCATTCATGCATTCAACTAATCTCTACCGAGTTCCCACCATGAGCAGGTCTCAGGGTGTGCCTGTCCTGGGGGCATAGAGAGGGACTGATGATTACCGTGAAGCACACTAAGTTCATCTTCTTAGAGGAGGTGACACGTATGGCAGGGGGCTTCAGGAACAAAGGTGCAGAGGCATGAAAAGCAGGTGCACATCCTGCGTGGGGATGGGGGCCTGGTGCATAATGAGGGGACAGAGAGCTGACAGCAGCTTCCCTTGCTGGTTGTGATGGCCCTGAAGCTGGCGCTTTCTGCAGCAAGTCCTCCCTGGCCACGGTTCACCATCCGCACCTTTGCTCAGGCTGTTCCTTCCACCTGGAATGCTCTCTTCTTACTCTTTGATGTTCTGAGGCCACACCTCTTCTCTTTTGGGGGCCCCTTCTTGCTCCTCACCCTCTCCATCAGGACTCGGTCCTTCACTGTCTTTGCCTGTCTCCCCTGGCACACCCAGAGACAGATGCACGTGTGCACACACCTCACGGAGGGCTGCGAGCTTGCCAGCTCCCTGTCTGCACCCTCCCCCACCTTCAAAAGCTCACTGAGGGCAGGGAACTTAGGTATCTTCTCAGCACCCAGCACAGGGTGAGTGCACGGCCTTCAAGGAGCAAGGAGTGCTGGACTTCCCTCCTCTATACTCATAACAGCCATGACTAACGTTTACTGAGCACTTAATGCCTGCCAGACGCTGCGGGCAACATCGGTTATCACTCAGTAGTCACAACTTTTTAAGGTAGGCACTATTACCTACCACGGTCCTACAGATGGAGAAACTGCGATACGGAGAGGTTAGGATGTTGCTGAAGATCATCCAGCTTCCGGGGAGGGTCATCAGAGTCCGGGTATAAACCATCATGTCCACATTGCCCCAGAGCCTTCTGGGATGGATCTTCCGTCTGACATCTTGCAGCATGCTCTGTTCCTTCCATCCCTCAGCCCTGACTCTGCCCCATGTGCATGTGAGAGACGGGAAAACACTGGAGTTGAGTTGTAGGAGGTCACCCCATGAGAGTGCTGAGGGGCTCTGGGGACTTAGAGAGGCAGAGCCAGGGTGAGAGACTGGGGTCACTTCTTTCCTGCTGCATTGGGTGGGGGACAGCCATTGGTATTCAGGTTTCAGGACCGACAATGGATTTAGAGCCCCTTCTAACAATCCCACATGGACCCCTGCCATCAACATACCCGATGGCACGACTGACACCTCCCTGTGCTCCAAATGTTGGTGCAGGGTGACCGATGTGGGGCTTCATGGCCCTCCGTGGGCATGTGTGTGTGCACACTCATGCATCAGCCTCTGAGTGTGCCCATGTGTGGCATCCTGTGCATGTGTGTCTCTGGGTGTGCTTGGGAGATGGAGGGAGGACAGTGACCCCACAGCCACCTGCATCCTCAGTGTGTGACTGGGAGGAAGGGGCAGCCGCCTACCCCCTGCACACTGCCGCACAGACACACCCTCTGAGGGTTGGAATAAAACAGGCAGAGACCTGGATGTGGCTGTTTGCCCCGGGGGCTCAAGGGGGAGCCCTCGTTGTGATAGGCAGGCAGCTCTGGGCCTGTCTGAACAGGGACTCTGAGACTCACCAAGGGCCCTGCAAGCCCTGGCCGCTTCATCATAGCCCACTGATGGGCACTTATGGGTGGTGACTGTGTCCCTGGCTTGTGGACAGGGCCAGGGGTGGGTGGACAAGGCCTTTGCCCTTTCAGGGAAACCCACAGCCTGAGAGAAAAGAGTGCCCAGAAAAACGGAGCTCAGGGATCTGAGGCATGAGCAGTGTGGTCTGCTGTGTGTGTGTGTGTGTGTGTGTGTGTTTGCGGGGGCGGGGTGAGGGTGGTGAAGGCAGCTGAGGAAGGGGTGTCGCCCCGCTGGAAAGCTGGGAGATTAGGGAAGGAGACTTGAAGGTTAGAGACTGATGGGGGAGAGGGAGGGGCATCTGTTCACAGAATCCTAGAATGTGAGAGGTAGAAGGTCCTTGGAGATGACTTAGTTCAAGCCTAGTTTACACAGAGGGGAAAACAGGCCCAGGGAGAGGAGATGCCCAAGACAGTGACGGGGTCAATTCAACAAGCAGTTCCTAAGCCCATGGGGCACCAGGCTGAGGATTCAGCCTTAAATAAGGGCCTGCCCTGCCTCACTGGCTGTGGTGCTGTGGGTCTGTGGACACACAGACATAAGCACTACCCAGTACCATGAGTGTGACCATCAAAGCGTGTACAAGGCAGAGGGCTGAGGGGGTCCTGAGAACTATTATCCGGGCAAGACCTCTTGTCAGAGGTAGCATCTGGGTTGGGCTTTGAAGGATGAAGAGGAGTTCAAAAGGCTGAACAGGGAATGAAGGCATTAGTTTCCAAGTAACCTGGGTGGTTTGAGTTTATTCCTGTTTTTGCCATCCCTCAGGGCAGACACCAGTATGTCCTCCATTAAGACTCCATTCCCTCAGAGACTATAAGCAAGCTGGGATGGCAAGAGGGTTTGCTATGTTTCTTTTCTGAGCCAGGGATTGGATTCAATGTTTCCCAGGACCCCAGCCTCGGCCAAGACCCCAGTTCAGTCCCAGTTGCAGGGTCTTGATTCAATGCCCTTCCGTTCTAAGAACATTGATTGGGCATCGATTATGAATAAACCTTACAGGATGGGGAGGATTTCAAGAGATGAGGGAAGGGCATTCCAGAAGGGAACAGCATGTTCAAAGGTGTGGAGGCCGGAAAGCAAGGGCCTATTCAACAAGGGTCGTCTATTTCTGTGTGGCTAGAGTGTGGGGTAGAGGCCATGAGGGAGCAGTTCAAGATGCAGCTGGAAAGACTGGCTGGGGCAGGGGCTGAACAGTCCAGGGAAAGAGCTTGGGCTTTAATTTGTGGCAAGCAGGACATGCTAATAGATTTTCAGTGAAAGCAACTCCCCCAAAAGCCCAAGACTTGGCTGGAAACTTGAACCCAGAAGCCTGCAGGGAGCCCGGAGATGGGATCCCTGGGCAGTGGTGTGTTGGTAAACGCTTAACAATCCGCTCTGTCAGGGGACGGGGAGGCCATAGGGAGATGGACTGATAATTTTCACAATGTAAAAACTCCCACCAGGGCCAATGTCAAGCTTCCAAGGTGACATCAACAGGCTTGGAAAATTCCAGAGAATTTAACAATTGGCTCTCATGAGCTGGTCTGAGCTGACTCCGGCCCCCTGGGTCATAGGCTGTAGTTCCCAGTGCTCAAACCTCCTCCTCTCCTGGGTGACCTGCAAATGGGAACCCAGGATGGAGAAGTACCCCGGAGGACCCGCTCTGTGGTGTGTCCAAGCTCAGGGGCTCTGCCATGGTCTGAGACCGCAGGTTCTGTGGGCTTGGGCCTTGGCTCAGCTGTTCACGTGCTAGGTGACTGAGGCCAACCCCTCACTCCTCTGGGCTAACTCCCTTTGTAGGATCACTGCTGGGTTGAGAAGATGACACGTGGGGAAGACAGGGTGGGGGCAGGATTGAGCTGGGAAGGCCTCAGGAGCAGGGCAACTGTTCCCTGGGGATAGGGGTCAGGCCCTCACTCCTCCCCCACCCCCCAGCTCAGCTGCTTGAAAATCCATCAGATTATCAGTAGGTGGTGGGGCAGGCAGGGTCCTGTGAAGAGAGGGGACTGGGGACAGGGTAGGGGGCAGGAAAAGCCACTTGGGAAGCCCCGGGCTACAGCCCACCGGTGCCTCAAACCCTGCCAATGGCAAGGTGGATTTCTGGGCCTTGACACATGTTGGTCCCTCTGCCTGGTGCCACCCCCTTCCTCCCTGTCACTTGGAAAACTCCTAGTCCTCCATCAGGCCTCAGTCCCAGCATATCTCTTCCAAGAAGCAGGGGTTAAGAGCACGAGTTTGGGCCTCATCAGACCTGTGAGGTCCTGGGCAACCTGCTCAGTCTTTCTCAACCTCATGTATAAAATGGGGACAATGATGATACGTAGCTTGTAGGATGGTTGCAAGGGTTACATGAAATGCACTTGGCACAAATGGCCCCACTTTTGATAATTGGGGTTATTCTTCTTCTTTGGTTACTCCTTCTGCTCCCGCGTCTTGGCCCTGAGTCCCCACATACCTTATGGGATCTCGTTTGATCAGGTTGTGATTATGGCCAACGTCTGTCTCTCCCACACGACAGTGAACCAACCCCTGAGGGTTGGGACTGGGTCTGATTTGCCTCCGAGGCCCCAGAGCCCAGCCCGGGGCCGGTCCAGCACAGGCTTCACACTGTTTTAGGTGAGGGACTGACCCTGGCCAGGACTCCAGCCTCAGCCCTGACACCGACCCACGCGGCATACTGGCCAGGGGGCTGCTCCTCGTGGAGCCTGTGTTTCCTCATGTGTGACCTGGATGATCTCAGGTCGCTTCCAGCCAAAAATGCTGTGAGTCTATGTCCCAAACCCGAGTCACCATCCTGTCCCCAAAGCAGCCCCCACCCGCTTCCCTGCCCCATCAATGGCTCCACTGTTCTCCCAAGACCCAGGCGTGAAACTTCGGAGTAATTTTTGACTCATCCGCCCCTTTATCCCCCCACGGCTAATCATCGCCCGCGACAGTTTTTCCTTCAAAATGTTGCTCACATCCGTTGTCCCCTCCCTGGGATTCTAGTCCCCTCTGTCTGAAATCTAGTTGATTTTGTCCACTTTCTAACTGGCCGTGTCCCCTCCCCTTCCATCATGGTCATCTCCCCAGCAGCGCTCCTGAAATTCCACCATCATGTTCCTCCTAGAAATGTACAGCTGCTACCTGGCAGGGGCTGAGCTGCCCTTGAACCTGTCACCAAGGAGCCAAGCTGCTCCTTCAGGCTGAGCAGGCCCAAGAGAGACTGGGGTCTCAGTCTTGGGGGAGGAAGGGGCCCTGAGTGCAGTATGGGGACACCACAGTAACCTTTGACCCTGCCCACGTTGCTGCAGGTCATCTCCCCAGCCAGCTCTCCCAGCACTCACGCTCACGCTCTCGCTCTCGCTCACGTTCATGCACGTTCACGCGCAGCTCCACATGCACCCCTACTCAGGCACACCTGTTGAGCTCAGCTTTGTTAGGCCAAGCA
The DNA here is from genome assembly GCF_001890085.2 of Hipposideros armiger. Classification (NCBI taxonomy): domain Eukaryota; kingdom Metazoa; phylum Chordata; class Mammalia; order Chiroptera; family Hipposideridae; genus Hipposideros; species Hipposideros armiger. The sequence continues at coordinate 930,781 of NW_017731776.1, forward strand.
TGAGGCAGGGACTCCAAGATGATACGACACAGGCCCTGCCCACACTCACTCACACTCTCACTGGGCACGCTAAGGTGGAAAGGGGATGTATAGGGTGGTGAACACTGCTCATTTAGCCCGAATCAGGAAGCTTCACGGAGGAGAGGCCGCTGAACTGGGTCTTGGAGATTGAGAAAGAGTTCTGTGAAAGAATCATGTTTCAGGCTGGAGTGCGGCCTGTCCATGGAGTTGGCAGAGGCGCCAGAAGGCATTTGAGGTGGACGGTGCTGGGAGGGCTGGGGGAGGGGCCTTCCGCCGGACAGGGGTGAGCTATCTTGGGGACTTCTTATTGCCATCTGTAATTCATGTCCCCTGAATGGAGCTGACTCCCCCAACCTGGGAGGCAACTCCTCTCTGTGAAAATCAAAGTGACCATCTGTGGGCCCAGCACTTTCCAGCTGACATGGTGCTGTCCTTCCTAGTTCCTTGTCTTTCTTTACCAGCACTGTGAAGTGAGACTGGCCAGGACCTAAAGCTCCTATTTTACAGATGAGGAAGGTGAGGCTCACAGAAGGGAAGTGAGCAACTCATCTTTGGCGGAGCCAGGCCTGGAATTTCTCGGATGACCGGAGTCTAGAGGTTGGGAGGGAAGGGAAGGAGGGGAGGGCTCTGGTGCCCAGGCCCTCCAAGGGAGGGGCTGGCTCTGTGGGACCAGATGGGGTGACAGGCCCAGCAGGCTGGGATGGAAGATCATACCCACTGGGTCTTGCCAAGGCTAACCACGCTGGGCTGGCACGCTTCTGTGGCTGAGCCCCTCCTGGGTGCTTTGGAAAGGGGGGGCGGTTCTGGCCTGAGGGAGCAGGAGGGACTGGGTGGCGGATTTGTGTTTCCACTTGATTCCCTGAGTTGTTTTCCGAGAGCTGGGGCAGGATCCCGAGGGGCAGGGCGGAGGTGGGGGGGCCCCCGGAAGGCGCTGTGGCCTGGCTGCCCGCTCCCCATGTGACAGCCTTGCCTGACGACAGCGCCTTGTGGAAGGGCCTCAAGGCTTCTGTCCTGCACTTGCCTGGTGAGTGTGTGACGTGGACCAGGGCACAGGGCCCACACTGGGTGACTTCCCGCGTGACCCGCACCGTCTCCAGTACAATTTCCACTGGGGCCCAACCCCTTTGACCGTGAAGTGAGAGAAGCTTGTGGCTGCCGCCTGAGCCCTCACTTCAGTGCAACCCCAGGGGGCAGTACCTGGGTGCCCTGAAACCATGCGACCCCAGTTCTCCCAGTTCCCCACCCACCTCCCCAGTTGCCCCTTCTCAGCTCCGTGCCAGTTCCCCTTCCGCCGACTCCTCCCATCACCATTTTGGGCCTGCTGCCTTGTCACTGGCCATTTGTCCCCTGACTTTCCCAGGCCTAGCCATGCTGGGCTCCCTGTCCCCACTGGTTATCTTTCCTGCCCAAGTTCTGGCCGCTGGGCCTCAGGCCTGTCCTTCCACTCACCCATGTGTTCCGGTCCTGTTAGTGCCTTCTCAGACCACGAGGGGTGGGGTCAGCCACTCCTGGCCGTACAATCTGCTTGGCCCCCTCCTGGCTGTGTGTGGTGGCAGGAGAGTCCCAGCCTTCTCTGGGCTACAGCTTCCTCCTCCGTGAAGCGGGGGTGATAGTAAGGAAATCAGGGACCTCCCAGCACTGGATCTAAGGAGACAGAGGCACCTGGCACAGGGTGGGGTAGGCTGGGGGAGGGAATGGAAGAGCTCAAAGGAGCCAGCGCTCTCTCCAAGTTAGAATCTCAGCTGGACAACTGGACAAAGATGACATCTCTTTGAGCTTTGGTTTCTCTTCTGTCAAATGGGCATAATAATAGTGACTTCCCCTTGGGACAGAATGAACTACTCCCAGGGGAAGGATTCTCAGCTCTATTTGGGGTTCAGGAAGGGCTTACCAGGGGGCTGTGAGGCATAGCTCTGCATAGTGAGTCAAAATCAGCCAGCAAAGGCACTGCGAGGCTGTTCCGGGGGAAGGGCTGGGCCTGAGCAGAGGCAGGAGCGGGAAACCCAGAGCTTTAAGCCAGAGGCTGGGGACATGGAGGTAAGACTTGGGGTTCTGGCCTAGGAGGAGCTGGGGCTTTCTGGGATCCCACCCCAGTCTCCCCCAACACCTTCCCATCCAGTGGGCTGATGTCATCGTTCCTCTTCTCTAAGCTGGCTCTTCCCTCTGTGCCTTTCCTTGTGCCGGTCCTTCTGCCTACAAGCCCTTCCACACCTGTTGGCCTACGCAAACCCCATCCATCCCCCATGATCCACACACAACTGCTTCCTCCAGGAAGCCTTCCTTGCCCATGCCATGGCCATCTCCCCCCCCACCCCCCACACACACCTCTTTCCTTTTCTCCTTTGCAGCACTGCCTGCCGCACAAATCCACTGAGTTGGATCATGCTGTAAATGGCACACAGGCCTGGAACTCAGCTGGAGCCCAATGAGTATGTATTAACCGTCGCTATAGCAGCCTCCATGCGAGCTTTACACCCATGCAGTGCCTGCACACCTTTCACCTCACCTGATCCTCGCCACCATCCTATGGGGCTAGAAGGGATGGGGGCCCATTTGACAGATGAGGATGCAGAGGCCCGAGAGGCCAGGGGCTGCCTAGGAGCCCACAGCAAGTCAGTGGGGGCAGACAGGAGCACAAGGGTCTCTCTCTCTCTCACCGGCCCCAAGGTGCCTGGCCCAGGGCTGAGGCCTTGTAGGGGCATGTTTCCTTTCCGTTCAGTTGGAACCCCTAAGTCTGTCATGTTTGTGTCCCTTGGGTCACACAGCCTCCATCTCTTACCCACTGGCCAGTCTGCCATCTGGAGCTCCACTGATACTGTCATTACCTTCTGTAGCACCTGCCCCACTGTTCCAGGCCCTTGACCCTGGATGAGCTGAGGGGCATCGGGAACATGTAGAGGGCACAGGAAAGCCCTGGCACTAGGGCACAGGAGGTGCTGCCCTTCCCCTCTGGTGACCATGAGCCACCACTCCCCTCTCAGAACCCCTGTTTCCTCCCCTGAAGAATGAGCTGCCTCCTTTCATGCACCCACCAAACCTGCGAGGTGCATGCTGTTTCATAGATGAGGAAACCGAGGCTCGGGGGCCAGGGACCTGCCAAAGGTGGAGGCAGCCGTGAGCCCAGCTTTTCTGGGCCATTTGTAATGTCACAGCATGATGGGGCTGGGGGTTGAGGGGAAGGGAATGTCCCGAGAGCTCTTTGTGAAGCTTTAAACACTGCCTGAAGAAGAGGCTTCCTTCTTCAACCAGGGTGTCCACGGGCAGGGTTCGCCCTCCAGTGGTTCCACCTCAGGTGCCAGGAACCCCACTGTTATGAACGGTTCAGGGGGCAACCTTGCTCTCTGTAGGACCCTGCCTGTCCTAAAGGATCAGGGCCTCATCGGAACACTCTTCCCCCAAATAGCCTTCCTCTCTTCGTTCAGATCTTTGTCAAATGTCACACCCTCCAAGGGGCCTTTCCTGACCACCATGTCTAACGTAACACCCCTCCTGTCACTCTCTGCCTTTAACCTGCTTTGTCATCATAGAACTTGTGGCCACCTGCCATTAGTTGGTGTATTTACTTGTCCGTCTCTCTGACAAGAACATCTGCTCCCTGAGGGCAGGAGTGCTCTGTTTTGTTCACTGCTGTAGCCCCAGAGCTGGGACAGTGCTTGGCACACGGCCAGTGCTCAACCTGTATTTGTGGAAGTAAAGGAGGGACGGAGAGGGGGAGGATGGAAGGACCTTTTTCTTCAACTGAGAGCAATCTACTGCCTTTTATTCATGGAGCGCCTCCCACGTGCGGCCTTGTGTTACATACTTTTTGAACAAGTAGTGTCAGCAGGGATCACAGCAGCTCACTTGAACCAGGCTGGTCTGAGGTAGCAGCGGTCATTAAGTGAATACATGTGAAGTGCCCAGAGCACAGTGGTTTCTTTTAGTATCATCTGCCCTATTATCAGATGTGGTCTCTAGGAGCCTGAGAACCAGGGCTGGTGGGTAGACGGTGGGGGAAGGGGAGAAAGCTGGGTGAGGATGAAAGAGATTTAATTAAATTTTAGGAAGAACTTTCTAACAGACAAAACTGTGCAAAGACGGAAGGGACGTCCTTAGGAGGAAATACACTCCCCGTGTGCGAAAGGAGGGAAGGAGAAGCTGGGTGGCCTCGGGACCGGGACCCTGGGACCTGAAGCCAGAGATGCAAGGATTCAGGGAGATCCCCTCAAGGTAGGGTGGGCCAGGTCCCGGGGCTTGGAGTGAGCAGGGGTCAAGCGCATCTGACCAGGCCCAGGCAGTAGAAGCCACGGTTCCGGTCCCCGGGTCCAAAGGCTGTTGGGACTTGGCAAAGCAGCCATGTTGGGACTCTGGTCCCATCAATGCAGACCAGTCTAGGAGACAGGAAGTCACCCAGCTCCAGCCCAAAAGACCCCCAAGTGCGCCCTTACTGTCTCCCCACCTCCCACAGTGGCCTGGGGCCCATGGGGTTAACTCTCTCCCTGTCTCTCTCTGCTCCAAGTTGTTTTCCAAGCGAGGCAGAGAATGCTTCTCTTGTTACCAACATGGCTTCTGGGCATTGGGTAATGTGCTCGCTCGTCTCCCTGCCCTGCTCCACAAAGGGGCCTTTTGTTCCTCTCCCTGCCCCTCTCTCTCTGGCTCTTCCCCGGCCCCCCACCCACCCCAACTCCCTCCTCCCTGCACCTCCCGCCCCACGCTGCACCCCTGGGCTGTGAAGAGTGACCGTGGC
>NW_017731776.1:935767-993708 GCF_001890085.2 Hipposideros armiger
TCTGGGATGGGGGGTCTGGGATGGGGGGGACCCTCCCGGGGGGGTACCCTCCCTCCCCCCAGCCCCCACCCCAGGCCGCCTCCGTGCACTGAGACGAGACACTTTCCCACCCACCATCTCGCTTGATCCTCCCCGCGGCCTCTGGGGCGGGAGTGACGCCCCGTCTTCCGGAGGCGGAGACTGAGGCTCAGCGGGGTAAGTGGCCATCGGCCCCCGTGGCTCTGTGCAAGGGTAACGCAGCTGGACGGAGCCCTGTGCTTCTCCCCCCAAAACTCTCCAAGAAAGAGCCCTCAGAATATGCCCAGACCCACGGGAAACACCGAGATGGGTTTGGGTCTCCAGCGAAAGCCCCAAACCAAATTTACTGGAATTTTTGAAAAGGAAACACAATGTGTCTGAGATGGGAGTGTCAGGAAGCCAGCTAGACATTGAAATGTCCGCTCTCTGGGACGGTGGTCTCCGTCCACTTTCACCTTCCCTGTCCCCGCCCAACAGCCTTACAAAGCAGGCAGGGACAGACTGACAATGCCATTTTTCTGATGAAGAAACTGAGGCACAGAGAGGATACACAGCCAGGACTTGGGGCTCACCCAATTGACTCTAGTTCTGGTCACCTCTTTCCGGGGCTGTTGCCCCCCCCCCCCTTGAGAGGCCCCGGGTCCTGGGGAGGGGACTTGGGCAGTTCACAGCAACCCCGGCCCCCTTGTCTGGAATCACAGAAGCCAGGGAGCCGTGAGAAGGTTGTGCTCAGAGGGTGCTCCAAACAGTCACACATGAGATGATTCTTCCATCTCACTGCGTCCCCGCATTTACAGAAACGTGAAACACAGCACCTGGGTGGCATTAGCAGAGTGCACTCACCTGCAACCACCGCGCTGGAGCTGGGGCCTCAGGCCCAGGTGAGAAGAGGTAAATTTGGTGGATTTGGTGATGGATGGGCTGGAGGGCTGGAGGAACAGAGGAAGAAGGAGATTGATTGAGTTGAATAAGACCCTGGGCCTGCCCTGAAGGAGCCACAGTCCAGTAGGGGAGACAGGGCAGTCAAGAGCCAGTGTGCTGCCAGGACAGGGGGCCTGGGAGCTCATCGCCCAGCCGGGAGGTTGCGGAAAGGGCCCAGCCGGGAGGTTGCGGAAAGGAGGCTTCCTGGAGCCAGTGACCATGGATGGAGCCTCGAAAGATCGGTAAAAGTTCACCAGGCAAAGAGATTGAGAGGGTAGGAAAGGCGCTGGCGTTGGAGGCTAGGCTGGGGATGAGAAGGTGACTGATGGTGGAGAGGCCCCACCAGGCCTGTGTGCCGGAGCAGAGAGGAGGCAGTGAAGGTGGGAGAGGTGGGCAGAGGGGAGGAGCCGTGTGGGCTGTAAAGAGCAGTGAGAGGGGACTCCTGAAGACCTAGGGTGTCCTGGTAAGGTATATATACTGGATCCTGCGGGCAGTGGGGTAGTCACTGAAGGATTTTAAAGGAGTCATATTTGTGTTCTAGAAAGAGCATATGGACTAGGTCTATGCCAGTCTGGTTTATTGTTGTTTTCCCAGTACCCAGCCCAGTAGCTGGCACACAGCAGGGGCTTGATAAATGTTTTCAGTCAATACATTAATGCCAACAGTGTACCCTGAGGCAGTGGTGAACTCCAGCTGTGGGACTTTGGGCCTCAGTTTCCTCATTTGTAAAACACGGATCATAGCACCTGCCTCACAGAGTGTCGTGATGGTGAAGGGAAGTACACATGGGGGTGTCACTCGGTGTCCTGCACGTGGTCACACTCCATCACAGGTACCTGTGTGACGCATGTGTAGAATGTGCTGTGGGCAAGATGGAGGCGGGGACCTGGGTTAGGAACACGGGGTCATCCAGGTAAGAGAATGATATGGACAACAGTAACGTTGATCAAGGGCTTAAGCTCTTCCTATAGTTTACTCATATCATCCTCAAAACAAGCCAGCGAAGGCACTGTTGTCATCTTATTTGATTACAAGAAACTGAGGCTCAGAGAGGTGAGGTGCCTTGCCCAAGGCCCTGAGGCCAGTGAGTGGTAGATGGAAATACACTGGACACCAGAGCCCAGCTGTCACCACTGAGCTGCTGAGGGAGACAGGTCAGGCCAGTCGCGGGGGAGGGAGAGGCGGGGAACACAGTCAAGGTTGTTGGGCCAGGTGTGGGGGGCAGGCACGGGGAAGGCGGTGTCAAGGATGCCCCTAGGTTTCTGGCCTGGGTGTTCAAGTGGAAGGTCATTCGCCCTGAGCAAGGGACACAGCAGGACAGTCAGACTTGGGGAGGAAGGGCGCGCTGAGTCTGAGGGGCTGTCGGGATGTCTGGGTATAGATGCTGGGAGCGCTGGAGTCCAGGAGAGAGGTCTGGGCTGGGGATCCGGACGAGGGTGAAATGAGCTCCTAGAGCAAGTAAAGGCATGTGGGTGGGTGGAGGAGCCCCAGCCTCTGGAGATGGTGTCAAATGCTAATGACAGCAGATGTCGTGTAGCGTTTACTCTGTGCCAGCCCTTGCATTAACTTGCATTTGAATCCTCCCAACAAACCCCGTGAGGGGGCATCAGTACTACCATTTTATAGATGGGGAAACTCAGGCGAGAGAAGTTAAGTCTGGAATGTCCAGAACAGGTCCATCTACAGCGACAGACAGTCGATTAGTGGTTGCCTAGCATGGAGTGGGGGCGATGATGACTAAAGGGCACAGGGTTTCTTTTTGGGGGTGATGACAATGTCCTAAAATGATTGTGGTGATGGTTGTACAACTCTGTGAATATACTAAAAATCATTGAATTGTGTATTTTAAATGTGTGAATTGTATGGTATGTGAATTACATCTCAATAAAGCTGGAGAGAGAGAGAGAGAGAGAGAGAGAGAGAGAGAGAGAGAGAGAGAGGAGTCACCCATTCAGTAGGTGGGGTAGGTGGGGGGCAGGCTTGGCCCCCAGGAACTCCAACTTGAAGGGGCAAGGAGGGGAGAGGACAGGGGTGCAGGAAGTCCGGCGTGGGCAGAGGCACCGTGGGCCGGCAGAGTATGCTGTCTGCAGCATCAGCTGCTCCTGACTGGTCCAGGAGGTGAGACCTGGACGTCCCTTGGGGTTTGTCAGTCCAGATTCAGGGAAACAGTTGCTAAAACTTAAACATTTGCTAAGAGGGTCAATCTTATGTTCAGTATTCTTATCACAAACCAAACCAAAAAACAACAATCAGAGTTGCTACTTTGACCTTGTTGATAACATTTGCAGCCCACTTTCAAGGGAGGACAAAGCCACTACATAACCACAGGACACCTCTGGGCACTGCGAGGTAGCTGCTTATCAAAGGACCCAGTGGGCACTCCTGGCTCAGTCACTGCTGTCAAGACTTGGGACAAGGGTGGGATGCATTTGTACAACACTTGGTTAAAGCAAGCTAGGTGTAAATAAAAAGCTGAGCGCAAAGATGTCTGTTGCAGCGTGAATGGTGAACTGGCCACCACCTCAGTGTTCAGCTGTAGGGAGTTGGGCAAATCAATCAGTATGACACAGTCACTAAAAATGATGCTTATGAAGAATTTTAATGACATAGAAACATTTTTGGTATAATCTTTAAAAAAAGAATATTAATTTATATATATATATATATATATAATCACTGAAATAAAAAGCAAAAAGAAAAAACTACATGATGTGAGTTCATATTCATTTTAAAATGATAGGAAAAAACTGAAAGAAGACACAAAAATGCTAACAAGTTATTCCTGGGTGGTGGGAATTCTGAATTTTTGAGTGACTTTAAAATTTTTAGTGTTTTGTCTTTTATTATATTTCCAAATTTCTACAAGAAACACTTTCAAATTTTAAAGTTATTTGAAATGAAGGCATGGAGCGTAGCCTATATTTGAAAGTCCCATTTCTCTGGAAAATCTTCTGATGTGGACATTTAAGATCTTGGAGTGTGTCTTTATCTATTTTCAGCTTGAGGTAAGGAGCTTGAATCAGTTAGAAATGCATTTGACTACAATAACAGAAAGTCCAACTATTGATAGCTTAGAGGGGTCTGCTTTTTTCCCTGAAACAGGAAGTCCCACCAAGGCCATCCAGGGCTGATGTGGCTCAATGATGCTGTTGTGGACACTGCAGTTGTCAAAAGTATGCCTCCTGTTATTCACTCTGAAACCATCTCTTTCAAGTTTCTGTCCCCCATGCCATGTTTCAGCATTCTGGGACTGAGAACAGCCTGCATAGACTCTGCCCCACCCCAGCCTGGTGATATCAAGGTGGCAGAGAACCTCAGGTAGAGATGTGTCTGTGCTCATCCAGCCACAGTCTTCCAGGTTCCACTTGGGGGCTGGGACCAGACAGCCCAGTGCATGGCCTGCTTGTGGGAGGCTGTTCATGAGGAAGTGACCTGCCTAAGGACCACTAAAGAATGAATGAATAAAAATAAAAATAATGAAGCTGTGAGGGAAAAAAAAGAATGACTGAATGGATGGAGGCAGGATTAGAACCTGGCTCTCAGCTCTTGTCCCTACCCGAGTGACAAATTGTCAAGTCTAAACATCTAGCATGGCATACGAGGCCCTAGATAACCTGGCCCCCCGACCTCCTTGACCTCATTTCTCACCACTGAATTGTGGCTGGTTTTACTCTGTGCCTTTGCTTATGCTGTTCCTTCTTCCTGGAATGCCTTTCCGTGCTGCCCCCAGCCCTTTGATCTAACTTTTACTCACCTGTTTAGAATCAGCCCCAGCACCACCTCCTTCTGGGAGCCTCCCTGACCTCCTGGCTGGTCTAGGGGTTCCTCTTCTGACAACCATGGTGCTTACTGAATTTACCACACTTAGTTATACTTTTCTGTTCACATGCTCTCCCCTCCCCCCAGCCTGTGAGCCCCTCGAGGGAGGACTACATCTGATTCGCCTCAGCATCTGCGCTGTCCCCAGTGGTGGCACATTAGAGCAGGAAGTCATAGGCCCCGGCTGTACCCTGCTCCTGCTCTGAAGAGTGCCTTGACCAAGTCATACCCTACTTCCCCCTCCAAACTGTGGGAGAGTTGGGCTTCATCAGATCACTTCTGAGGACCTAGTCACCCACAAGAGGGGCAGGGCCGGCATGGGACAGCCTAAGCTGGGTGCTGGAGATGGGTCAGAACCTTCTCTGTGGCCACCTATGTTAGGAAATGGGGTGGGTGTGGAGCACAGGAGGTGGGGGGCTGCATTCTGGGCCTCAGCAGACCAGACCCGGCCAAAGAGGCCGGCCTGGCATCCCCACAGCAGGGATGGTGGCCCCCAGCAGTTATCAAAGGCCAGCAGAGACCCCTTGCTAAGATGATGACTGGGACGGGGAAGGGGAATCTCCCTGGGGCTGCAAACACTCTGCCACTGCCACTGACAAGCTGGGCCATCCGTCAGCCCTGAGCACAATGGGGTCATTAACCCCTGACCCCGGCCCCTTTTCAGCCACTTCCTTTGGAGGGCTCCCCCACCCCCAAAAGGAGAAGGGAGGGGAAGATTTCTGTTAAGCGTCCCTCTTCAATGAGGGACCCAGAAGCGATGTCACAGCTCTGTGGGCTGGACCAAGGCTCGAGGTCCAGGTTCCTGGTTCTCTAGCTCCCACCCGCTGCCTCCCGCAGGAGCACCCCTCAAGCCAAAGCGGTGTGTATGGGGGAGGGACAGAGTCCCTGAGAGAGGGACAGAGACAGAGGCGTTGTGAGAGTCACTTTAGGTCAGAGATGGCTCTTATCCATTTACACAGTGTATTCAAAGGGACATCATAGACCAGTCCCATTTGTGTAATTCGAAGCAAGAACCCCAAGTAAAATATTAACAAAACAAATCCAGCAATGAATAAAAAGGATGTAGACATCAGGATAGAATTGGATTTATCCTAGAAATGTGTGTTTATGTTAAAAAATCTATTAATGCCATTCATCACGGTAATAAAACTAAGGGACGAAAGTCCTAAGATCACCTTGGCACTGGCAATAAATTTCAATGTCTACTTATGATAAAACTGTTTTAGCAAACTTGGGATAGAAACTTCCTTAAATAATAATGAAGATGATCTACAAAAACAGCACAGACCTAGTTCCCAAAAGGGCAACAGACACACATTCCTTAACATCGGAGAAGACGGGTAGGTCCTTGTCCAGGCGTCTCTCCAACATTGTACCTGGGGTCCTAGCTGGGGCAGTAAGACATGAAAAAAACAAGGCATAAGGATTGGAGAGGAAGAAGCACACTGCTATTATTTGCAGATGATAGGACTGTCTACGTAGAAAACCCAGAACATCTACAGAGAAATTATTGGAATTCTGAAAAATTTAGCAGAGAATATTCCCGTATCAAATCAATGCCAAAAATAATGGCAGCTGCAACATGTGAGTAAACCTTGAAAATATTATGCTAAGTGAAAGAAGTCGGTCACAAAAGGACACGTAGTGCGAAATCCCATTTATAGGAAATGTCTAGAAGAGGCGAATCCGTAGAGACAGAAAGCAGATTAATGGTTGCCAGGGGCTGAGAAGAAGCAGGGAATGCGAGGTGACTGCTAAGGGGCAAAGGCGTCCTTTCCGTCCTTGCGGTGTGATGAAAATGTGCTGGGATTAGATTGTGCTGATGGTTGCACATAAAATCTTGTGAATACACTAAAAACCACTGAATTGCACACTTTAAAATAATGAACTTTAGGGTGCCAACTTTGGAAGAGGTGTAGTGCATCTCCTAATAAGAAAGTAAAAAAAAAAAAAGAGACAAAATCTTAAAAAAAGATGAATTTTATGGTGTGTAAATTGTATTTCAATAAAAAAATGCATTTATAAACATCAGAGCAACGAAGTGTCATTTTTTAAACTCCCCCATTTACAATATTAACAAAAATTAAATCTAAAAATATTTACAGAGGAAAGCCTAAAACGTGACTGAGGTACAGCCACTCCGGAAAATAGTTTGGCAGTATCTTAAAAAATGAAACATACACTTACCATGTGACCTAGCGACAGCATTTCTGGGCATTTGTTAGAAATAAAAATTCGTACCCACATCAAAATATGTACACTATTTTGCATGGCAGCTTCACCTGTAAGAGTCAAAACCTGGAAACCACCTAGGTGCCCTTCGGTTAGGACACCCAGACCGCAGAATACCACTCGGCAATGAAAAGGAACTACTGATACACGCAACAACCTCGGTGGAGCTTGAGGCAACTGCGTGAAGGAAAAAAGCCTGTCTCCAAAGGTTACCTGCTGTGTAGTTCGTTCATGTCACCTTCTCAAAATGACAAAACTCTAATGGAGAACCGATTGGCGGTTGGAGGATTGGGGAGCAGAGAGGAGAGGGAGGTGGGTGTCACCATCCATGAATAGCACGAGGGGTCTTTGTGGTGGTGGGAGACTTCTGCACCTGACTGTCGTGGTTACATGAATCCACACAGGTGATGAAGCTTCACGGAACACACACGCACATGCACTAGTCAATGCACGTAAAACCCCATCTTTAACCTGCGGACGGTACCGATGTCAATTTCCTGGTTTTGGTAAAGTACTGTGGTGATGTAAGATGTCACCCCTGGGGAAACTGGGTGAAGGGAACATGGGCCCTCTCTCTACTATTGTTATAACTTCCTGTCAATCTATAATTATTTGAAAACAAAAGGTAAGACAAAAATATTAGAAGACATTAAAGAAGATCCCAAAGGTCTGCTTCATAATAATGAATGCTGAGATAGGAGAAGGGGCAGTAATAGACAGGGTCACGGCTGAAAATAGAGTGGCCATGAAGAATAATTGGTAAGGCTAAGTGTTAGGTAGAAAGAGCTGCATTATCCTCTTCTAATTTTGTACATTTGAAATTTTTCTTAGTAAAACATAAAAGAGAGACCTAAATAAATGCAGAGAGAGAGCCATTAACTTGCACAGGGAGATTCAGTGTCACAAAGATGTCAGCTCTCCCCAAATTAATGTCTAGACTCAATTCGGTCCTGGCCAACCCCCCACAGGGTTTTGGTGGCGCTCGTCTGGATGATTCTAGAAGCAGCAAGAAAGGGCAAAGCACTAAGAATAGCTGAGGCTCCTGAAGAAGAACAAGCGAGGGGCACTGCCCTACCAAATATCGGGGCTGATCGTGAAGCTCTAGTCAGTGGGCCGGCGTGGTATTTACTGGTGAAGATGGACAGCCAGACCGATGGGACAAAATGGAGCCTGACACGTATGGATATTGAAGGCGAGAGTGTGGCAGGTCAGAGGGGAAAGAGGGAGAAGACACAGTCACATCTGTGCCTGTGTCACAGTCACATGTAATTTCCCGTGGGGCTGGCTTCGCTCTCAGCATCCCGAGTCCATTCCATACTTAGAGAGGGCCAGCGATGCCCGGGGTCTTCCGTCTCTGGTCCCAGGCTCCTTCCAATGTGGGGCCTGCCAGGCCTCCCAGCCCCGTGCCTGAACCACGGGCCCCCATGCCTGACCTGCTGATTCCTAATCTCTGAGGGTGCCCCCTCAGGCCATCTGCATGGTCACCAAGGTCCCTCTTGAGTTGGAGAACCCCTGACCTACAGAAAGAGAAAGAGGGAGAATGACCGAGGGTGAGAGTGAGAGCGGAAAGGGGAAAGAATGAGAGAGCAAAGAGCTAGTCGCTCCACAGACAGCGTGGCCGGGCCGCCAGGGGCAGGGAACAATCAGGCACTGTCCCTCTCCCTCCAACCCCCTGGGCTCCCACCAGCTTTCATCACTGACCTAACCCAGGGGGCAGAGAACTAGGCGAGGGGGAGGGGAGGTCAGGGGTCAGCCCATTACATGCCAAGCAAAGACAGGAATAGAGCTGTCTTGGGGGTGGTTGGGGGGACTTGGGGCCTCATGGAAGCCCACATCTCAGCTCTGGTCAGAGGTAGCCCAGGAGGCAGTTGAGAAGAGAGGGGAGAGCTTCCCTGTACCCCAAGGACAATGAGGTTTATGGCTCCATCAAAGCTGGAAGTGGGCTTCTGGAAGGATGCAAATGCCTCTGAGCAACGCCAGTTCCCCTTGTCAGCCACTGCTGCCCAGGTGGGAGAAGCTTTCCTGTCCCTAGGGGATCTGGCCCCACAGACACATGGACCCCAGGGCTGGCCCACCCAGCCAGGGCCCCCTTTTCCCTTCCCAACCCAGCTTCCAGTGGAGCAGCCCCTGGCCCTGCTACACCCACTTGCTGCAGACTCAGGGAGGGAAAGACAATGCCCCCATCTCAACCTGCTGTGGTGGCCAGTGGGCCCCAGCCCACACACAGAGCCAACTGCTCCGGCCCTCCTCTGCCAGTCCCCTGTGGCTCCCCAGTGCCAGGCAGGCAGAGTCCTGATTCTGACAGAGGAGGCCTCGGTGACCACTGCCTAGTCTCTGGGCTCCTGCTCTCAGCAACATGGTTATTTGTTCACTCAATAGGAATGCATTGAATGTTATTACAGGCCGGGCACTACACTGGGTGTTAGCAATAGCGGTGTGACCTGACCGGGCCAGGACTCTGCCCCCGGAGAGCTTGCAGTCTGGTGGGGAGACAGCCAAGAAGCTGATTAAGAAGCAAACAACTGTGTAATGTGCTCTGTGCTATAAGCCTGGCGGCAATGAATGGGTGTTCTGACAGACAAGCCGGGTCTGTACTGGAGCTGGGCGCTCAGGGAGGGCTTCCCTGCCAAGGTAACATGTGAGTAGAGGCGAGGATAAAGTGAGGGAGTCAGCATTCCCGGGGGAAGAACATTCCAGGCAGAGGAACCTGTAAGAGTAAAGGCCCAGGGGTAGAGACATTCCAGCACGTTCCAGGAACAGCAAGCGGCCAGAGGCCCGTGAACAGGCAGGAAGGGCGGGCGGCATGCTGGAGGAGCTGCCAGGCCCCTCTCCCCAGGCAAGGACCTAGGGGCTATTCTACGTGTGCCGGGAAGGCTTTGGAGGGCGTTGGGCAGGGGAGGGTCATAGCTGACTTAACTTTAAAACCAACACTTGGTCTCTTATGACAGCCATTTTGTTGTGGAGACCAAAGCTCAGAGAGGTCAAGTGAAATTTCTATGGTCACACAGCTGGTACTCAGCCAATGCTCTGTCCAGCCCACCACCAACTCCCCACAAGTCCACACCGGCACCCTTTCCCACTGGGCTCCCCTTTAGATTTGGGGCCTCGCCCAGTGCACTGAAGTGGGAGGGGTTACCTAGTCTCAGGGCCTGCTGTGCCCCCTCATGTCAGGGCGGGACCTGCTTTCCCTGTTCTCTGAAGTGTCCTTGCGGCCTGGACGTAGTAACATCAATACAATTTATCAAATGAATGAATGAATGAATGAATGAATGAATGGATACATGGGTAAATGCTTCACTTCTAAGGGCTGTGATGAGGTTCATATGAGACAGTGAATAATGGAAGTGCCTTGGTGTGGGGCCTGACACACAACAAATGCCCAGTAAGTGTTGGCTGCTAGTATTACTGTTACTATCTGTTCGATTTTAAAACCCACGCCTTAAATATCTATGCTGATTAACTGAGCTGAGTTGCACCCACCGACCCCTGGTTTCTTGATCTTTACAGGGTCCTGCAAAGCCTGTGGTGAGTCAGGCCTCGTGCTGGGGCCACAGCAGCACTGAGGGGCAGGCATGTCAAACACAGCACAGCACGTATCGCCAGCTTCATCCATCGCCTACAGACTACAAAGCCTGAGCTGAGCTAGGCAGTGACAAAGACAGGAGTGGACAGGTGGGGGGAACTCGCCTGCCACTCTGGTGCCCCTGGGGTATTTCTCCTGATGGCCACTGGGTGGCAGCACGTCCACAGGAATAGTGGGTTAGGGAGACAAGCTTTTCCAGATTGAATCTGAGGCTTGGGAACTGAGGGGTGGAATCTTGCAGGGGACCCAGGCCCCCAAAGGGATTGGGACTTGCTCGGGGTCACACAGCTTTCAGTGGCAGGGTCGAGCCAGGTGAGAGGTCACCTGCCTGCCTGGATAGACTGAAGAGCAGAGCAGGGGAGGAGGAGGAGGAGGAGGAGGAGCCATCTTGGACAATGAGGGTCTGAGGACAAGCCCTGCCTCAGCCTCCTGGAAGTGGGTGGGTGTCCTCACCCCAATTTCAACCCCTTGAATCCTACTCATCTTGAAGAAGGTGCTCAAACCTCCCCTCTGAGGCCCTTGTTGACCCTTCTCACCTGTGACTCTGGCAGAAGTGGCAGTTCTCCGCATGCTCCCACTTGGACTGGGATGGTGACCTCATCACCCCCGTCACTGCCCCTGCTGTCTGTCTCAGAACCCTCTCCCCCCACCACAGTGATTTCCTGAGCACAGGGACTGTACCCTGTAACCCCCACTGCCTGCACCACCTGTGCCCTCTGCCTGTGTCACCCTGCCCTCTTCATGGCCTGGGTATAATAGCTGAGATGTTGCATCCTCCAGGAAGCCTTCCTGGGCCTTTGGCTCCTGCCGATGGTGAGGCCTCTGGGCAGGGATTGTTGGCAGGCCTGAACAGGTCCACCAGGTATGCACAGCCTCTGTACACCCTGAGCCTCTGACACAGCCATCCATTGCAGTCAGCACTGAAGCCACCCATGTAGCTTTGTGAAAATGCAGCCTTCAAGATTCCTCCTTCCCCAGAGAGTCGGATCCAATAGGTTTGTGACTGAGCCCAGGAATCTGCATGTAAGACACTTCCCAGATGAGTCTGATGCAAGGGCCTGAGCATCCGACAGCCCTGTGGGTGTGTCCTCTGTCCTGCCTCTGAAGCCATCAGGCAAAATGATCATAATGAGGAATGACAATAAAAACCTCTGACATCTGTGCCAAGTGAATCACTCACAAAGCACTTTCAGACCCGCTTTTCCCTTTTAGTTTCATCTTTATAACTTCTATCTTGGGAGGCATCATCCACATTCTACAGATACCTGAGGCTCAAAGGCAAAGGGCAATTGGCCCAAGATCCCCCAGCCACAAACTAGCAGAGCTCGGATTTGGCCTGGGGTCATCCTTGGATGGCAGAGCTGAGTTAAAGCTCCCAGGTTGGAGGGTACTGTTTGCTGAAAACTGATATTCCAAAATTCAGGACCTATACTTGGAGATTCCAGCCCCATGGGGGAAGCTCAGGCCACTGCCATTGTCCAGGTTCAGGCTCTCATCATCTCGTTCTCTCTCTGCCCATCCAGGGCCTCTCCTCCAGGGCCGAGAGAACATCCCATCTCATATAAAGCCACAGCTATTGCTATGCACTTCATCTGCAGCAATTGTGTCAGGCTCCATGGCAGATTCAAAGAAGGGCAAGACCTGCTCTCAGGAGCTTCCTATCTGGCTGGGGAGACAAGAATTGATTACTCTGGTGATGGAACACAGTACTCCAACTTTCTTTCCTCTCAAATGAATTCATGGTCCCAACCTCAACCCTTTAATTGGCCGGGACAGGTTCCATGCTATGTGAACTGACCCAGGAGACCTCCCTCCACTGACAAATACAAAGTGGGTCATAATACTTTCACTCTAACAGGCATTACAAAGCAATCCGACTTTCTTTTTATTATCACAGTGACACCTGTTGATGGATTCTTAGCATCCTAAGGAAGATCAGAATGACAGGGATTATAAAGTCAGTACAGACAGGGAGCTCACGAAGAAGAGAGACAGGGAGAAGCAGCTTACAATTTGCCAAGATATGAGCCCTAGGCCCTAATTTTAAAGGAGAAAAAGCTTCCCCAGACAAAATACAAGCATGTAATAAGTTAATGGCTCAGGGAAGCCATGCAGGATTTCCCAAGGCAATACAAAATTAATTTTCAAGTGAATAATCTAAATAACAACTGTTTTAGGAGCTCAGAAAAAGGGGCAGCTTTGTGAGCTGGAATTATCTGGTGAGACTGCCTGGAAGAGGTGGATTAGAGGTGGTTCCAGAAGATGGAGAGGATAAAGCAAAAAAAGAGGGGTCTGGGCATCTTGCCCTCACCTGAGAAGTAGGTCCCGAGAAGTAGGTCCCGAGTAGGAGGCCTGAGTGACATCTGTGCCATGTGAATTGTTTACAAAGCATGCACACTTGTTTCTCCTTTTTATCTTGACCTTCACAAGTACCTGTTGGGAGGATCACTGTTCCCAGTTTACAGATACCCGAAGCTCAGAGTCATGCAGAGACTTGCCCAAGATCCCCCAGCTACATAACGGCAGCGTCTGGGCTTGAGCTAAGGCTATCGTGGGGTAGAAGAGCCACAGACCATGTTAAAGTATCTGGGTCTGGAGGTTGCTGCTTTTTAAAACCGAAATTCTGGCCTGCAAATGGGGCATGGAGGTTCCAGCCCTAGCTCTGCCTAGGGCCACCAGTGACACAAGGGGAAGCTGCTTCTCTGAGCCTCAGTGTCCTTACCTGCATAGTGGAGCTGACAATACTTGTTCTCTCACAGGGCCGTGGTGAACTTTAAAATCCCATGGAAGTGATCTGAACTGCAGAGCAGTGGGTACAAGGGACAGTTGTTGCTATTGTGGCATTCTGAACATCTGCTGTGACTCAGATTAACTCCCTAAGGAGCGGGTGGGTGGGGATCCCATTAGGTTATGGGATATGCAGATACTCATCTTTCTGCATCTCTCCTTCCTCCAAAGCCCCTGGGGGCAGCTAGGGAAGGAAGCTGGACAGGCCCGGGCCCGTGGATGAGGTGGATGCCAAGGCTGTGGCTCTGCGAGCACCAACCCCCTCTAAGGAACCCACTTTACACAACAGCAGTTGCAGCAGAGGTTGGCAGGGAGATGAGATTTGGACTCCTGGGCTGTGAAGCACTGATGGCATTTCCTGGCCCTCAGTGAGACCCCAGGGGAGCTGCTCCTGAGGGCTAACAAAGGAGATGGGGTGTGAGGAATCTTTCACCAAATACCAGAGAAAGCACCTGCCTCAATACTCTTAGTTTGAATGTAAAAGGAAGAGAAGGTAATTTGTCCAATGTGTCGTTAATAGCAGATCCATGAACATAGGTATGCAGGTGTTAAAAGGGCACTGGATTAGGTGGCAGAGTCTCAAAGTCAAGGTCTGGATCTTATACCAACTGTAGGTGGCTCTGGGCAGAATCCCTTCCCCTCTCTGGCACTTAGTTTTCTGGTCTCCAAAACTGGGATTAGGCTGGCTCCGACATGTCATTCTAGTAACGGAGTCACAGTACCCTAGGACTGCGCGCTGAAAATGTGAAAGGGTTTGTAGGCCATTGGACTTCGCCGGACGTTTCCCCACCCAGGATGCTTCCGTTGCCACAGCAACCGCCCGGTCAGCGGCCCTCGGCATCCCGCTGAGGAATCTGGGAAGAACCTTGCCCTTACAAAGATGGCGGCGACCACAGGACAAGGGGCGGGGTTGAGCGCTGTCGGCCTGTCCAGATCTTTCCTCTGTTTCCGCTTTCTCATGCTAACGGCGAGCTTCCGTCAATACTTGTTCTCTCTCCTGATTCTGGGAGCCCCAGGAGCCAGGGAGGGAATAGTTGCCTGCAGGGATTGGAGTAAATACCCAGAGGGGGAAGGCGGGACTTCCGCGTCCTGCCGGAAGTGACGCGACAGTCACGGCCGCCGACAGGTGGAACGGCAGGTGGGTTCAGGTGCCAGCCTGGCTAGCTCCCGGCTGTGGGACCGACGCTTCCGGTGAGCGACAGTGGCAGCCCCCAAGTGCCTGAAGACCCGTGGGGAGGGATCTGGGATCTGAACCCACCGCCCTGGCCTGGAATCCTCCCTTATACCTAGTAAGAATCACCTACCCACCCGCCAGGGACTACCCACGGTCCAGGGGGGAGGGGGAGGGCCTGGATCGCCAGGGTTGCGGGTGGCATCTAGGCACTTCGGTTCCCTAAACCCTACGCTCCTTTCTCTCCCGGACCCAGTTCCCCATTCCCCTGCCGAGCTGGGCAGTTAACCAGCCCCCCTCAACTCTTGGAAAAATGTTTGCAGACTTGGATTATGACATTGAAGAGGATAAACTGTGAGTATTTTGTTCCCCTAAGTCCCAAGACTTTAGGCGCCCCAGGTTCCCCAGATCCCCAGACTTGTCAGTTCTACCGACCCTTGCTTTTCAGCAGTGGATTAGGCCTTGTACTGTAGCAGAGCCGACCCTCCCCTTCCAGGAGCTCACCATCTGTATGGGGCTGTGGACGCATCAACAGATAATTACAATGCAGGGCCATAGGGCCTTAATGGAGAATGAACTGGCTACAAGGAGAGCAGAGCAGATGGAGCAGTGCCTCTGCGGGGGTGTTCAGGGAAGGCTGCACAGAGGAGGTGGCAGTTGAGCCAGGTTTTGAAGAATGAATAGAAATGTCATAAACATACCGCCCTCCCCACGGTAGACGATTAGAGGGACAGGTTTTCAAAAATTAAGTTAGCCTCCTTATTAGTATTCTCCCTCGGAGCAAGGACTGGGTCCAATGCCTTTTTGTGTCCTCAGCATTTTATAAGGTGCTTGACATCAGCAGGTTGTTAGCAAATGTTTGTTATGTAAATAAGTGAATGAGTTAGAATATTTACCACAAAACATAAATAAGTGCTAATTCATGGTGAAAATGGAGAGGGGATTGAGTAGGGCAATGGAAAGATGGGTGATGGATACCTTAACAGATTTCCCAGAGGAGGTGGACATAATGTTCCACATGTGCCTGGGAAGGTGACAAGGACAGAGCCTGACTCAAACCTCAGAGGCAGAATGAAATAAGGGAAGGGGACCTATTAGTATGGAGTGCCTGATGATGGGCTGGGTTGTTGGTAAGTGCCTTCTCTGCACTTTCTTAGAATAACTTTGATAGAGTAGCCATTTTATCCATACCATTTTATGGACGAGGAGATGCAAAGAAGGTGATTTATCCAAGTCCCATAGTCAGTGAAAGGCAGAGCTGGGATGTATGTGGTCCCACATCTGTGTGATTCCAAGAGCTGTGCCCATTCCAGCACAAAATGCTGCCTCTTTGGCCAAATGAGAGAGAGAAAAGGCTGTGCAGCATTTGGAGCCTCTTGGGGTTTTAGAGGGCCTGTCCCCTTCCCCATCGTGGCCAGTCATCCTTCCTCTGGGAGACTCAACCTCTTGTGCTTTTTCCAGCGGAATCCCTACTGTGCCTGGGAAGGTGACCCTGCAGAAGGATGCTCAGAACCTGATTGGGATCAGCATTGGAGGAGGGGCCCAGTACTGTCCCTGCCTCTATATTGTCCAGGTATTGGGTGCTTTGGAAGTGGGGGTGAGGTCCCGGAGGGAGCAAGCCACCTCCCTACTTGGACATGACAAAGGCAGCTTCCATTCTCTAATCTGCAGAGCTGGCTCCTTTTCATTCTTGAGGTCTGACCTCCTAAGAGAGGCCTTTCTGACCACCCCCTCTCAGTAGGGCTACCCTTGTTTTTCTTTCTTATTCCAGTCTATTCTTTTTCTTCTCAGTCCCTATCACCATCTGTAATCGTGGGTTTGCTCTTTAGTTGTTCTATATCTAGCTGCTTTTCCAGATTCTTTGTACCTGAGGGCAGGATCCCAGGTTGCTTTTTTATCAGCACCTAGTATAATGCCTGACATAGAGTGGGCCTTCAAGACAAATATCTTTAATGAATCAACAAAACCGTCAGCTTTTGGTACTAGCACAAGTGAAGTGTAGTGGAAAGACTAAAAGGCTGAAATAATGTTGGCCTGAGTTCAAATGCAAGCAAGCTTCCTTGCTTATCAGCAAGTTACTTAGCCTCCCTGGGCCTCAGCTTCCTCACCTAGAAAGTGGAGATATAAAATATGTAGATATGAGCATCTTTGGGTTCTTGTGAAGGTTAAATAAAGTTACGTAACACAATGCCTGGTACTTAATAAGCACTCCTTAAATAGTAGCTGATACTACTATTATGGCAGTTGTTCACTTTCCCAGATGAACTGCCAGTGGTAGTGAACAATTTTGTGGTCCCTTGTAGAGGAAGCTGCCCTGATGGTATTCTGTCAGCTGTGACTCTGGAGTGGAGACAGGCAGTGACCTTTCTGTAGCCTTGGAAAGAAGCTTGCCACTTTGGACATACAGGTCTGACAATTAAGTTCGTGAACTTGTTGCAACAATGTTGCTAACCTTTTTTGATATCAGAGGGATTATTCCTTATGAATTTGTACCAACTGGACAAACAGTTAACCAAGTTTACTATTTGGAAGTGCTGAAAAGGCTGCTGGAAAAAGTTAGATGACCTGAACTTTTCGCCAACAATTCATGGCTCTTGCATCATGATAATGCACCAGCTCACATGGCACTGTCTGTGAGGGAATTTTTAACCAGAAAACCAATAGCTATATTGGAACACCCTCCCTACTCACCTGAGCTGGCCCCAGTGACTTCTGTCTTTACCTGAAGATAAAGGAAATATTGAAAGGAAGACATTTTGGTGACATTCAGGACATCAAGAGTAATACGACAACATCTCTGATGGCCATTCCAGGAAAGAGTTGCAAAATTGCTCTGAAGGGTGGACTAGGCGCTGGTGTCGGTGCATAGCTTCCCAAGGGGAGCACTTCGAAGGTGATCATAGTGATATTCAGCAATGAGGCATGTAGCACTTTTACTAGGATGAGTTCGCGAACTTAATTGTCCAACCTCATACATGTAAACTGGACCCGGATTCTACCCTGTTCTGACAGCTAAGGAGCTGTTGGTAGCAGAAGGGAAATTTTGGTCTGAGGATCTTGCAAAGGAGTTGCTTGCAGGCCTTGAAGACAGAGATTCCTGGAACCTAGTCTTGCCAGCTCAGGGTGCTGCCTTCACGAGTGCTTTGGCCTCTTCCAGCCCAGGAGGTATCAGGGAGGCCTCCCCCCAGGCCTCCCCTCCTTGCCGCCTGCCTGCTTGCCTCTCTCTTCCAAAACCACTCTGCTTCCTCTTACCACATCTTCCCAACATAGTTATTTTGTAATTTTTGGTTAAATCAGCATCAGTCAGCTCAGAGCAGCGTTGTTGGAAAAATCTGTTAAAGAAATGACTTTGGAGGAGCAAACGTTCAGATAGGTGTGTGAGGTTTGGTGTATTTGACATTAGAAAAGGAGAGTCTCATCAGGTCGCATTTACCTTCCGTCCTCCCCCTCCTCTCCCCAAGGATGTAGGCCATGCATTTCTGTCTGTTCAGGCAGCTCTACCCTGCTCTTCTCCAGCGCTACTTAAGAGACTGGAGGGCAGAGGCCAGGACGGAGCCGGGTGTTGGTTGGGGTGGAGGGAATGACTGTCTCCTACCAGGTGTTTTCTCATTTCTCCCTTTTCTCCCCCACCCCACCCGCCTTATACACCCCAGGTATTTGACAACACCCCGGCAGCCCTGGATGGCACTGTGGCCGCTGGCGATGAGATTACCGGTGTCAATGGCCGGTCAATCAAAGGAAAAACTAAGGTGGAGGTGGCAAAGATGATTCAGGAAGTGAAGGTAAGGGCTGCTGCCTGGTGGGAACCTTGAATCAGGAAAGCCACTTCGGAGACCTCCAACCTGCCAGAGGCCCCTGCAGGCCTGGAAGGGAGATTGGCCCTGTCTCTGCTCCCCTCCTCAGAGCATCAGGGTCTGGGTCACAGCCCGGCCTCCCTCGGTTTCTCCTGCATTTGTTCAGTACATATTAATTATGCTCCAGGACTCATGCTGGGCCTTGGCCAGAGAGCAGGCACCAAAACAAAAAGGTTCCCGTCCTCAGGCTCTCAGGGGAGCTGTCAGACTCAGAACCATGCCTCAGGGCGAGCCCGTGTTTCCCTAGTCAGGGCTGGAACTGAAGCTAGAAGTCCAAGGTGAACTTACCTGGGTCAGAGACACCCAATAGATGTTAACTGAGCCATGCTGGGCCTGGGAAGGGCAAGCGGGAAAGAGGAGAGCCTCTTGCCCTTCCCTGGAGGAACTTCCAGTCCAGCGGGTCCCCCTGGGCTCACAGATCTCCAGGGACCCCTCTTGACTCTGGGGCAGCTCCCGGTGCAGCTGCTCATCTTCTGTTCTGTAGAACACAGTCACGTGCTACCTGTTCCCTGCAACCCCTGCCCCCCAACTGCTCCAGGCCAAGGCCGCTCCTGCACCACAGGTGGCATCCCGGCCCCTCATAGACACAAGTGTGCAGCCCTTTTGCCATTTTCCAGAGCTTTGCTGCTAGTGACTCTTGGGAGACCAATATAGTGAAGGAGTTGCGAAGCCATAGGATAATTTACAAATCTGAGAGTCAAGGGCCCCAACTGGAAATAGCCTGGCCGAGCATTTTAGCACCCTCAGCTCCTGCATCCAAACCTCTCCTTCTCTGTGTCTTAAAGACCTGATACCAACAGTCCCTCTTTGTGATCTTAGCGCAGGGCCAGCGCCTTCTCCCTTTATTCTCCTGCTCTACCCCTGTGTCATCCCACCACTCTCCTTCCTCCAGACTTCAGGGCGCAGAGTCCAGTCCCATAATTTCTCCTATTCCAGCCCCTTTAGCCATGATGGAGCGACAGATGGAGGCTGGGGCTGGGGCTCACGGCTCTGCTGTACAAAAGGAAGTGACAGGAATCGTTCAGGGCCCAGACGCCACGCCACCTGGTCTGGGTTTTACTGTCCTGGGCATTATCTGTTGGGTGGAGGAGCCTGTCGTGGAAGGCAATGGACAGTGTTTTTTATTCTGGTTCAGAACTGGGGTGTGTGTGCGCCCTTCTGGGCCCTCCCCTCACCCCCTCACCATCGCTACTCATCAGGCCCCTCCATGTCCTGCCTCGCACCAGCCCCTGGCGTTTCCGTGCGGACAGGAGCTCCTCGTGTGTGTGCACAGCCTTGACATTGACACAGGGAGCTCCCCGCTGTCATGTTTGGGTGCCAGGCAGGGATACTGTCCCAGTTTTGCTGATGCCCCGAGGGAGGAAGGGGTTTGCTTGTGGTCACACAGCTGAACCGGCACCCAGGGCTGACCCCTGCTGTGGTGCCCGTCCCTTCCCCTCAGCTGCTACCTGTGGTGGCCCCCAGTTCACGCGCTGCCTCCTGTGTCCACCCCTGACTGACCACACTGGGTCGTTTTGGTTTCCCTTCAGGATTCTATTTTGAAACCCTGTCTTGTATTTGAATGGATTCGGTCCCAAGTTGAAGGGTCTTAGGATTGCAAGGATAAGAGTGACCGTAGTGGCCTCATGTGGTCAGGGAAGGCTTCTTGGGAGAAGCCGGTACCACTCTTTCAGTCACTAGGACTCACCTGTGTGACTCGCTGGTTCACATGGGCCCCCCTTACTGGCCTGGGCCCTAAGGGCCGGGCCCCTGCACCTGCTCCTTGTATCCCAGTGCTGGGCACCGTGAAAGTGCTGACGTGTTCACTGAGTGAGCGGAGGGACCCTGAGGAAGGGGATGATTTAGCGTGCGGGAGAAGATACTCCATGTGGGGGGAAATGGCGTAGCAAAGGTCTGGAGTGTGGCGTGGCATGGGGGACAGCGGGGACCTGACCTGGCTGGAGCACAGGACATCAGAGACTGCCAGGCTGTGAGCTCTGTGACAGCAGGGACTATGTCTGCCCTTGTCCCTGTTGATTCCCCAGGGCCTGGCACATAGAGAGGAAGGGACCTGGGAACAGACCAGTCCCAGCGCAGCACCCTGTCACAGCCCTCGGCCCGACGGGGCTGAATCCATCATGCTGGGGCCCCTCCCTGGAGCTCAGGACTCTCTCACGACCACAGACTCCAGGGTCACAGGCCTCCCCGGGGAAGGGGCTTGTTGTCCAGGAGACTCCATCTCAACTCTGCCTGTCCTGATTTTCCAGGGGGAGGTGACCATCCACTACAACAAGCTGCAGGCAGACCCCAAGCAGGGCATGTCCCTGGATATTGGTAAGCGGGGCCAGAGCAGTGGCGTCTGGCGGCCTCACCAGCCCCCAGCCCCTGGTCTGCCTCTTTTTTTTTTTAATTGGAGAATGGTATATTTTTCCAGGACCCCTCAGCTCCAAGTCAAGTAGTTGTTTCAATCTAGTTGTGGAGGGTGCAGCTCAGTGGCCCATGTGGGGATCGAACCGGCAACCTTGGTGTTATGAGCACTGCGTTCTAACCACCTGAGCTAACCGGCCGCCCCTGGTCTACCTTTTTATGATAATGTATCAGTAGTTACGTGGCTGTGCTCTCTGGCTTTTCTGACCAAGCCGATCCACAGGGCAGAGGGGGAGGTGTGGGTGGCGGGGAGGGAATGACCCAGGGGTGCCGTCCCTGCGGCTGTTCCTAGGAACCTGTCCCTGGTTTCTCATTGCTCCGTGTTTCAGCCTCACCAACTCCCGGCCCTTCCTCTGGGACCTTGCTACCCTAGGGTTGTCCTTTGTAGGCCAGCCCTGCAGCTTACCACAGCCCAGGTACTCACCCTTCTGACAGGAAGTACCCTGGCCTGGCACCTCAGGCTCACCTGCATGCCCCCACTCCACCTGGGCACCTTCTCCCACCTGCAGCACCTCCCAGGAAAGCTTGAGGTCTGAACTGGACCTCGGGCCTTAGGCAGAGGGTCACAGGCCAGCCTCTCTGCCCAGCGGGCCCTGGGACAGGTGCCTCCTGCTGTAGGGGCTGGGCCTTGGTTCTATAGAAACTTCAAGACTCAAGAGCTGGACAGCAGTAGAGGTCCCCTGACCAGCCACCTCATTACAGACAAGGCCTGAGACCCCGAGCGGGCTCTGTGTCCCCTAGGGGAACGCACAGGGTGATCTCTAGGCTCGAGTCCAGTGTGTTTTTCCAATACCCAAGGCCAGAGCCGCCTCCTGGCTTTTAAGGAAAGAGGCCAAGGGCAGATTGAGTCTGTCCTGGGGTTCTTCATCTAAAACCCCTTGGTCCCATCCCATCCCCCCTCCTAGGACTAAGCATGCAACCATATGTACGATAACTGAGGCTGGGGTCCAAGGTCGGCTGTCATTGATGGTGCCTCTGCCTGCCTTGTACGGGGCCCCGGGTCTGATGTGAAAGAGAGGCTCCCTGGTTTGCCTGCAGCCCGTGTTGAGCCTGTGGCATCTGGGCTCTCCGGGATGGCCAGCAGCCGCCTGGGCTAAGCGCTTTACATAGTTACCTCCTTCCAGGCTCCCACACCTCCCTACAGTGGACAGGGCATAGCGCAGGGCCCAGCGCCCCTTGTTGGGACACTCCCCACTTCATAGTCACCCCACACCAAGCCCCACATCAGCTTCTTCTGCCCTTGGTGTCGCCCCCAGTGAGTCGTGATGAGGTGGGGCAGGGATAGTTTGGGGGCCCAGCTGCAGACTCCATCTCACTGAGCTCCTTTCTCGCCTGGTCCCAGTCTTAAAGAAGGTGAAGCATCGGTTGGTGGAGAACATGAGTTCGGGGACCGCAGATGCTCTGGGCCTGAGCCGGGCCATCCTGTGCAATGGTGAGTCTCCTCCTCTCTCTCAATTCTGGCCCCGGGGGTCTCAGGCCCGGGCTTCCAGGAGGAGGGCACTGTGGCTGTCCATCAAACCACGTGGGTCCTGCTGTCCTGGCCCCTGGCCTCTGCCCATAGGGCCGATAGTCACCATCTCTTTGTATCCCTGGAGGCCTCCCTAGCTCCCAGAGAGCGTCCACAGAGGACAGCTGAGCCTCTTACAGCCAGTGTCCCCCCACCTCCAAGCAAGGATTCACAGGCCCAGGTCACAGATGAGGGAGACCCACAGGGGAGAGGCGCCTCCTTCCGGCAACCCGAGCTCGCGCCTTCACCACTGCGCCCAGCTGCTCTCACATAACCAGGCCTCCGCCCCACCCTCATCCCACCTTGTGCCCGATCTCACCCCCTTGCTCTATCTAGCATGCCCGCTGCTCCTGCACTGCCCGTCTGCCCTTGCCTTTCTCCAGGAGGTGACGCTGCTGCCCTTGTCTCAGCCGGTCCTGCCCAGGGCTGGAGGTGGCCGCCCCACCTCGCCCAGAGGGAACGCCATGTACACGCACATTCACACCCACACGTGTGTGTGCACACGCTCTCCCCCCAGGGTGCCCAATGAAACTCTCGGTTCTGCTCCTGCCATCACCAGCCTGAGTTTATAAACAGCAGCAGCTCTGCGTGGATGTGGGGGGTAGATATAAATACCTACCTAAATTGTAGGCTCAGCTGGGCACACTGGGCTTCATTGGCTGGGGCAAAGGGGTGGGGTCTGAGCTCGTTCCAAATGGTGTTCAAAAGTGGTGGCTGCTATTCTCGGCCTCTCAGTGTCTATAAATCCCTGTTACTGTAGTCACCGCGCCTTGAGATGAAATTAGAACCGGTTGTTGTATTTTTCCCCCCAAACCTTGCAATTTCCCCAGCCTTAAATAGGGTTTCTAAAACTGAAGCTGTCATGATGTCCCATGACCCAGCTAAAAACAACAGCTCGGCGCTTACGTGGCTCCCTCCCTGCCAGGCTGGCCAGGCGCCAAGGCTCTGGGGTGCCAGGGCCTGGAGGCCAGCCGGGTGGCCGAAGCCTCCTGAAGACCCTCCCAGGTGCTCCCTCCTTTCCCCCCACGGCAGCCTGAACCTTCCCCTCCAGACAGCCCGTCACACAGCTGCCTTCCCGCCCAGAGAAAGGCCCAGACTCGGCCACCGCTACTCCCCTCCTCCCTTCCTCCTCTCCACTCAGAAAACCCTGACCCAGGTCCACACAGGAGACCGGGGGCAGAGAGCACTCAGGCTCTCAGACAGCCCTCAGCTGTGTGCCTTTGAGCAAGTGGCCTTACCGCTCTGTCCCTCAGTTTTCTCTGTAAAATGGGGGAAGTAGTCCCTGCCCCAAAGGCTCACAGAGTTAGGACTGAGATGTGTGGAGGGAGCCTTGAGTGGTTATGGCTCACAGCACAGTGACTGAAGGCCAGACCCCGCCTGGGGGGCGGCCTGGCCAGGAAGCCACCTACACGGGGCTCCTGGCCTGCAGATGCTGCTGGTGCTCTCAGTGGGGAGGTGGGTGCGCACCTCATCCCCGTCAGAGTGGACGGGGTGGCATGTACTGCTGGAGGAAGCCCTGCCCGTTCCAGCTCCTCACTGCCCTGGCCCTTAGCTTGTCTGTTCACTTCCTGCCCTGTCCCTCCCTAATCTGGGGGGGGGGGCCTGCCTCAGCCCCTGCAATCCACTTGCCCCCATTTTTAGCCCTTCAGGTGAGGCAGCTGCCCCCACCCCTCCCCTTCCAGCCCTCACTGTCCCTGCCAGTCATTGCCTGGCTGCTGTCTGGCTCCTCTGCTAGACTGAGCCTCGAGGGCACCACGTGGATCTCATTCACCGGGTCATTCCTGGAGCCTAACATGGTGTCTGCACATAGTAGGTGCTCAATAAACACCTGTTAAGCTACTGAAGATGCTCACCAAGGCCCCGCCCGGTGCGCGCTCTTCCTTGAAGCCCCTCCTGAATTTGTCTCCCCTCCCAAATCGTTCTCCCCTCTGCGTCAGCACATTTGCGTCTCCTGAGGTAGGAGCTGCATCGAGCCTGTGTTATCCTTACCGTCGATGCCGCTTGTCTCTCCTACTTGTCCCTGATTCCTTCCCCCTTGGCTGTCGGCAGGCTGTGTTGCAAGCATGGGGGGCCTTCACTGCGAGGCTGGCCATGGGGAGGGCCCAGCCATTATTCACTTGTGACTTTTGGAAGTACCTGTATTATTGTCACCCGTCTGCACCTTTGATGTGCCCCGGCCTGCTGGGGTGGGAGCTGTCTCAGGACTAGGGGCAGCCCTGCCTCTCGCCTGGGTGTGCTGAGCTGTTTACAAGACACCTCTGAACCCAGGTGACCCTGAGGTG
Source organism: Hipposideros armiger (assembly GCF_001890085.2). Taxonomy (NCBI): domain Eukaryota; kingdom Metazoa; phylum Chordata; class Mammalia; order Chiroptera; family Hipposideridae; genus Hipposideros; species Hipposideros armiger. Next base: position 960,348 of record NW_017731776.1, read on the forward strand.
CCAAATCGCCCTCCATGGACCCTGTTCTGTGCCCATCCTGCTTTTCATCTGGGAACTGCCTCTGCCCTCTGGAGCCCGGCTCTCTTCCTCTCCCCGCGGCTCCCTGAGACCCGCTGACCTCCCCTTCTCTCTGATCCCCACAGATGGGCTTGTCAAGAGACTTGAGGAGCTGGAGCGGACCGCTGAGCTATACAAAGGTAGGCAACATACCTCTGGCTCGTCACCCATGGCAGGTGGGGTGTCCCAGTCCAGGAAGGGCTGGCATTGGCTCTGCCTTGGGGTGCAGCTTTAGTGGCCTGCTCTAAAGATGGTGGCATTGGGGGCAGAATTGTGGCCATTAAAAATTCTTTAAAAAAAACCCCAAACCTAAAACATACTTTTTCTGACTATAAAAGGGATGTATACCCATAAAAACTCAAATGAGAGCATGAGAGCATGTGTGTAAACGTAGTGAGAGTCCCCAGAATGGCACGCTGTCCCCAGGGGTAAAGCCCATAAGAGGACTGATCACCTCCTGCCCTTGCAGGGTCCGTCTCCCCTGTCTGCTGGGGGCTTCTCACAGCTGAGGCTGCCGCTGGGCCTGAGCCTGTAACCCCAGGCCGAGTGGAGCTGTGGGAAAAGTCAGCGAACCCAGGAACAGTGCAGGCTTCAGGGGGTGGCCTGGAGGGTTGGAGGCCGTGTCCTGGGGGGTGTGGTCCCCACCACACGTCCCCGTTTCCCTTGGTGTGGTCTCTCCCGCAGGGATGACAGAACACACCAAGAACCTCCTACGGGCCTTTTATGAGCTGTCACAGACACACCGGGGTAAGGACACCCCTCAACTTGCTATGTGACCCCAGGCAAATCCCTGCTTCTCTCTGGGCTCAGTGCCCCCCATACAGCGAGGGTGTGGCTGAGCTGCCCCCGAGGTCCTGCTCAGGCAGACACCACCGCGTCTGACCTTGGGCCAGCTTTGGGCTGGGCCTTGTCTTGGTTCTGGGAGGTAGCAATGCTGGGGACCAGTGGGGGACATCTTGACCAGCAGGTCTTCTAGGGCACAGTCACTCATCCCGGCCCCATCCCACCCCTGTTCGTGGTCTCATTTCCTCCAACTCCTTTAGCTGGACAGGGCAGCAACAGAGAGCCCCATTTTACAGCTGGGAACATGAAGCCCAGACAGAGGAAATGGTCACACAGCCCCTGAGGGGCAGAGGTGTCCTTGGGACCCAGACACGAAGTTCCCAGACTGGCGCTGCCCTCAGACAGTGCCACCTCCTCCAGCCCTGGCCTAGCCTTCCTCCGTGGTCTGGTCACTCGGCGGAACGAGGGTGGTGTAGACCAGCTCCCTCAGAGGTGTCAACCCAGATCATTCAGGGGTGTAGATCAGCTCCCTTGGGGTGTCAACCCAGGTCCTTTGGGGTATAGTCCCAGCTTCCTTGGGGGTGTAGACACGTCCGTCTTGGGGTGCACACCCTGTGCAGACCTCAGCCTCCGCCTGCCCTGCCCCTTGCCCTGCCCCTTGCCCTGCCTCTCCCCTACAAATCCCTGGCTTCTCCATTAAGGGCCGGGTAGGGGCCGCCTTCAGGGCAAACTTGTCACGCAGCCTTTGGGGACGTGTTCTCCGTGATTGGGGTGCGGGAGCCCCAGCCAGCTGCGAGCGAGGCTTTTGTGAAGTTTGCCGACGCCCACCGCAGCATCGAGAAGTTTGGCATCCGGCTGCTGAAGACCATCAAGCCGGTAGGTCACATTGAGCATGCATGTGTCAGCAAATGAGGGTAGAGAGGGGACAGTGTGTCATGCGGAAAGGGTCCTCTGCTGGAGCCGGAACGCCTGGGTGCAGATTCTGCTCGGCCACCTGCACAGATGGCCGTGGGGAAGTCATCCTGCCTCCTTGGCCTTGGCGTTGACCTCCAGACTAGTCTGTGGGCCTGGCTCCACCACTGAGTCGCGGCTTGCCCTGCACAAGGCGTCTGAAAGCGCCCTTTGGCTCTGACAGTCCGAGTCCACTAGAAGGACTGACGCATCAGTGCCATTCGTGGTCACCCTGGCCAGCCTCATCCCCTGCCCGTGGGGGCCTGAGCATTGCCTCACTCTCGCCTTCCAGATGCTGACGGATCTGAACACGTACCTCAACAAAGCCATCCCAGACACTCGCCTCACCATCAAGAAGTACTTGGACGTGAAGTTTGAGTATCTTGTGAGTGGCTGCTGCCTCCGGGGAGGGACGGGTCTGGCCTGCGGGGGTGAGAGCCCACCTGGAGTTTGGCTTTGCTTCTGTCAGCCACATGACGGCACGCAGGACAGGGCTGGAACCTATCACATCTGATCGAGGATGTGGGACCAGGGCCTAGGAAGGGGCTGGGGAATTGGGTGGCAGCCAAGGCCCTGCCCCGGCTGCTCAGAGCCTCAGGGAGGCGGGCAGCCTGGGGTGGCAGAGCCCTTCCTTACTCTGGACCGCTCTGACTCCTTGGGATTTTTTGTCAGTTTTAACAGTGGGTTAGACTAGGTCAGTGGTTATACAGTGGGTACCAAGGGAGGTTAATGAGTTTTATGTTTGAAATAATAATTTTATGGTCAAAGGCATTGAGGGAAAATGCTTACGAAGCAAGCCAAGGCTCCTCTGCTGCAGGACTTCTCAGAGCCTTTGATGAGGCCCGTGTGCAGCCTGAGTCTACACGGGTCTTCCCAAGCTCCTTTGACCATGGAACCCTTTTCCCCCAGAGCATCTCTTGGGACTTGAGTTTGGTAAATGATGGGCTGCCTCTTAGGCCTCCCCGCCCTCCCAGATGAGTGCCCTCCTGTCTGCTGCCACCCTGGGCTGCCCTAAGCAAGGACCAGTCTGAATGATGTGCTCTGTGCTCCAGAGCACTGCTGCCAGCCTCTCCCTGATGTGTCTAGGCTTATCCCAGCCGGGAGCCTGGGAGGCCTGGCGTGGCTGCTCCCCTGGGTGGCCTCGGGAGAGTGTGGCATGGGGGCGCGGGGAGCTGGGCACATCAGGGTGGTCCTCCAAGAGGTGCAGCCACTGACAGCCTGGCCTCGCCTGCCCCACACAGTCGTACTGCCTGAAGGTGAAGGAAATGGACGACGAGGAATACAGCTGCATTGTGAGTGTCATGGGGTGAGGAGGACACAGCCCTTGGGCCAGAAGGGTGGATAACCTTCCCCCACCTGCCTCACAGATCCCCAAGAATGTCCCGGGTCTGCCAGGGACACCAGGTGGGTTAGGCCAACCCGGGAGAGGCCTGGGGGGCCTGGCCAGGCGCCTATTCCTGGAGATTTAGGGTCATCCACCCCACCCTGGCCCCTCTGGCCAGCTTGCTGTGCGACTGCTCCCCGTGCCCACTCCCAGACTTTGCGAAGTTCTCATAGGGAGAAACTGACTTTCCTAACTCCTAAGTGGCTTTTTTACTTTTTAAATTTGTAATATTTTTGATACCAAGATCCATCTTATGACCAAATGTTCATTTATTTAATATAGTAAGGGTTTGATTTATTTGTTTTTTCACAAAACGACTACTAACTGCTCCTAGCAATCCCTGGCATCTCAGAAATGAGGAACCCACCCTGGTAGCTTTAAAAGTGCCATGGGGTGCAGCGGTGTGAGCCTTCCTGCCCCCGTCCCTGCCCCCACCTGTCCCAAAGCAGACCCCCATCCCAGCCACAGTCCCTGATGTGCTCCTCCCTGCCCCAGGCCCTAGGGGAGCCCCTGTACCGTGTGAGCACAGGCAACTACGAATACCGCCTGATCTTGCGCTGCCGCCAGGAGGCTCGCGCCCGCTTCTCCCAGATGCGCAAGGACGTGCTCGAGAAGATGGAGCTGCTGGATCAGAAGCATGGTGAGGGACGCGGGCGGGCGCCGTGGGTCTGAGGGTCACGCCCTACCTCAGTCAGCCCACACACCGTCCTCGGTCTGCAGGGGCAGGTACCATCTCCTCCCCACTTCACAGCTGAGAAAACTGAGGCCCCGAGAGGACAAGTACTTAACCAGAGGCCCCAGGGCCAGGCCACGCAGAGCTTTGAGTCAGACCCAGGATGGAGAGCCCTGGCAGGAGCACACCCACCTGCCCCCAGAGCCTGGCCTGGTCCACGTCCTGTGGGCTCCATGGGGTGCGGCCCACAGCCCATCCCCCTGGCAGGCTTCTTCGTTCCCTGAGCTGGGGGTAGAGGCCTGGGCTCTGTGTAGGGCTGGGCAGCCCTTGCTTCACCCTGTCCCAGTGCACGAGGGCTCAGGGAAGTGCACGGGCAGGGAGGCAGGCCCAGGGCAGGGAGGCAGGCCCAGGGCAGGGAGGCAGGCCCTGGCAGGCTTGGAGGGTCCCCTCCATGAGGCAGGCAGCCACGGCCCACTGGTGCCTGTCCGCCCTCCTATCCTCCAGTTCAGGACATCGTGTTCCAGCTGCAGCGCTTCGTGTCCACCATGTCCAAGTACTACAACGACTGCTACGCCGTGCTGCGTGACGCCGACGTGTTCCCCATCGAGGTGGACCTGGCGCACACCACGCTGGCCTACGGCCTCAGCCAGGATGAGTTCACTGACGGCGAGGATGAGGAGGATGAAGAGGATGAGGACACGGCAGCTCGGGAGCCGTCCAGGGATGCGCGAGGGGCTGCTGGGCCCCTGGACAAGGGCAGCAGCTGGTGTGACTCCTGAGTGTACTTCGGGGTACAGATGTGGGGGGTAGGGTGAATGAGAGGATGACAGCTTGGGAGCGGGGGCTGGGCCGCCGCGCAACAGGGAGGTGCATAAAGGCCTGCTGGCTTGGGGCGCCTGCATCCCTGCTCCTCTGTCCTAGCACAGTGAACCAGGGCCCCTGCCCAGGAAAGGCACCGGGCCGGGACCTGGGACCTGGGACCTGGACACTGGCCCCTCCACCTCCATTCCCCACCTCCCCAGCCAGAGGGTAGCTTGGTCTCTGGCCCTGCCCTGGGAAGGAGAGAGAGGGCAGAAAGGAGGAGGGGCTGGAGGTGGCAGGAAGTCCAGGATCCAGTCCGGTCCTCATGGGCACCTCTGCTGGCCCCACCTGGAGCCCGCGGGGAGTGGGGGGCCGGAGGTGGACAGCCGAGGCTGGGGCCAGTGTCTCGTGTACACCCTCGCCTCGCCCCAGGTCAGCCCCACCCCAGTCCACGCTCACACCTCGGCGGCCTTTTATTTATTTTATTCCCTTAGCTCAGCCATTACCCTGGGCAGGGCTGGGCGCTGGGCCTGTATTAAATAAACACAAACCCAGATGGAGCCGGGCTCTTCGCAGTGGCCTGACTCTCCTCTCCCCTTGACGCCCCCTCTTCTGCCTCCCTGATCACAAGTGGAGGGGGGGCTACAAGGTTTACTGACATTCCCTTCATATACGTCACTGTTCCCCACAGCAGCTCTGTGAATTAGCACTGTTGTCCCCATTCACTGATGGGAAACTGAGGCTCCAAGAAGTATCTTGCTCCAGCCCACACTGTGTAGGGACAGAGGGGTTTGAATGCAGACCTGTCAGGTCCCAAAGTCCCGACTCCCTCCCTCACCCTGCCGCCTAGGCTTTTGGCTTTTTGGAGCCTTTTACATCTGCCCTCATCTTGGTCCTTCAGTGCTTCTGGCCACAAACTAAACCTTTATTTGGGGAAGGGGAGGACAGACACTGGGTCAGGAGGACCTGAGGCCCCAAATAGGAGAGAGAATGTTAAGAGTACCCCAGGCACTCTGGTGCACCCCTCCTGCCAGGGCCGGGGGAGAAGCTAGTGGAGAATGCCACACAGCACTCCATGTCTTCGCAAAGTGGTACAATAGGGCGACCATCCTGCCTCACCTGGGCAGTCCCAGTCCACAGCTGTGGTCCCAGTGTGATTAGTAGTAGTGGCCCTGTTCACTTTCAAAGTGCCCCTGCTGGAACTATGAATTATATGGGCATCCTGAGAATGGGAGGGAATTCAAGAGGGGTGAGCAGGGTCCAACATGGGGCAGGGGTCTAGTTTTGTGCTTATTAGCTTTGAGTGTGTGGGTCCTGGGCAGAAACCTGAATGGGATTGTCAGGTAGGATTGGGAGCATGGAGGGGAGGAGGGACTGTCACCAGGGTCTACATGGGTCCCTTAGAGCTGTCAGATTGCACCCCCTCTGAGGGGACAGCTAGCATGGAGGCCAAAGGCACGGACTGGAACTGGCAGCCTGGGTTCCAGTCACGGCCTCTGTGATCCAGGACGACTCTCCGGCTTCCCTGTACCTCAGTTTCCCTATCTGAGTGTGGCTAATAATGGTATCTACCTCATTAGGTCGGGAAGATTAGATGAGTTACCATTTGTAAAGGGCTTCTTGGCACAGAGTCCGAGCTCTTGAGTGTTTGTAAAATGAGATGTATTCCCTGCTCTAGGGGCTCGGGGAAGCTGCAGACGCAGGGTAAGCGCCCAGCATCTGCGAGGGCTCCCAGCCTTGCCTGGGGCCCGGCTGGGAAATGAGGCCAGCAGGGAGGCGTTCCCGTGGGATGGGTTCCCCCGAGGAGCCCGGCTGGATGGAAGGGGTCTGCGGTGGAAGGCTTCCTCCTCCACTGGGGTCTGGTCACCACACAAGATTTGGAGGGAAGGCGGCAAAGAAAGGGGTGTCAGACTGTGGGAAGAGGATAGGTACAAAGGGAATAGACGCCTGAGTCTTCCCAGGCAGGATGAGACCTGCACTTGGATCAAAGTGCAAGAGGTCAAACACTGAAGTGCAAGAGAGGAGACTTTCCCGGGACTCCCCAGGAGGGAAGCAGGTGACCGGGCAGCCCAGAGAGCCTCACTGGTGTACACAGGGACACTGTCTAGATGAAAGGCCCCAGGATACCCAAGTTTATCTCCTAGAGAGGAGACTGGCTCAGCTGGAGAAGGTCCCCCTCAGGAAGATGAGGGGATGGACACACCTTGCAGAAGGCAACAGGGCAGGTGCTGACCCCATCATGCTCCTGGGTGGCACAGGACGGAGTCACTGTCAACCTCCGTGTGCGAGAGGAGCCCAAGGCTCGGCGAGGATTCAACCTTAGCTCTGAACTGCACACCTAAACTCTCACAGATGGTTCTGGGCCTCAAGTGGGAGGTGCTGCCAGCTGGCAGGGCTTGGGCTGGCAGGAGCCAGGTACCAGGCACACCCCCAGCCCTAGTGCCTCTTAAGTCTGGGAACACCCCCCCACCCCCACCCCCCACCGACACACACATCCAGTCAGCCAGAGCTGCAGTGGAGGCGCAGGAACAGAACCTTCTGTCTTTCAGCTGAGCTTTATGAACTTGAGTTCCACATGGCCCAGCAGATTCACTGAGCGGGGACAGGACCTAGCCATGGCCCACTGGGAAGATGAGGGGCGGAGGTCCCCACCTGGACCCCAGGGGTGAGCACCCCGGAGCAGCCTCCAATGCCAGGCTCTCTTGGGGCAGCCAGATCTCTGAGGGGAAGCCCTGCTCCTGGTCAGCGGCCACCCAGCCTCGTATCCCCGAGCTCCACGGACTCTGGGTCTGGCCCTGGCTCCGCCCCCACCCCCACCTCCGGTTCTGCTGGCCCCGTCCCAGGGCTCAGCACCTCCAGGGCCTCAAGACCACCAGGTTCCTCGGTGGACAGGGGCTCAGAGTCCCCTTTGGCCTCAGCGTCCTCAGTGTCACTGGCTCCACCCTCGGTGCCTGGGCTGGGCGGGGCAAGCTGAGAGCTACGCAGGCAACAGTTGGTGGCAACAGCCATGAAGACCCCGGCCAGGGCCACCTCAGAGCCAGCGAGGTAGAAGATGATCTCGTAGTTCTTCAGTGCATCCACCAGGTGGCCTGAGGTGGGAGGGAGGGTGAGGTAAGGGTCTGTGGGGGACCCCACCCTTCACCTCCCACCCCACATCCCCAGATAAAGGGTGGTGACCTCGATTTAGTGGGGCTCATGGCTGACACACACACACTTGCCCAGTTTTCCCATTTTACAGATGCAAAACCCTATGCAGGCTCTGCCGTCTGAGACCTTAAAAATGTCCCTTCACTTCCCTGGATCTCAATTTCTTAAGTGATAGAGAGCCTTTGGTAAGGCAGCACTTACTGGTTTACCCCCTCCACCCTCGAATTCAAGCTCCACATGTGCCCTGTGAGTTGCCCACCTGGGGATATTTGGGGTAGGAGTGGGGGAGGGGTATTGGGCTTAGCCTCACTCTCCTGGGGGCCCCCAACTCTTGCTCTTTCCACCTAATATTCAGGGGCCTGTCTCAGCTCTCCCACTGCCCCCTCCCCACACACCTCCAGGCCTCCTGCACCTCCCAGAAGGCCGCGGACCCCATACAGCTCTCAGTACAGCTGGGGCCGCGTTTGTGGGTCAGTCACTCCTATTTCCTTCTCTTTCTTTTCCAATTTTTCTATCCCAGGCACATAGTACTGTCAGGAAAATCTTTAAACTGCAAATATTTCCCCTAAAGTATGGTTTCTCCATGGGCTCTCCCCTCTCACGGGTGGCCTTCCTGTGGCTGTCCACACAACGCTGTGACCCCTCGGTCAGCACTTCTGTGGCCTGGGGGAAGAGCCCCCCTGAGCCACTCCGAGCAGTACTCCCTCAAACTTGCCTTCCTGGTCCCTGTCCCTGCAACACAGCCCTGTAGCGTCCTTCACCTTGTCACACACGTGCCTTTTCTGCCGATTAGATCCACCCCAGGGTCAAAATATAAGATGGGTCTCTGAGCCTCTGGGGGGTGGGGTGGGCCAGTTTTGTGGCTTTTGGTGGTGAGCTTGGGGGCCTTCCACACACAAGTTCAGGGCCTTTGGGGTTCCTCCTGGGTCAGGTGAGACAATGAGGGCACTCAGCTAGCCCAGCCTTGGAAGGATGGGCAGCTCACCCCATCTCAGGCGCGATGGAGCCCCAGCAAAGGTGGCCTCCCTCTGCCATTGGTCCACCCCACAGCTGACCTCAGCTCCCCTCTGCTCCCCGACAGACTCCCTGCTGCTCCAGTAATCACCCAACAACCCAGGAAGACCCTCATGTCCCCCACCCCAGCTTTCTGGTCCTAGCGCCTGCCTTACTCCCCTGCCTTACTCCCCCGAGACATACCCTGCCGCTTCCGCGAGACCTGCCCTTCCCTGTAGGAAGCCCTCCCTGACCACCCTCATCAGGACGACTTCCTAAGCGGTGATGAGTGTCGAGTGCTCTGCAGGCAGTGTGCACAGGTGAAGACCCCAGCACCCCTCCTTCTCCACGTGAGCACACTGAGAACCCCAACTCTGCTCCTGGCCCAAGGGCTGGTTCCCCAAAGATACTGTCCCTATTCCAGTCAACATTAGAAGCTGGGGAGACTAAAGCACTCAGACGCAGTGTTTCAAAGGTGTGGGCATCGAGCACTGGCAGGGCCAAAGGGTCTCTGTGCCCCAGATTACCCGTCTGCAAAAGGAGAATACGCATTTGCGCTTCACAGGCCTTTGTGCCGACAGCTGGAGATGACCCAGTGGGTCAGCAGCTATCGATGTGGGGTTCTTCCTGGCACCTTTCCTGGCTTTTCCATCCCCACCCCGAGTTGGTGGTATCAGCTTGGAGGAGGGGCTCACTGTAGGAGTCCACCCGGTCAGGTTACCTCAGAGGACGGGTCCCTTCCCCTCATCCCTGTACGTTCCATCTGGGACGGGAAGGGGGCTTCCCTTGGATTTAGGGGCACTAGGCCGCTCCACCCCCCTCCTCCTGCGGGGCGCACCGGCAGAGGGCGGTCCGATGAGCACGGCCACGGCTTCAATGAGCAGCACGAGGCCCAGCGCACTGGGGAAGCGGTGTGCCCCCACGGCTGCCATGAGCACCTCGAACTGCAGCGCGCCCACCATGCCGTAGGAGAGGCCGAAGGCGACGCAGAAGGCGACGAGGGCGCCATAGGAGCGCGCGCGCGCGCTGCTCAAGTCCGTGAGCCCGTTGGCCAGCAGAGCCAGGCTGAAGAGGTAGGCGACGTGCGGGCGCAGACGAGCCAGGCCGGCCAGGGCGCCGCACGCTGGCCGCGCCACGATGTCCACAAAGCCCACGACAGACAGCAGGAAGGCGGCGTCGGCGTCAGGCACGCCCGCGTCCTTGGCGTAATTCACCAACAAGATGGCGGGCACGAAGAGCCCTAACGCCATCACGAACTTGGTGACCGCGTACGCCGCGAAGGTGCGGTCGGCGCACACGGTCACGTCCAGCATGCGGCGGCGGGCCTGGCCGCCAGGGGGCGCCTCGCGCAGGCTCGGCCCCGGCGGAGGCCGCATGACCGCGCCGCACGCGCAGCAGTGCAGCAGGAGGCCGCCGAGCAGCAGGAAGCCGCCGCGCCAGCCGAAGCGCTCGAGCAGCTGCTGGCCCAGCGGCGACAGCGCCGACAGGAACACGGGGCTCCCGGCCGCCGCCAGCCCGTTGGCCAGAGGCCGCCGCCGATCAAAGTACAGCCCCAGCATGATGAGTGACGGCTGGAAGTTGAGAGCCAGGCCCAGGCCTGCGGGCGAGGCGGCGCTGTGCAGGGCTCCCCCGGCCGTCCCTATCCCATAGCAGGAGGGAGGGGCGAGGCCCCACCAGGACGGGCAGGCCCCGGGGAACGGAACAGATGGACTTGTAGGGCGGCCCCTTGTGGGGAAACCGAGGACAGGAGTTCTTGCAGCAAGGAGTCCCAAACCCCACCCACAGCCCCCCGCAGGGGCGGAGAGCAGTGGGCACCCTCACCTGTCAGCACACCAGCCGTCAGGTATAGTTCCAGGAGGCGCGTGGCAAAGGATGCTAGGACCATGCCTGCCGAGGCCAACAGCCCACCCATCAGCATCACCGGGCGGCAGCCAAAGCGGGTCACGAGGATGCTGGACACCGGGCCTGCAGGCAGGAAGGGTCACCACTCGGGCTGGCCCAATCTCCTCTCCGTTGGACACACTGCAGGCTTTGCACCTCCCAGCCCTGGAGGAGGATGGCTCCAAGGGTAAGGTCACCCCTGGTTCAGGAACCCAGAGGGCAGTGCCTAGCCAAGGTCACACAGCTTGGCTGGGACAAACCAAGGAGACAGTGCCCTGCAGGGGACTCGCGAGGGACCTGTCCTAGCCCAGAGTCCCCCCATCCCCACCTCTCCTGAGAATGGGGAACCCAAAGCGTAAGGGTCAGCGCCCCACGCCCTTTGTTCTTCACAGCCTGGAACCCTGGCTTGGGCTGCCTTGCTCCCCAGGCTCCCCCACCGCCCTCGCTGCTTTGCTGGGATAACTCCAGCAACTTCCCCGTCTCCACAGGTGCTTAGGGCTTGGGGGAATCAATGATCGCATTTAGATCTCAGTTTCCCCACCTGTAACGTCGGCAGGTGTTGGTCTTTTGGCAGGAATGGTGGGGGCCCCCGCCACTGGTCAGGCTTGCGGGGCAGCGCCCTGGGTATGGGCGCCGCTTCTGGCTGCTGCCCCCTTCCTGCCCTCTCCTCCCTTCTCCCTGGTGCCAGCCTTCCCCCAGGAAGGAAGAGGTTTCTGTGTCCTCCCTGAGGGGCCCCGGAGGATGCTTAGGGGGTCAGGTGTCTCCTGGTCCCTGATCCCCACCCGCAGCCCTGGGCCTGGGGAGGGAGCACTGACCGGTGCCGTAGAGCATGGCGAGCATGATGGAGGACACCCAGGCCATGTCACTGTAGCCGGCACCAAAGTCGCGCATGAGTGCGCGGAAGAAGACGCTCACGGCCTTGGGGAAGCCGTAGGCGAACCCGGTGACCACGAAGCAAGCGCCCAGCACGGCCCAGCCCCAGCCGCCATCTGGGGGGCCCACGCCCCGCTGGGGACCACCAGCGCCCATCACCACTGCCTCTGCTGGGGGTGGGGTAGGGAACAAGAGGGAGCACGGGGATCTGTGACCCAGACAAGGAATGGGGATGGAGATCCAGCGTGACCACACCGCGGCATGGGCCTGCGCACGAGCCTTGCTCAGGGAAGCCAGGCGGGGAAGCAGTGGTGGGAACCGCCCCGCCTCCAAGGGGCGTGTGAAGGATGACGGGAAGATAATAGAGCCCTACCCACCTGAGTCTTGACTTCAGGATGGCTCACTCTGGAGGGTGGGTACTCCTCGCTCCTCAGAACCTAGTGATGGCAGGAGGGGAGTGCTGGTGAGCAGGAGAGGGGCAGCCAGTGGTGTGGGTGGGGACTTGCAGTGTCCCCAGTGTGCATGTTTGAGGGTCTCAGTGAAGCAGGGCCCAGGTAGCCCCCCTGTAGCAGGAGCTCTGCCCCCATCCAGCTGGCTTCACTTTTTAAACAGTGAATCACCCCCCTGTAGCGCGAGCTCAGAATGCCGAGCTCCAGATGTCTGGCTTGGCTCGGCTATCGCCCTGTAGATGCTCGCTAATCACCAACTCTCTTGCTCAACATTTTCCCGGGTTACTCCCCGTACCATTCTTGGATCAATGTCACCACAAAAGATGCGATGACAGAGGCGGGCATCATGAAAGAAGAACAGATCCCTGGGACTGCCGTGCAGCCTCTGGGTGAGTTCCCAGATTTTCCCTTAAATACCCCAAGCCGGCCTGAGAACGTTAAGCAGTTTTTGGAGATGTTAACTTGCTGCCTTCTCAGACCACCGGTGTTCTGATAATAAATGCTTATTCTATGGCCCATCTCGGTCTATTGGCTGAGCGGCACAGGCAGCATGAGTCCAGGCTCGGTATGCCCTTTGGTTACATCAGGACAAAGGAACAAAGCGGGGGACAGGCACTAGCAGCAAAATGGGTAGAGTTTATTTTCCTCCTTGTGGTATGTTCCTAATTTTTCTTTATGATCAGGAGTGACTGTTGTTATTCGAATATTATGGGAAAAAACAAGAAGGCATTTATACCAGAACATTAGCCTTGTCTGAGAAGCCGAGGGAGCTGAATTCCGGTTCATCCCAGCTCAGCCGTGGACGTGCTCTGTGATTTGCACAGGTCCCCTCCCCTTGCTGAGCCTCACTGTCCGCACCTATACGATGAGCAAGCACCCCTAGGCCAGCAGAGAATCTTGGGGTGGGGGTTGGAGCTCTGGCTCCCCCTGGACAGATGGGGATCTTTCAGGGGGCAACAGGAAAGAGACCTTCTGCCCTCTAAACCCCTAGCTGCCCCCCCAACCCCTACACATGCAGAAACTGGCTCTGAAGCCTCTCACATGCGTGGAGCTTGGCCCAGGGGTTCACTCAGCAGCCCCATGTGCCCCCAGAACAGATGAAGAGGGTGGGCCTCAGAGGCAGGACAGACCCCCCCCCCGCCCCACAGCTGGGGCAGGGGCCTCCCTCCCACAGCCCCTCCACACCTGGAGTCCCCCTCCTAGCGTTGGGCAATGCCAAGGACCCTGTGGGTATCTGGGACCTGGCTCCTCCCCAACCGGGACCAGGGTCTGGCTTTTCCTGCCTGTTGTCCTCTCATTACGGGGCAAGAGGGTGGTCCCTGGTAGCCCTCGCCCCGCACTCACCAGAGCCGTCCAGTGGGTTTGGGTATCTAGCCTCACATCTGAGGCCTGCAGGGAGGGGCCGCCCCACCGGCTCCCCGTGAAGCCTAGCCTGATGGATGGGGGCGCAGCTGAAGACCCTAGGCTTGACGGCAGATCAGCCACTGGCCCGGCTTTCACCCCTACAGCTCCACCGCTAGCTACCCCAAGCCTGGGCTTAGAGTGCTCCCCCACCCCTACTTCCTCTAAGAGGCTTTGCTTGGGAGGGGAGAAGGGACAGGGCAGAGACCAACCTTGGGGCCCTCTGTCCCAGGCCTGCCCAGGGAGAGCTACACAGATAAGGTGGCCCCTCTACCTCCTGGAGCCCTGGGCAGGCAGAGGACACCGAGAGCCCTGGCTTGGGGGTCCTAGTGGTGCTGGGGGCACAGCCCTGCCCCGGAGAGACCCCCAGCACCCCTAATCACCTGAATTCCTTGCCTGCCCCCCACCCCCAGGCCACATTCCAGGAGGGGCCTCAGTGGCTTTCCCCTGGATAAGGCTAATCCGGGAGGAGTGCCTGGGGCTGACGGGTGGGGAGGGCGCAGAACAAAGGGTGCTGTGTCTCAGGCCTCCAGAGGGTGACTTGCTGGTCCTGGACCTTGGCCACTGCCACCCCTCCTCCTCTGGAGAGGCGACTACTTCCTGGGTAACCCACAGAAGAAATGAGGGCTGGAGATGCGGGGCTAGAGCTGGAGCGCTTTAGGGCAGACCTAACGACTTGCTTACAAAGAGGGATGTGAGGGGCTGGGAGTGAGCAGGCCTCCCAGGCAACTGCCACTGACCTTCAGGACCTCCTGGACTCCATTCTCTAATAGGAGGTCTCCATCCCCAATTCATGCCCGGTCCCCCAAATCAGACACCCCCAGTCCTGCTGCCATGTCCACTTGTTTTATTTCTCACTGTTTACAAAAGTTAAACGGGGACATGTGTGGGACAGGGGAAGGAGTGTGTAAGGGGCTCCTCCCCAGTGGGGTGGAGAAGGGGGGAAGAGGTTGGGGGCGTGAGGTAGGCCCCCCAGGGAGAGTCCTGGGGCCCCTGGAGGGGAAGAAATGGTTCTGTCCCCCAGTTCCGCCTGCTTTATTTTGAAGGCCCCAGACCCCAGGCCAGTGCCCTGGGAGCTGCTCAGGCTGGGGGCGCAGTCTGGGGAAGGGCACCCACCCCCAGCATCAGGGCCCCGGCTTCTCGGATCCATTGCTGCTGCTTCTGCTGCTGCCAGCTCTGGGCAGCCCCTGGGCAGGTGGGAGGTGACCTCAGACCCCTGGTGGAGGAAGGCGCCTCAGCGGATGAGCGGCGCTGAGCGGTCATTGGTGACAGTGGGACGCAGCTTTACGGTGGCAAAGGGGTTTGTGCCCCTGTGGGGAAAGAGGTTTTCAGTGAGGGGGGCCCAGGTCGTAAGCTGTCTGTGGGTCCAGGGAAGGCACTGGACACCTGAGCCAGGTACCTACCCCTACTTCCTGCCCCATCTGGTCACCTCCACTCGCCCCCAGCCTATCGCCCCCACAGCTCCCCACTGAGCCCGGTCCCCTCTCACCCCTGCTCAAGGACTCACCGAGGGAAGAGTTCTGGGGGGTGCTGCTCCCAGGACATAAGTTTCTGCAGTGAGGGTGGAGGAAGGGCCAGGTTTTGGGGCGAGCAAGCAAGCCCCTGCCCCGCCCGCCCCCATCTAGAAGGGCAGGGGCCTGGACCAGAGGTCCTGCTGTGCTAGGCTCCTGGCAGGTGCAGCCCTGGCATTCTGCAGGTTCACACGTGAAAAGCCTCTGGGCCAGAGTACCATCTCCAGGGCTAAACACCGCCCCCCAAGACAAGACGGGGGTGACTGTATGGGGAGGTGTCTCCCCTCTCCCCCAGCCTGCCCACCCCAGGCTCTAACCCAGGACCTTGGTCTGGCCTCCCCTGGGGAGGCGGGGAGGACAGGCCTTTTCTGGTGCTACCAGCAAGACACCAGTCCCTGAGACAAATGCTTCCCCCACCCCCCCCACACCTCCACCCCAGACTCAGAAGGCCATCCCACCCCTCCGTGCACAGACTGAGGCTGGGGTGGGAGGGTCCACTGCTAGACTTCGTGGCAAAGCAGGGAGGGTTACCTGGTCTCTGGTCTCCCTGCCCACTGGACAACCCCCGGGTTGAGGACAGACTGGGGGGAGGGGGGCTCACCTTGACGTCACTGGCTACCCCCGTGCTGCCCATGCTACTTCGGCGACTGCCGGGTGTAGGTGTGGGGCTGGGGGCGCGGCTTGGGCCCCGGCTCTGGATTTGGGAGATGGGCGTGTTGTCCCAGTACTCTACAGACGCTGCGAAGTTGCCTGGCCGTTCCAGGAGGTCATCTAGGCTGTGGCTGCCCCGGAGCGGGTAGGACCTGAATCCAGAGAAAGGAGAGGAGGGAAGGGGTCCAGGAGTCAGGTCCTGCGGCACCAACCCCATCTGCTGGGCCCCTGCACCTGGGTGAGAGGGGATTGTTGGCCTGAAGGCAGTCCTGAGACAAGGCAGAGGGATGGACACCGTGACCTTTATAGGTAGAGAGATGGGGTGCCCTTTTCCAGAGGATGAAGGGGGCTGGGCCCACTCTGGACTGCAACTCACAGATGCAAACCCCTAGTGGGTGGGGCCACCCCCACTGGAGCCCTCACCCCTGCTCCACCTCTGACCACTTAGGTACCTGGAAGGTAGCTCATTCATAGGGCTCATTGGGTTCATGGAGGTCACTGGGTTCAAGGCGTTCATGGAGGTCATAGGGTTCAAGGGGTTCATGGAGGTCACCGGGTTCAAGGGGTTCATGGAGGTCACTGGGTTCAAGGGGTTCATGGAGGTCACCGGGTTCAAGGCGTTCTTGGGGTTCATGGGCACCTCCTCCAGTGGCTTCACGTAGGCCTCGGGGAACCAGCCACTCCTGCGGGAAGGAAGCAGAGGGTCCCATAAGCAAAAGGCCCAACAACAGCGAGGCCCAAACACCGCTTCTAAGAGGAGCACACCATCACTGGGCACTGCTGGTGAGGGGCTTGCTCCAGAGGCTTTACAGAGAGTAACTCATTTAATCCCCTGAAGGAGGTCTTTCTTGGCATTCAAGGCCACCTGTCCAGCCTCATGTGCCACCAGGGGCGGGGGCACCTTAAGAGGAGGAACTGGAGGCTCGAGAAGGAAAGCACTGTGTCCAGGGACATACGGTGACGCTTCGTTCCTGCCCACTGAGCACCCACCACATGAGGGCCCAGAGAGCCAGGCGCAGTCCTGCTCCTCAGAGGCTCCCAGCCTGACGGGGACAGACACCCAAACGATGTTCACAAGGGTGACTGCGAAGGGGACGGGGGAGGGGGACACCACAGGCAACTGTAGGAGTCCAGAGGAAGGGGCGCCTGAGCCCAGGGTGCCTGACTCCCAATCCTATGCTCTTTCCTTCTCAGCCCAGCTGCTGCCCTCTGCTTCTGGTGACCCCAGGCATCTGCTCGTGGAGTCTTTGCCTGGCCAGAGGCTCATTACTGCACCTTCAGAGTAGCAGGGGCTGCGGGGGAGGCACCACGATCGAGGTTTCTTAGCCTTTTCAGACTCCACAGAATCCATCAGATTCTTGAGACCATCTAGGAAAACATCCTCCAAAAAGTCGCCTTGGATCCCAAAACCCAATCACCAACATTCTCACATAAAGGTAACAAACTGGAGGCGATGCCAACTCAAACTGACAGAATAAAACTGTTGCAGTACGTTTTCCTTCTGCTTTCATCGGAAGGTGCCTACTGATGGTAAAACCTGCCATCATTTTCCCTAACCTGTGAGTCACAGACAGAACAGTGACGTCCTAGGAATGTGGTTTGAGAGCACCGGTTTAGAAGGTTTTATCATCAGGTCCCCACGAAGTTTCGCACACACCTGTTGCAGGGACTTTTGGGGTGGCACCGTGCTGCCCTCTGACATAGGTCTGCAAAGTAGGCGTTTCTACCATTCGTGAGCTTAGTCATCTGTCTCCCCACTGGCCCACCCTTCCATTCCTGATCCATGTAGTCACCTGCCGAACACCGACCTATCCACACACCTCTGTGCCGAAATCCATCATCCTGGCCAGGCATCACCCATGTGTCCGCCCACCCACTCATCCACGACCTAAGTGGGCAACCACCCATGGACCCCTAATTCACTGTGTATCCACTAATCCATCCATTGCCACTTGCCCACCTGCCTGCTCTGCCACCTATCCACCCACTCACATACCTCTCCAATCACCCATCAGCCTAAGCATGTACCCCACATCTATGCCTCCTCCCATGCCCACAACCACCCATTCGATCCCCACTGATCCACCCATCTACCTATCCGCTCACACAAGCTGCATCCACCTGCCCACAGGCCAGTCTCTTCTGTCCACCATCCACTAACCCATACGCCACCCTCGCATGTACCTGCTGATTCCTCCATCAATCTATGCATTCATTCATTCATGCCTCTATTCCTGCCTTCCTCCATTCCTTCTCCCTTAGCAGGAGCGGGAGTGGGTCACACAAGTCTCCTGCCCATAAAGCCCTGTGGGGGGCACTGCCTGGCTCTAGCAAATGCCCACCTTCCCCTTTTTTCTCCAGCAGCGTGATCCCAACACCCTTTCTTTTTGTCTGCCAACCCCTGCTCTCCTCCAGGCTTGCTGGCGACCACAATGTATTTCCTCAATGCCCCCTTCCACTTGTGGTGTCAGAAACAGCCCAGTTTAGGTTCTTTAAGGATTTCCATTGTGCATGACTGCAAGGAGGAGAGCACATTTGCCCTGAAGGTCCCAGCACCGCCTCTGTGCCCTGCCTGGGGAGGCCCACCTCCCCATCCATCCCTCCATCAAGCCCTGACTGACTCTCAGGGCACAGAGGGAAAGCTGCCACCTCCTTCACAGTGTCAGGTGCCCAGCAGGTCCTCAAGCAATAAGGTTTCTGCAATGTTCCACGCTCGTGAGCGAGCTTTCCCCATCCTCTACCACCCTCTCGAAGGCTGAAACCCTGAACTTGGTAAGGAGGCTCTTCCTACTCTCGTTGAATGGATGCGGGAGGCAGGAGAAGCCTCCCTCAGGGAAGTCTGAGTCGCAGCTGGAGTTCAGGCCTCCCGGGGTCCTCCTTCCAACCCATCCTGCGCCCCCGGATTCCCACTCACGTGGAGGAGCCCTCCAGTTTGCCATAGAGCCAGCCGTTCTGGGCCTCTGGCACCAGCACCTCCACGACGTCTCCGGCCGAGAAGCGCAGCAGCGTGTGGTTGGCGCCCTCCGAGTGGGAGACGAGGGCACGGACTCTCCTGGCGCCCCCGCTGCCGCTGCCCCCGCCGCCCGAGCCGCCCGGGCGCTCGCCGAAGGAGTTGGAGCGCGAGCGCTGGGTGCTGCCGGTGTAGAGCGAGGCTGCAGGGGCGAGAAAGCGCAGAGGCACGTGGGTGGGAAGTTCTCCCTCGCGTCTACCCTCGATCCCTCCTGCTGCAGCGCAACCTCCGTTCCTCTTCCCGAACCCGGGGTCCCCATCCTGTGTCCCCGGTCCTCCCTCTGCGCTTGGGGCGCCGGGGACACTCACAGGCAGACGGCGTCCGGGGCAGGGACCGGCGCTCTGGCTCCAGCTGGGACGCGGACCTCGCCTCGGTGGGCTCGGGGCCGTAGGAGCCGGAGCCGTGCCGGCTGCGAGGGGAGCTGAACTCTCCCAGAGGCCTCTGGGGCTGCGAGGGGAGACGGGCAGGGGAGGGTGGGGCGGGGAGGGGCGGGGCCGAGGCGCCCTAGTCCAGCCCCCACCCCCAGTCCCAGCTGTCGGCGTAAGGGTTCAAGGGCCTGCGGCCCACCCACCAGGGGGGCGCCGAGGCCGCGCCGGGGCGGAAGGGCCAGCTGGGGGGCGCTGCATAGGCCGGAACCCTTGGTGGGAGGAGGCTCCAGGCGGAGGACCTCAGGCCCCAGGGCCCCGCGGAGGGTACCGGGGGCAACAGGGGCTCCGAAAGCGGTGGGGGCGCGAAAAGCGGTGGGGTCGCGAGTGGGGGCGCGAAAAGCGATGGGGTCGCGAGTGGCGGCGCGAATAGCGGCGGGGGCATGAGTGGCGGCGCGAATAGCGGCGGGGGCGCCCAGGGCCTCACCATGTCCAAGCGGGTGGGCGTCAGGCGGCCCGAGGGGTAGGGCGGCCCCAGCACCGAGCCCAGCAGGCCGGGGGAATGGGCGCGCGACGGGCTGCGGCTGGCCTCCGACTGCTCCTTCCACAGCAACACGCGGTTCTGGAGTACCCCCCGAGCCTGGCGGGGTGGGGACACAGGAGTCAGCCAGACCTGAGCAGCCCCCAGAATCCTGGGAACTCAAAAGTGACACCCTAGACCTGGGGACTTGGGTCCTGCAAGCGAGGATGAAAGGATTTTCTAGCTGTTAGAAGCTAAAGAACATGGTGTTGTCACTTTGGGTTCCCCCACCGTCCACCGTCCAACCCTCCCCTCATTTGTCAAAGGTCTCCCCTTTCTCCTTGAGGCGCTTCCCCTACCCCATCTGCGTGCTTTGGGCAGAGTTCTCCCACTGCCCCATACAGGGGTAAGAAGTAGAAAGAACCCAGGCTGGCCACTCAGGTTGCTCCATCTTCCTGACTACAGTGATGGACTCAGGGATGGCACTTACCCATAAATTGTGACCAAAGAATCCAATCCCAGTACTCACCCTGGAACCATCTGGAGCAATATATTCTTTCACCTCATGGGGTTTGCTAAATAGGTGTAATGAAGCCAACACATGAAACTACAACTAAGCAACAGAGGATGGCAAATTTCTGATGACATCTTGTCTGTCCCTGGATCCAGCTACACCTGAAACCCTTGAACTTCCCAGTAACTAATGTAATAAATACATTTTCTGTTTAAGTCAGTTGGAGGAGTGTTCTAAGAGAGGGCTTTCAAATACAGTTTTCCCAGTGCATCCCTGTACCCTACATAAGCATCTTTTTTACTAGTATGCCCGAAACATGGGGCCTCTAACTCGGCTTGAATACTTTCAAGGACAGGAAACTCAGCAGCTGACCATATGGTCCATAACGACTCGGAGTGGGAGGGCTTTAAATGGTAGACCTGCTGTGTGTATTAATCTTGTGTTTGATTTTCTGTATTTTATGACGCTTTGACATCCTGGTGGAGTCTTGCTATTCCTGGAGACACTGCCCCTCCCAAGGCTAATTCCCAGGGAGAGTAAACAGTTTGCCCCTCAGCACACCTTTTGTATGCAAACCAACCAGTCCAAACCCATATCCCCAACCACTTTCTTAAACTCACACATCCAGCCAATATTTCTCCTGCCCTAAATCACACCAGAGCCAGGTACCAGACAAGTAGACACCATCCCCATAGCCCAGAGCCCAGTGAAGTTACGCAAACCAGCCAGTCCTTAACTTGCTTAAACTCGCCTATCCTGCTTTGCTCCTTCCTTCCGCGGAAACCGTAAGAAAGGTATGGGCCACGCTTTCCCTTCACTCCTTCTGCCTGTTGACCAGCACCCGGTGCTTCCCCACGTGGCCCTGTGTGGCATGGCATGACTCCTTCTCTTGGGAACTGTGATATGTCATAAAACTTGTTTCAATGATATTGAATTCTCCGTGTCGTCACTCATCACCTCTATAAATTAAATCCCAAGTACAATCAAAACACTGTACTCTCCAGTGATAAAGGGCTCTCCCTTACTATTCCTACATCTCCTCCCCCAAGGCCAAGCTGAAGACTCACCTTAGTAATAATAAAAGCTTCCCTTTGTTGAGTATTTACTCTGTGCCAGGCCCAGTGTTTAAGGCTTTATTTGCATTATCTTGTGTGAGTCTCACAATGGCTTTGGGAGGTAGGTGCAATTATGATCTCCATTTTAAAGAAGAAGGTGCTGTGGATCAGAGCCGTTAACACAAGCTCAAGGTCTCGCATCCAGTACGCATAAGAGTGGAATCCTCCTGTGACTGCACCTTCCAATGATTTCTCCCTTCTCCCTGGCCCAGCTGCTGAAAACTTCATAGTGATCTCAGGCAGCAAAACAGAATGGCTCAGAGCCTCATGTCACAGGAGCAACTAGTCCAGTTGGTTAGTAGGTGGACACCCTTCCCTCTCCTTGCATGAAAAATTAGCAAAACAGTACAATGACAAAACTCCAAAGGTCTTTGTGAGCTTGCTTCAGAGGCAGTAAGCAGAGCGAGACCATTAAGTTCTGCATACGGTATTTTGAAAAGGGTTTTTGTCCAGTTTGAGAACATTCAGTGGACAGCAACTGACCAGGTGCGAGGGGGTTCTGGGAGTAATGGCCACAGCACCGAGGCCCAGCCTGGACACCACTCGACTTCTCTGTCTTCCCTCAGCCCTGCCCCCAGGCAGTTTAGCCAGCAATTGGGAACAAACGCCATAAGGTCTTCAAGCCACAGAGAGACCAGGGGAGAATTTTAAAAACATTTGTGGGGCCGGCTGAGTGGCGCAATGGTTAAGAACTGGCTTGGGACGCCAGAGGGCCCAGGTTCGGATCCCACATGTGAGGGCCAGTGACACTGCCATCTACAGCTAAGATGTTGAACAACAGCTCAACCTGGAGCTGGGCTGCCCGTGAGTCGCCTGCAACAGCGTAGGCTGCAACCCCTGTGGCAGTGGGTTGTCATGGGCTACGGTATGTAGCCAGCAGCCGCAGTGAGCGGCTGTCCAGAAGCCGGCTACTGATGTACCTCACCCAGGAAGAGCGTAATGATGGTGCCAACTTGGGCCTGTGAAGCAAAGTCCTCTACAACTAGGCTGAAGAACAAAAAGGACAGCAACTTGTCTGTTCCCCTTCCTCCAATTCCCCAGCACTGTTCCCATCCCCCCAATTCCCCAATAAAAATCTTAAAAAAAAAAATTTGTGGAGTGGAAAAGCCATTCTATGATACAAACCCCATAAGCTATAAAAGAAAAGTCTGCTAGATTTCACTAAATAAAAATAATTTTTTAATATGGCAAAACCTACAATAAACAAAGTCAAATGAGAAATGGCAAAGTGGGAAAATATTTGCCAAGAAAGGGTCTAAATTCAGTAACACATAAAGAGCTCCCACAAATTAGTAAGAAACATGGAGGAAAAGATACTGACATGTCACAGTAAAGGAAATCAAATGGCTGTGAAACATGAAAAGACGTCAACATCACTAAGACAAGTATCAAGTAAAATGACACTGAGATGCCATTTTTACCTTTTTGATTAGCAAAGATCAAACGGTCTCACACTGTTGTCAAGGAAACAGGGGCTCTCACACCGTGCTGGTGGAAGTGTGAACTGGTGCAACCAATCCTATGTCCTTGGACTCACCAATTCCATTCCTAGAAATTTATCCTGGAGATACACTTGAATAAATGCAATGAACCCAGAGAAGCTGAGGGTAAGGTAGAAAGGTGTGTTATTGACTAGACTTGGACTAAGCAGCACTGATTATGGAGACAATGGGGACATCTTACTGTGCCAGGTAGTTATAGTTCTTTAAATCTTGGGCATTCTGCTTATAGATATAGTAACAGGTAAATATGTATGTATGCTTAGCTATCTTAGGAGTTAGATCTTGTATGTCCTAAAGCCCTGCTGGGTCAGGCAACATGCTACCTATTCCCCATAGCTAGGGGAAGTCTGTCTCATTCAATCCACAGCCCCTCCTGAGGGGAGATCACCCAGGAGGAGGCGGCCAAAGGAGGGGTCAGTTCCTTAATGTTGGAGGTTAACTGTTCAGGACACAGGCAGAAAGGAGTTGCTTCCAAAGAAGGTATAGAAATGGCTGATAAACACATGAAAAGATATTCAGCATCATTAGTCATCAGGCAAATGCAAATCAAAACCACATCAAGATACCACTTCACACCCAGTAGAACGACTGTAATAAAAAAGATGGACAATAACAAGTATTGACGAGGAGGAGGAGAAACTGGAACCCTCACACACTGCTGGAGGGAACGTAAAATGGTGCAGCCACTTTGGAAGGGTCTGGAAGTTCCTCAAACAGTTAAACAGAGTTACCATATGACCCAGCAATCCCATTCCTAGGTACCCATGAGGAATGAAAACATGCCCATACAAAAACTATTACACAGATATCCCTAGCAGCATTATTCATAATAGCCAAAAAGTAGAAACAACCCAGGTTGTCCATCAATTAATGAATGGATAAAGAAAATGTGGTCTATCCAGACAACGGAATATTATTCGGCAATAGAAAGGAATGATGTACTGACACACACTACACATGGATGAACCATGATGCTCAGTGAAAGAAGCCAGTGACCAAGGGGCACATATTGTATGATTCCATTTATATGGAATGTCCAGAAGCGGCCAATTTATAGAGACAGAAAGTAGATTAATGGTTGCCCAGTGCAGGGGGAGGGATGGGAGGTTAGAGAACGGCCGCTAAGAGGTAGTGTGTTTTTTTAGGGGTAATGAGCATGTTCTAAGCTTGATTGCAGCAATGGATGCACAACTCTGAATATACTAAAAACCAAGGAATTGTGCACTTTAAATGGATGACTTGCATGGTGTGTGAATTGTATCTCAATAAAACTGTGCAGAAGAACAATAAGCGGTTCTTCCTCAGAGGATCACTCTGGGAAAGAACAGGGGCAGGAGAAGGCCGAGCCCTGAGCCTGGGGCTGGGTGTGGTGGTGACAGTGGGAGAAAGTCAGCTGGAGCCAGAGAGCAGCCATTGGATCCAGCTGTGTCTCCCACCTCTGCTCAACACCAGGGGCCCCTGGGTTCAGATACTAAGAATCAGGGAGAGGCCTGGCAGGTGTAAGGAGCCTGAGGTGGGGAGGCAGGAGTCTGCTGGCTGTTGGGAGCAGCAGGCTGCAAGCAGAGGGGACTCCTGAATGGTGGCTTTTGTTCTCATCTTTGAAGGGATGAGCGCAGGGCCAGGAGAACACATTCCAGGCTCCACCACTGCATGAACTTTGTGAGGTGGGGGTTACTTCCCCCCTTTCCCAGATAAGAAAATGAGGCTCAGAGAAATGAAATCGCGTGCTAGAATTTGCAGCCAGAGTTCAGCGGTTGGGAAACTGAACAGGAATACAAAGAAATCAGAACGAAGACTAAGTAAGAAAACAAAGAAATAGAAAGCAATGGAAAGAGCACTGAGGTGGGGGGAGGGGCGGAGGAGCCCATGTTGGTGGCATCAGGCAGGAGAGGTTGGCTGGGTGGGTGGGTCAGGGACCTGCGAGCTCTCTCAGGTGCAAAACAGAGCCAGAGTGTGGCACATTATCTGGGCTCCAAAAATATTTGTTAAATTAGTGAATGAATGAACGATTGCCATTGGAAAAAGGCAGGGACAGTCATCGATTTATGCGGATGAGCGAATGATGGGAAGATGGTGTCCCAATGTCACTGGCACCTCCTGCTGCCATCATCCCTCTCTCTGGAGGGGTCAACGGCTAGGCCAGGCCAGGCAGGCAGGCAACTCCACGTGCCAGGCGGGCAATTATGAGGCATTGGCCCCTGTTGTACCTTTACAGAAGAGAGCAGGACACAAGTTTGACCACTTCTGGGCTGGCAGGGGCCTGAGGAGCTGAAACTGAGAGGCCAGGCAAGGACTAGGACTCAGGGGCCGGAGTGGTGCAGCCCACAGAGGCAACATCGAGTGTCCCTCTGAGTGTGCCCTGGGAGGGGCTGCTGGCTTTGCTGAGTTCCAGGGCTCCGTCTGGCTGCTACTAATGAGCAAGGTACCTCTTTGTAATTTACAGACAGATGTCCCCTCTGAATGGACAGAGCCTGGTGAGAGGATGACCAATTTGTGCAAAGAAAAATATGCTCCTTTCTGTAGGCAAACACAGTCCGCACCAGCATGTTCAGCTTGGAAAGCAGAGCACAGCGCCTCCTCTCAACCAGGCATGCTTGTGCAGTGCACAACTTGCACAACCGTCCCTAGCAGCCCTGTCTGCAGAGGTTTTCCACGTGAGTAGGCTACATTAATCTCTATCCCTGAGGCTGAGCGAGAGCTCATGTTTCCAACAGGAAGACCTGGGGCAGAGTGGGGGCCCACTGGGGTAGAGATTGCTCCACTCCCACACCCCACATTTGTCAGCACCACTGCCTGAGTCCTTGCAGTTCCACTCAGCCCAGAGTGACAACAGGACCACGAGGAGGCAAAGGAATAGAACAAGGCACCTAAGAGGACCCAGTGGTCAGGGAGGAGAACCCAGCAGACCATCCAGGCAGCTGGAAGAAGAGGGAACAAGAACTTGATAAGAGCACTTGCCACATAACAAAGACCTTTTCACACAGACAGAGCACAATTTTAAGATTTAAAATTGAACAGATGAACTAAAAGAGAAGACAGTCCCATTGAGAACAGAGTTGGTGGCCTGACAGCTCAAGGGAGAAATATCTCAAAATACAGAGCAAAAATACGTGAAAAAGACATGGTCATAGATGCGGAAGCCCAAATGATCGGAGTTCCAGAGGAGAAAAAGGACGGCAGAGAGATAATAATAAAGAAACGGAAGAGGAAACAGCTTCTCTGACCTGAAGGAAGATTTGAGCCTGGAGACTGAAGGGGCACCAGCATGCACTCACCTAGGTGGTGCGTGGACGAGTTCCCGAGTCCCAAGGACACAAAGAAAATCTCCAACCATCCACAGACAAAGAGCCAGTTACTTAGAAGGAAAGGAGACAGATCAGGACCCAACTTAGTACCTATAACATGGAGCACAGCAACAGGAGAACATCATCTTAGACCATAAGATAAAAAGCCTGTGACTGGAGTCCTGCAGCCATTCACCAGTCAGGCTACAAGTGAGACATTTGCAGATATGCAAGGATTCAGACGGTGTATCTGCAGAAAATACTCTTGAAAGTTCTCTAGCCACACTGATTAATCAAGACAGAAGCCTCAAGACAGTAGGAAATTAAAAGGAGTGGAAATAGTGGTGAGTGTACCTGATTATATGTATGTGCAATATTAGTGGGTGATGGCAGTGCCCCGGGCAGTGGCAAGTAAGTAATCTAAGTAAAGCCTCTTGGAATAGATGGGCCACGCTGCAAAGAAATAATTAGTGAGAGTCTGGAACTAAAAGTCCTGAATTTTCTTGGCAAAACCAAGAGGTGTGGGTTAGGGAGGATGAAGGGAGGAGTAAAACCTTTCCAAGGCCTCATTTCAGAGGACCAGGGAGGGCAGGGAAATCCTTCTCAAGGTCTCATCCTATGGGGTTGGGGGAGCAATGGACCGGGGGGGGGGTCCAGTATTTTTTTTTAATAATGAATATATGTGATTAGAAGGGCCATAAAATCAGGTCATCACAGGTAGAGGTGAAAAGAACAGTTGAATTTCCAAATTAATAAAGGGGTAACGGGAATGTATTGAACTCAACCAAACTGACAAGAATAAGAATGGGAGAGAAAAAAGGAAATGACAAATACAATTAAATCAAGTTACCCAAAAAGAATAAAACAGGCATATCAGTTGTTAGGTTAAATGGAGTGGACTGAATTCCTCTTTTAGAAGACATAGACTGTCAGACTGGTCAAAACTAAAAAACTGAGCTATAGCTTAGTAACAGAAAACACACTTAAAACCAAGAGATTAAAAAAAGATCAAGAAATAATAAAATAAAATAAATAAAACAAAGAGGTACGAGAAGAGCATGTAGGAAGAGCAATATTAATCTCAGACAGTGAGATTAAAAGCATCAGACTGGATTATGAGAGACATTAAGTACTTAAATGGCAATATCTACAGAGAAGGTACAATAGTCATAAACCCAACAGCACTAAACAACAACATGGCAGCTAAATACAGAAAGCAAAGTTCATTAGAAATCCAATGAAAAGTGAAAAAATCTGACTGGTCTCACGGATGGAATAAAGCAAGAGCACAGAGAATTTAAATGATATGATAAAATTAATAGACAATAACTGAATCAACATACAAGTTAATGAAGTTGTGAATGGTAAGTATATGCAAGCGGGAATGAAAAACAGATGGTTCCTAATGAGTGAATAAATACATGGATCGGTGAATGACTGCGTGAATAAATCATAAATGAATAAATGAATATCTGATGATAAACATAAACACAGAAATGAATAAACAAAGAAATCGATGGGGAAAGTAAATGAAAACAATATCTCTTGAGGAAGGGAAGGAGGAACGGGGTGGGAGGGAAGGAAACTCCTGGGTGCAGCCAGCTCGCAGAGAGCACAGTCCCTAGAAGGGCTCTATTCGCTGTCCCCTGGCCCCAGCTCACCCGGCCAAAAAACTGTAGGAAGGTATTGGAAAGTAGCAGGTGCTTCTCGGCCAGGAAACGATAGCGCCGCTTCTCTTCCAGTTCGGCGGCCCTCTGACTCTCCGACACGAAGGTCTGCATCTGCGCATGCAGCCGGTTCACGCTCTCCTGGGAGAAAGGGCTTCTGGCTGGAGGCAGGGCGTTGCGCCTCATCCCACCCACCACAAGCGCCAGCTGTCTGAAGCCTCCCAGTCCTTCCTGACCCAGCCGCCTCATCGTGGAAGCCTCCCCTGAGCCCTGGGCCCATCCCAGCTCCCTGCCCTCTCACGGGCATCCTCATCCTCATGAGCCTGGGCCCTGCGTCCCCCCTGGCCCGGGTGCTTCTCACACGCAGGGCTGGCTTCTGAGTCATCCATCGGCCCCAGCACAGAGGCGGGGCCCAGGGAGGCTAGTTTGATGCAAGTGCAACCTCCTACTTGGGAGGGAAGATACTGAAGAGAGATGAGCTTATTAGAGCCAGAGGAGGAGCAGGAAGGGGGATGGAGGTCTTATAGATAAAGGCCAGGGGTGGGGAGGAGGGGCTCAGGAGGAGGGCAGCCTTAGCCAGGGGGGCAGATACCACTGCCTGGGCAGGAGGGCGGGGAGGCCGGTGGGGCTGCCGGTGGATGGCACCTTGGCTGCCAAGTTCAGGAGCAGCATGACTGATGGCCTCGGGTTTTCTCGGTGAAGTAGGAGAAGTGAGAGGGGTACTAGGGTTTTGGAGGAGGCCTGGGGCACCTGGGGAGGGCCAGGAAGAGACAGGACAAGGAGTGGAGCTGAGGGTGTCCCTATGACCACTAATGGGGCTGGCTGACCTCTCCAGCTGTCCTCACCACAGACGGTGGGGCAAGCCACACCCCCGGAGCTGGGCTGGTGCCTGATCGGGGAGCTCAGGAGGGTGCAGAAGGTCCCCCTAGAGCCCAGTGTTGCCCCCAGCCCTGGCACCTTCATCTCCCGCACATTCTTGTCCCGCTTTCGCTCCATGCGCCACAGATCAGACATGCGCTTCTCCA
Source organism: Hipposideros armiger (assembly GCF_001890085.2). Taxonomy (NCBI): domain Eukaryota; kingdom Metazoa; phylum Chordata; class Mammalia; order Chiroptera; family Hipposideridae; genus Hipposideros; species Hipposideros armiger. The sequence continues at coordinate 988,905 of NW_017731776.1, forward strand.
GGTTGGCGGCTCGGTGGCGGTACTCGATCTCATAGTGCTGGCGGCTGTCCTTGGGTGGGGTGGAGAGAGGAGGGACACCCCCACGTCAAAGAGCTCAAGGCACCGGTCCACGGGTCAGAACACTGGACAGGAGCCAGGGGCCTCGGCTGGGAAGGTAGAACCTGGGGCCTGTCAATGCCCAGCGCGGACCTCAATGTGCCCATCTGTCAAATGGAAAGAAGTGTTCGCCTGTGCTGGGCAGGGGGCTGAGGTGGGGCAGCCAGACTCACTTTGATGAACTGCATGTCCAGCTTGGTGTTCTTCTCCATGTGCTGCAGCAGGTCTCCGTGGAATGTCTGCACCTGTGTGGAGTGCAGAACGGGGGTGATCTGGGAGGCCCTGCCTTTCCCAGGTCCCAGCATCCCTTGTACTGGCCATTCAGATACATTGCCCGCCATGCTCCTAACACACCAGATACCTGGCCAATCATCAGAGAAATGGGCCTAATAAGAGCACCTGGTTGGAGGAAGGACTGAATTGTTCAACATGCAAAACACTTGGTGCAGTACCTCGCTCGAATCACCCTGGATAAATGTGTCAACAGCTTCTGGTTCTTACTGTTAGCCTTAGTCTGGGCTTTGGTGATGCCATTCCCTGTGCCTGGAACTTCCCACCAACCTTCAAACACCAGCTCCCCTGCCCCCTCTGCAAGGTGGCCTTCCTGACACCCCCAGGTAGAATCCGTTGCTCAGTCATTTTGTTTCTGGAATGTGTACCCATTTGTTTGTTCACTGTTCATTCCTCCAGCCACAGGACAGAATTTCACGCTGGGCCTCTGTTCAGCTCCTTGGTATGAGCAGCAAACGCTGTGGGCATGGACCAAATCTGACCCATCTCTGTGTCCTTGGCACCGTGGGCAAGGCTTGGCCCATGAAAGCGCTCAGAACTGTTGAGTTCTTAGCTGTGAGGGAGATGGATTCCAATGACAGGTGAGAAGGAGGCATGACCACCTGGGTGACCAGGAAGGCTACTGGGTTCACCCTCAGAAGAGCTACTCCCTAGTTCTGGTTCTGTCTGCAATTTTCTCTGTGACTTTGGACAAGCTGCTGCCCCTCTCTGGGCCTTAGTCTCCCCACCTGAAACAGGAAAGGCTTGGCCAGATGCTCTCTAAGCTCCAGCCCTATGAACCCGATGAGCTTTGATTTCGTGGGCCTCAAGGGTCACCTGGCACATTCCCCTTGTGTCTCCCATCAGTGTTCAGAGTTCCTGGGTCAATCTGCATTGGGGCTTCAGACCTAAATCCCTCCAGCTGCACCAGGAGCACAGAGGAGCATCTGTCATCCCACTGCCACTCCTCTTTGGGGACCCTTCCACCTCTGCTCAGCCTTCTCTGTCTGCAGAGCTTTTGCCCTCAGCAGCCCCTGCTCAAGAGCTCCGTGGATCCTGCCTCCTGCCCGGGGGGTCCCCATGCTATGCTGCGGGAGCTCGGGGTAGGGCATTGCCCAGAAAAGGAACGCTGGCAATTTCCTCCCAGTATGCAGGAAAAAACCAATCAATTATAAAAGTTATGAATTGTAAGTTTTTCTCCCACAATTGTTTCTGAAGCCTTGGTAACTGCTGGTCCGCGAGGGAGCTGGAGTTGGTCTCCCCAGAACTGGTCACGCCCTGAACCCCTGAGCTGTGGCTGCCATGGTGTGTGTGTGTGTGTGTGTGGCAGGGAGGGGGTGCTGACCCACATTTCTGCCCCTTTTCTGCTGGATCCAGTAAGAAGTGAATCTTCCCACCCTGTACCTGCGGGGCCTCCCAGCAAGGGCCTCCGAGGCGCCTCGCCCTCCTCCCGGCCCTGCCTCCCACTGAAGAGACAGGCCAGGATTTCTGTTCAAACACAGACTGTGTGCTTCTGAAAAGCCCACAGGCGACAATATTGCCCAATAGAAACAACAGAGCTTATGAGAGATGCGGGGTGGGGCAGACCCTCAAAACCCAGGCGACTTTGTAACCAGAGCACGAATAAAGGTGGAAAATGGTACCTGGAGAGACGAATCTGAATGCACAGAAGGCCACAGAAACAATTTTAAATGCACAAAACCATCAGAAGCGGCATGCTGGCCATGCTTTAAATTGCCACAATGCTGGCCTGCTGAGATGACGCAGGAGGACGTGGAGGCATCACGAAGGTGGGTATGGGAGGCAGTGATAACTCCTGTTCCCAGCAGAGAGCCCTGGGAGTCTGGGAGCTCTCTTCCCAGGGAGGCCTGGGTGCAGGTGCTCTTTTAAAATGTCCTTAAAATACTAAGAGCAGACAAGTTGGGAGCGTTCACTCTTCTTCCTAATTCTGTTACCCCCACCCCACTCCTCTTGCCTGAAAACAGCTTATGAAGAAGCCACCTTCCATGCATAAGGTATCACTTCTTCTGCTTCGTCACATATGAACTGAGTCACACCATGGAAATGGGCCTTAGAGCACGATAGCGGGACTATAATTCTTCCCATTGCCACGGCTTGCCAATGGGGCAGAGGCCACAGACCCAGGATGCGCCAATCAGGGGGCCCAGGCACATAGGGTCAATGGAATGTCCTCATCAAGCTCCTAAAGAAATAGTTCTATTAAGAGGTTGATACTTGAAGTGGATTTTGAGCTCTTGCTGTGGGGGAACCAGAGGACTGTCTAATTAGCAGGTGGCTTCTGGAATAAGGAAGTCACCAACTCCAGGCAGGCTGAGGAACTCCTAGAGACTGCCCTCCTCTGCTCCCCTCTCCCGGGCACACACTTCATGAGTGGGACCCGTAAGCCCCTCAGCACAGCAGCCAAGGGCAGCCTCACTGTTGAAAACATGCACTGTAATGTATGTATTGAGTTACTCCAGTAACTCAAGAAATCCCTCTGCCATCTACACAGAAATAGCTCCTTGAAAGAATTGTCTCTGTGGGCTGACCCCAACTTCTGTCCTCTCATTTGCTTTTGAATCCCCTCCAGTCAGGCTATGCTCCATCACACTAACTAAAATGTTTTTATTTTTTGTTTTTTGTTTTTTTTTTAGTTTTTTTTTTAGCTGGGCCATCCTGCCACCTGTTGGCAGCTCAGCTCGGGCCAGGAATCCAACCGGCAACCTTGTCACTCAGAGCTCGCACTCTTAAGCGAGCTCTTAACCGACTGAGCCACTCGGCTGTTCCCTAACTAAAATGTTTTTGTGGACATCACTGAGACACCACGTTGCTAAGTCAACTCTCAGGACTCGTCCCCCTTAGCCTGTTGTCATCATTCGGCATGGATGGCCACTCCCTCCTCCTGAAACACCTTCTTCCCTTAGCTTTAGCCCAGCACCCTCTCCCGGTTTTCCTCGCACCACCCCCGGCTGCTGCTTCTCTGTGCTTTGCTGGTTCTCTCTCATGTCCCTGGTTCTTGAAGGTTGGGTTGACCCAGGGCTCCGCCTTGGTCTTCTTCCCTTCCTTATCTCCACCTCCTCGCTCGGTGAGCTCATGCAGTCCATATGCTCACAACTCCCACCTATATATCCCAGCCCAACCTCTCCCGCAGACTCTGGTCTCATACATACAACTGATGATTCCACCTCTCTGATTGGTTTTCTGATAATCATCTCAGACGTACCACGTGTAAAATGAAGCCCCTGATCTCTCCCCTCAAGCCAAACTGCTCTACACTCAATTTTTCCTACCTCAGCTAATGGCAACTTCACCTTCCCAGCTCGTCAGGCTAAAACCTTGGAGTTATCTTGACTTTTCTCTTTTTTTCTTTTGCAACTGACATCCAATACAGCAGAAAATCTTATTGGTTCTACATTCAATCCCTTCTCAACACCAAGGCGGCTGCCATCCTTTTGCAAGCCACATCATCCATTTCCTAGATTACTGCAAGAGCCTCCTAACTGCTATTCCTGCTTCTTCTTTTTCCCTTTACTGCTGATATTTTATTCTTAGTACAGGAGCCAGAGTGATCCTACTAAAATATAAGTAAAACAATGAACAAGTGGGAAATGAAATTTTAAAATGCCATTTACAAATGGCTTCAAAAACCATTAAATACCTAGAAACAAATCTATCAAAAGATGTGCAAGACTGCTACACTGAAAATGACAAAACATTGCTATGAGACATAAATAAATAGAGCGGTATACCATGTTCGTGGATCAGATCTCAATATTGTTAAGATAACCATTGATTTATAGATTACTGCAATCCCTATCAAAACCTCAGCAGGCGTTCTTAGAGAAATTGACAAGCTGATTCTACACTTTCTATGGAAATGCAAAGGATCTTGATTGGACTAAACAATTTTGAAAACAAAGAACAAAACTCTTAAGACTACTTAAATTCAAGACTTACTATAAAGCTATAGTAATGAATACAGTGTGGTATTGGTGTAAGGATAGACAAATATATCAATGGATCAGAGTAGAAAGTTCAGAAATAGACCCACACATAGATGACAAATCAGTTTTTGATCAGGACACCAAGTCAATTAAATAGGGAAAGAAAAGTCTTTTTAAAGTGGTGCTGGAACAACCAAATTATCTGTACAGGGGAAAATGAACCCTAACTCCCTCTCACTTCGTACACAAAAATAAATTTCAGATGGATCATAGAAACAAATGCAAAGCCCAGAACATAGAGCTTCTACAAGAAAACTTAGGAGAATATCTTTGCCATGGCGGTAGACAAAGATTTCTTGGGTAGGGCTCAAGTACAAACCATTTTTTTAAATTGCCAAATTGAGCTTCAAAAATTTCAAAATTGGGCCGGCCGAGTGGCGCGATGGTTAAGAACTGGCTTGGGACGCCAGAGGGCCCCGGTTCGGATCCCACAT
>NW_017731776.1:994088-1009196 GCF_001890085.2 Hipposideros armiger
AGCACTGTTCCCATCCCCCCAATTCCCCAATAAAAATCTTAAAAAAAAAGTTTTTCAAAATTTCTGCTCATCAAAGACACTGTTAAGAAAATGGATAGACAGGTACAGATTGGGAAAAGCATTCACCATATATGTATCTGACAAAGAACTCATGTCTTGACTATATAAAGATCTCCTAAAAGTCAACAATAATTGCAATCTAAAAAAAAAATGGGCAAAAGACTAAACAAACACCTCATGAAAGAAGATATGCAAATGTCCACAGCCCATTAAAAGTCACTAGTCATCGGGATATGCAAAATATAATCATACTGAGGTACCATTCCATACCCCCTAAAACGGCTAGAATAAAAAAGACAGACAGCATTGAACGTTGGCAAGGATGTAGCATAACAGCAGCTTTCATGCATTGCTGGTGGGAGTGCAGAATAGTACAAGAACTTTGGAGAGCTGTTTTGCAGTTTCCTATAAAGCTAATGATATGTCAACCCTATGACCCATAATTTCCACTCCTAGGTATTTACCTAAGAGAAATGAAAACATATATCCATAAGGAGAATTCTACAAGAATGTTCACAGCTGCCTTATTCATAATAGCCCCAAACTGGAAGCAACCCCAATGACCATCAACAGAAAAATGGATAAACGAATTGTGGTAGAGTCATACAATGGAATACGCAGAAATCAAACAAAACAAAGCATTGATATATGCAACAACGTGCGTTAATCTTACAGACATTACACTGAGTGAATGAAACAGGGCACAAAGAAATGCATATTGTACAATTCCATTCATATGAAGTTCTAGACCAGGCAAAATCAATCTCTAGAGAGACCAAACCAGGAAGTGGTTGCTTCTGGGTGGGATTGACAGGAAAGAGACACACACAATGGAAATTTCTGGGCTAATGGAAGTGTTCTAATCTTGTTTACCATGGTGGTTACATGGTGTATCCAATTGTCAAAACTGATCAAACTCGACAATTCAGAACTGGGAATTTTATTGTATGTAAATTTTACCCTGATAAAAACTAATTTCACATAAAAATGAGTAACAGAAAACCTTTGAAGTTAAATCCAATGGAAAGCTATTATGAGAAAAAAGAGAATAAAGAACAGGAAGACATTCATACAAAGGAACCACATCAGAAAGATAGGCCCACAGAACAGGAGAAGTGAACTAAAACACATTAAGAAAATAATACAAGACAGGAAAAAACAACATGGATATGAAGTAGAAAAATTTAGAAATGAGGTGATGGAATTCGGGAAGGAATTAGAAATTTAAAAAGGAAAACATAAGTTTAGTAATGAAGGCAAAACTATATGGAATACAAAAGTAATAAACACAACAAAGAATCCCTGAAGAGAATTATAAAGTAAAAATAAAAAAAATTAAATACAAAAGAAACAAAGAAATAGGGAGAGATTATTTTTGGAGTGAGGGTGATAAAAATTTAGATAATGGGAATAGTTTTAAAACTCCGTGAGTATACTAAAAATCTCTGAACCATACACTTTGAAAGGGTGAATTTTATGGTATGTGAATTATATCTTAGTAAAGCTGAAATATATATATACATATATAATATATATTATATATTGTATATTTATTATATATTATATATTATATATTATATATATATGTGTCTATCTGTATCTATGTATGTATGATAGGGCTCCTATTATGGGCTCCATTCTCACTCCAGATAGTAAATCATCACATTTAGAAGTGGAAAAAAACAGAAATGAAGAAAAAGTAAAAATATCCAAGAGGAAGAGACAAATATTAAAAATAGGTTATGAAAGGGGGTGATGGGTTAGCTCAGTTGATTAGAGCATTGTGCTGATAACACCAAGGTTGCCGGTTCAATCCCCACATGGGCCACCACTGTGAACTGCGACCTCCTTAAAAGAGTCAACTATGCCAGTGTAGCATGAAAGCAATGTGTAACCAATGACCATGGCTGTTCCCCAATAAAATTAAAAAGAAAAAAGGCTATGAAATCTAATATACAGATAATAGGAGTTCCTGAAGAAGAAATGCAAAGAAAGGGAACCAAAAAAAAATTCTAAAAACTGTAATTTAAGACAATCTTTCCTGAAACTAAAAAAACAAAACAAAACAAAAAAAGATTTGAAACTACAGCTGGAAAGAATATACCATATAACTGAGAATATTGACACAGACTGATCAATACCAAGACATAATCTAGAAAAATTATTAAACTTAAGAAAAAGAAAGAAAAAACAAAGTCTTTTCGGCATCTAGCCAAAAAAAGCAAGTTTTTTACAATGGAAAAAATAGATAATCAGACTTTTCAATAGCAATGTTCTATGTTCCATGTTAGAAGAAAAACATATTTAAGATAGTCAGAAATGAAAGAAAAAGAGAGAAAGGAGGGAGAGAGAAAGAAAGAAAGAGAGGGAAAAAAGAAAGGAAAACAAGGAAGGAAGCAAGGAAGGAAGGAAGGAAGGAAGGAAGGAAGGAAGGAAGGAAGGAAGGAAGGAAGGAAGGAAGGAAGGAAGGAAGGAAGGAAGGAAGGAAGGAAGGAAGGAGAAAAGGAAGGAAGGGAAAGGGAGGGGCAGGAGGGGTGGGGAGGGGAGGGAGGAAGGGAGAAAAGAAAGTCCCCCAAGGATTTTGTATCCAACAAAACTGACTTTATAAGAACAAATTATTATCACCATGTCAGAACTCAGAGAACATTGTTCACATGAACCCTTCTTGTGGGGACTATTAGAGAACAAGCTTCAGACAACGAAAACGACAAGCGAGACACCGACATAGGATTGCTGGTGAACATTAAATATGCAGCTACTTGTAGACAGAGGTCAACGAGGGCCAAAGGGAAGCAGCGGGGTGTGTCACGGCTCTATGCTCTGACCACGTAGAGACAGTACGATTTTAAAAGCAGGACAAGAATGGGGAGAGCAGATGCAAACCAAATCTGAACTGCGTTTGGAAACCACGTTGGTGGTGGTAGAGTTAGCAAGTTACTCGTTGTTCGGAGACTGCTGTGCATGCAATGGGAGATAAAGCAAATGGCACTTATGGGATAGTCTCATTATTTCACTTCTGTACCTTTGAGTATCAGGATTCTTGACGTGGAACAAAGAAGGTACTGCTGTCATAAGGAAGAAGCGAAGTAAAAATCCTGTGGTGCTGACTCTGAATTGGCAGTGTCAATACGAACTTATTAAGTATTTTGTCTTTAAATATATATAGTCATATATGTAGATTGTACGTATCTAAAGTGTATATAATGCATATATATTACATGTACATACACACGTGTATATGTATGTACATACAGCACCGGCCACCGAAAAGGCTGAAGAACAGTGATCAGCCCGGTAGCAAGGAATACCCTCAGTGCCAGACTATTGTCTTAAAATACCACTTCCCACTAAAAACAAAAAATAAAAACAGGGCTTCATGGAGCGATGGCTGATTCCATGTCTAGGGTAGCAAAAGTACCAGATGAGGACGGACCATCTTGGCAGACGAGAGCAGCTGTGAGAGCTACTAGGGTCGTCCGAAAGGGATTCAGGAGTCAGACTCAGAGGCTCCTACTGGCCAAAGAGGGAACATTTTCAACTCCAAATAAAGATCATAATTGCAAAGGCTTGAAACCCATGAAGTATGTTGAAATCTATGATAGTGACGATACTAAAACATATTCCAATAATAATGCTAGTTAAAAAGAATAATAAAGCCTTTTGGTCACCTTCAGAGGATGACAGGATAAGTGAAGGGAGAGCATAAGCCTTTATCCTGCCTTTCCCGGATGAAACGTGCCACTGAGTAACAAATAGCAGATAAAGGAGGGGAGACTCCTTTAGAAATATTCCAGTTAATCAGTGAAAAGGCATCAGAATAGCAGCATTTTGCAACTACCCGTGTGCAAATGCCTCTGGACACACTGAGCCTCCGTGGCTGTTAATATCCCACGGCAGCTGACATGATGGACCTCCCAGTGGAAGGCCCAGCACCCCCTCTGGTCTTGCCAGAGGGATGGAACCTGTGTCCGATCAGCCCTGGATCCAGAGGACAGAGAACAAGCTGAACTGCACCAGAAGTGCGCAACTAGCAACTTCCAGACCAGGAAAGCCAACCAGTTAGAAGACCCCAGGGCCTTTGACTGACAAATTGTAAGAAGAGGAAAGGGATGGAAGGGCAATCAGTAGATTAAGAGAACCAAACACATATTTAAAACAAACAAACAGGGGCAGCCGGTTAGCTCAGGTGGTTAGAGCGCAGTGCTCATAACACCAAGGTTGCCGGTTCAATCCCCACACGGGCCACTGAAGCTGCGCCCTCCACAACTAGACTGAAATGACTTGACATGGAGCTGATGGGTCCCGGAAAAACACACTGTTCCCCAATAAATCAAACAAACAAAAAAGAGCAAGACCAAACTCTAGGCAAGACCAAACCAAAGTGTCTAGGGATAGACGCTGGGGTGATCAACTACGAAGGCACACAAGGAAGGGTCGGACCAGGGGTCACTTTTGGGGGGAGGGAAGAAGGGGCAGTGATTTTGATGGGGGTACACGAAGGGGCTTGTGGGGAGGCTGCAAAGTTCTTGGACCTGGGTGGTAGGTTCAAGGGTGGGTTTGCCTTATCATGACTCGTTCAAGTCTAATTTATTCAAGTGAGATTTTCAGTATCTGCGCTTTTGTTTATGATAAAACCCCCAAACCTAAGTCAGATCCTATCATGCCTTCCCTCGAGGCCCTCTAATGATGCCCCCTCACTAGGGGAGGGGCTCCTGTTAATGGCTGGTCATCGGCCCTGCACTTGACCTTGCTGCCTGCCCTCCAGCCACGAGCTTCTTCAAGTCCTTCCACGTGCTGTTCCCTCTGCCCAGAACACGCTTCCCTGTGTCTCCCTGGCTCACTCTTCACCTCCTTCAGGCCTTTTCTCGATGTCATCTTTCTAGTGATGTTTTCCTTGAACATCAGTTAAAAATTGCACCCTTTCAGCACTTCGTATCCCCTTCGCTGCTCTGTTTTCTCTGTGGCCTATTTTGCATCTAACCTGTCACATATACACTCACGTGTCTTGGTTTTGGTCTGGGTCCCGTCTTGGGAGGGGCAGGGTTTTTTGTCTGCTGGACCCCCAGTGCCTAAAACAGTGCCTGACACATGGCAGTAAATAGCTGCTGCAGGAATGAGCCCGAGAGGGCGGAGGCCTCTGGTGTGTTCAGCCCGTATGGTCCTGGCTGAGGGCCCTGCCCGACTGTCACAGCCAAGACACCGGTGCCCAGAGGCGGCAGCTCTCCTTACAGAGCAAGCCTGGGCGATACTCATCCCTGTCCAGCCCAGGGGTGCCACAAGCGACATGGAGCGCCATCAAACACAAGGACAGGAAGTCCCAGGTTGCCAGAAGGAGCTGTATTCCCTAACTCCCCACCCCAAGAGATGGGGCGGGTTTAGTGCTGCATATATTTCAGACTGACCAGGAGGCGGGCCCAGGGGGAGGCTTTTTATCTTGTGTTGGTGGATGCACAGTTTCTGCTGGTAAAATTGTTCCCCACTTGGACATGGTCACCAAACTGATGAGTATTTGACGGAATCCCCCAAAGCGCATCCTGAATTTTGGGGTTCCCCACACACATATTTGAGAACCACAGGCTGTCACAATTAGTTGAGATTTCCCCCCCAAACCTTCCAAGGCCCCTCACCACCAGGCCCACCCTACCTCTCCCCCTTTGCCCAGCCCCGGATCTCTGGCTCACGTCTGTCTGCCTGTTGGGTGCCAGGCTCACGCACGTGCTTGGCCCACTGCCCCCTCTCGGAACGCCCTCTTTCTCCCTCTTCCTCCAGCCAAGCCCCACGCCTTTCTCATTCTTTCCTCTCACAGTCAGTGAAGCCCTGCTCGGTGCCAGCCCCGTCCCAGGCCCTGGACCTACACAGGGAAGACCGCGTCACAGCAGAGCTCTCAGGATTGGCAGGGACAGACACAGGGGAGGACATTTTACTTCTGATTATCCTCACTAAGCTACATGGAGGGCCCGAGTGCCGGGGCAAATGCGCACTTATTCATTTACTTAGTCCTCACAAGACTCCTACAGCACAGTTATTATGATTGTCTCCATTTCACAGACGGGTAAACTGAGGCACAGAAAGGTTAAGCAGCTCATCCAAGGTCACAAAGCCAGTCACTGGTGGAGCTGGGCTTTGAGCCCAGGTGCTCTGGCTGCAGAGCTCGCTTTCTTAACTGCCATGTGCTAAGAACAGATGGAAGCATCTACTGGAGTTTAGAGGGAGGAGGGACTGAACCTGTCCAGGGGTCGGGGAGGTTCGTGGAGGAGGGGATGTCTGTGCTGGATGGCAGAGCGGGGAGCTTCTAGGCTGAGAGGACCGCGTGACAGCAGCCCAGGTGGGAACGCTAGGCTACGTCTGAGGAGTGCAGTTCTTCAGTGGGGCTGGGCTGGGCTGGGGGGTGCCACATGGGGACCGTGGGGTCAGCAGGACCTGCGATTCTTCCCTGAGGGGCCTGGGTTTAGATCTGTGGGTGGCACGGGCATGGAAGTGTTTTTCTCACGGGCGGGACAAGGTCTGACTACCGGCTGCTCCCTGAGGGTGTGGAGGGCAGGCTGGAGATGGGGAGGGGCCCCTGGCCCTCCCCCCACTCTGGAACCCTGGGCGAGTGGCTAGATCTCTGACACTCAGTTTCCTCCTCTGTAAAGTGGGGACAGAGATGGCACCTGCCTCCCAGGTGGCTGGAGGCGGGAATGAGACACTGCAGATAAATGTGCCCAGCAGAGCAGGGCTGGCAGACGCCTGAAAGGGCCGCTGGTTATTATAAGGGCCTCAGGAAATCTTCCCTGAGACGGGGTGTGGAGGGTGAGCCTTCGCCCTCTGCCCTCTGTAGAATGCAGCCCACTCTCCTGAATGCCCCGCCCCCCCCAGGCCAAACTCACCACCACCTCCAGGTCAGAGTTCAAATGCCGCTGGGTATCTGACATCTGCACCAAGATTTCACCTGGAGGCACAGAGAACAACGGTGTCGGTGGGGAGAGCCTGCCCCAGCCGCCCTCTTCCCACCAGGAGCTGCCAGAGGGCCTTCCTGAGGCTGGATTTGGGGACCGAAGTCCAAGGATTTCCCATATTGCCCTGGTACCCCAGCACCTGTCCCAGACCTGGAACAGCCCTGCAGGGAGAGTCTGAACCCTTGGCCCCGAGCTGCAAGGCCTGTGTCTTTGGGGGGACTTCCTGTAAGGGCAAGACTATAAAAGGAACCCCTCTGGGACCCAAGAATGGGAACAAGGCAGGCCAGGGGGAGGGGAGGCACCAGGCAGGCAGCAGAGTGGCCTGGAGCCTGGACAGCAGGGGGAGGCCTGGGGTGGAGGTGGGGCTAGGAGTACCCCCCAGGCCCAAGCAGGTATGGGGGATATAGTAGAAGAGGGAAGCCCCTCACCCAGAATCTGTGAGGTGGAACTCTGCAGGGCCTGCTCCCCAATCTTCTGGATGGCACTGAAGTATACCTCGGCCGCCTCGGACAGAGCTGCATGGGCGGAAGGAATGGGTCTAGTGTCAGCCCCCTCCACCATCTGCCCCCACCCTCTGGAGACCCCTCCTTCCATCAGGAGAAAGTGTGTGGAGGGGACACTGTAGGATCTGGCATAGGTATATATGAGAGGGAGGGGGTGTCCTGGGTGGCGTGTGTGGAGATGTAGCATTGGCCAGAGAAGAGAGGGGTGTGTGTAGCATCGGGTGGGTTCTCCCTGCAAGGGCAGAGCCTGGCGCTGAGCAGGACCTTGGTGTGGGTCTGTCGTGGGTGGGGTGCAGGCACCTGTGTGCCCATGAGGGGTGGGCAGGCGTGTCGTGAGGCACAGGTGTAGGGGCACAGGGTGGGGGCAGGTGAAGGGGCGAGAAAATAGGCTTTGACTCCAAAGTCCTAAAAGGCAGGGAGTGATTGGGTGCACTTGGCTCCAGGGGTGTCCCTGGCCTGTTCATCTAACAGAGGGCTCACAACCCTCTGTCCATGGTACTGGCGGAGGGGGCGTTGCTGGGAAACGGTGAATGACTATCTGGTGTGGGGTGCAAAGAATATGGGTGGGGCGCATGGGGGTCTGCGCGGAGGGGCTGGGTGGGTGGGTAGGGCAGGTGGGTGGCCGGGCGCTTACCATGGAAGGCCCGGAGGTAGTTGTTCCCCAGGTACACCAGGTTCTCCAGGGCGGGATTAAACTGCTCCATGATGCTCTGGACCCCAAGGGCAAAGGGACAGAGCGTGGAGATTGGGAGAGGAAGAACGAATCATGAGCACAGGCACGTCACTGGGCCTCAGCAGCAGGGCACCCCAACTCCAATGAGAAGCCTCTAAGTGGGGAGACCACTTAGAAACCTGGGGTCACCCAGAATCCTGCAGGGGCCTCAGAGGCCATCTCCTAGGGCTCTGTTCCATGCCAGAGTTGTCTTGGCCAGCTCGTGCTCATACACCTACCCTGGGTGGACCTTGCTCCCAAGACAGTGCACCTGGAGGGTTCTCCTCCCACTCGGTTGAGGCCTGCCAGCCTGTTGCAGCCCTGAGCTGGGCACGGCTCAACCTGGCCCTGAGTCCAGGTCTCGCTGGGCTAGATACACAGATTGCCCACAGTCACCTCAGGGGCAAGAGCAGATCTTGCCCTCCTCAAAGAAGAGTCCCCTGGGAGCAAGGCCACCCGAGGCCATGGCCAGCAGGAGAGCACTCTGGGTGGTGGAGACAACCCTGGGCTTGGACTTGGACTTGGGTCTTAGTTCAAATCCCTGCAGCCCCTCTGCCTCCCTTGGTAACCTTGAACAAGCTGTTTAACCTCTCTGGCCTCAGTTTTCTCATCTATCAGATGGAGTGATTATTTTCTACCCCACAGGTATGGTGTTGTGAGGCTTACGTGTGAAAAGGTCCTACATACAGTAGGTACTCAGTAAATGTCTTTGGAGGCTGCAGCAACCCCTCTGGAGCGCAGCAGGAAGTTTGAGTGAGGGGCTCAGAAATGAGAGTGAGACAGAGATGAGAAAGAGACAGAGAGGCAGAGACGGGAAGACAGAAACACAGAGAGAGAAACTCCCCACTCTCAGGCCAGGAGGCTCTTTGGGGCCCCTGTTCCCAGCTGCAGCCATGCCCAGTGTTTGGAAGCTGAGGCTCTTGCTAAGTACCATCTCAGCAGGCCTGTCACTCACTGGGTGACTGGACAAACCCCTCCCTGGGAGCCTCAGGTTGGGGCTGTGGTGGCTGACTGCCCCCAGAGATCCCCACCCCCCTGCCCACAGCTCATCCCGGCTTGTCTCCACTGGGTCTTCCTTGCCAGCACATGCTGCAGCCATGCTCACCCTCTGTCCTCCAGCGCTGGCCGGACCTTTGCGCCCTGGGAGGGGGTGTTCCGGCCCCGGGCCTGGGCTGGACACGTGCTTACCTTGTAGATGGCCATGGTAGACCTGTAGAACTGGTCCATCTCGGGGGCCATGGAGTGGGCTGCACCCGGGTGCTGAGCAGGAGGCTGGTGGCGCTGGCAGGGTGCTGGGGGTCAGTACCCACTGGTGCCTACCGCTCGGCGGACGGTAAAGGAGGCTGCAGAGTGGGGCCTGGAAATGGAGGGCCGGCCAAGGAGGAGGTGGCAGCTTAATTATTCAACAGCCGGGGATGTCAGAATGCGATCTGGGGCGTAACCAGACCCGGCGGGGAAGGCATCCTGTGACGCGAGCGGGTTCGTGTGACCTACCCTTCAATTATTTACCCCTGAGCCGCGGACCAGCGGGCACGCGTGGATGAGTCACTCTCCTAGGTCACCTCCTCCTTGAGGACAAGGCCTCCCCGGGCCAGCTGGGACCGCTGGCTCTGGGTGGACCCCGGCCCTCTGCCTATTTATACTGGGTACTGCCTACCCGACTGGGCTGCGTGGTGCCTTCCTCCTGGACCCCCCTTGCAGACCCAGCTCCTGAGGATGACCCCATGGACTGTCGTCACTGTCGTCAGGTCTCTCCTCTGCTCTGAGCCCCTCAGACCTGCACTTGAGCTCCTCAAGGGCCAAGCCTCCCACGTCTGCTGCTGCCCACCAGCGCCTTCGTATGATGGAGAGGGGGCAGCACAAACCCTAATGTTACACAGACCTGGGGCAAACTTTGGTCCTGCTCCCTTGCTGTGTGACATGACCGCTGGAGCCCCCGCCCTCTCTGGATCTCATCTCCTCCCCCTGCAAATGAGGCCCTCCCTCACCTTCCACCATGGGGCAGGCGGGCCTGGGGGAAAGACGAGGTATCCCTCCCCTGGGAGCCTGAGAAACAGAGTGGCTATCTGAGTGGGCACAGGAAGTCTGACCGAGGGCACGGTAAGGCTGAAGGTCAAGGCTGAGGGGCACTGGTGGGTGGGGGGACAGGGGACGCTCACACCACAGTACACACAACTCGGGAACTGGAATCAAACCGTTTATTTCACAGCTTGGGGCAGCCCGCCCCACTCATAAACCATTGCCTGTTGGGAAGAACAATTCAAGTCACGAGCAACCTTTGAGAACTGAGGCGAGCTGGCAGGGTGTGGCAGCTCTGAGGAGTGCAGGTGGCTGAGCAGCTGTTGCGGGGCAAAGTCGAATGGGGCACCCCACACCCAGAGCATAGTCTTCCCCTGCTGACAGGGTGGGGAATGGCCAGTTTCTCTAGCTCCACCCCCAGGGAAGAGGGCAGAGGGTGGAAGGGATGGCTGCATCTCCAGGGGGCCTGGAAGAGCCTAGGGCCCTCTGGGAGGCAGGGGCTGGCGACACGCCTGGGTGCCCTTGTGTTTCAGCTGACAGGACAAGGGGCCCAGAGTTCATTGTCCTTGGAGGTCAGGGAGAAGGCCCCAGTGAGGCTCTAGGCTTTCCAAGCCTGGAATGACAAAAAGTGCCAGAAGGCAGGGGTGGGGGGCGAGAGGCCTTCGGGACCAGCCTCACACAGGAAGCCCAGCACTCTCTGAGGCCTGGTCTGTGGACAGGGCTGCCTGGGCCCGGCTCTGCCCAGCAGGATGGCGCTTGGGCCTCATCCTCCTCCCCAGCAGGAGGTGGGTGCTAGGGTCCTGGGGGGCCTGGCAGCCCTACGGTGAGAGTAGCAGCTGGATGAGCTTGTGGAACTGCTCCCGGTGCTCGTAGATATAGACCTCGGTCTCCCAGAGGGCGTTGACCAGCACCATGTCACTGATCTCATCCAGCATGATGTCTGTCCCCAGCTGGGGGTTCAATCTGTCCAAGTCAAGGAGGAGGGGTCACCCCAGGTCTCTTGGCCGGACTGGGGGACAAGAGCTAGGACTTGGGAAAGTCCATGCCAAGGACTGGGGTGGGAAATGTTGCCAGATGTGGCCGACCAGGGAGTGGGGCCGGGGCCGGGGCCAGGGCTGGCCAAGCCCTCACCTGAAGTACTGGATGTCGACCATCTCACACCAAGCCCGGGCCCGGTCCACAGCCCGCCCATCCGCATCCGTGCACTGGTGAGAAGTAGCCTCTGTGAGCACACAGCACACGCCACACCCACAGTCCCTGCCCAGGGAGCCCCAGGTTCCAGTCTGGCTTAGCCACCCATCAGCAGGGTGGCTCTGGGCAAGTTCCCCTCCCCGCCCAGCTGTATGATCAGAGGGGCCTGGTCTGTGGTTTACATGGTGGCTGAGCAGTGCCCATCCAGGGTCAGGGAATGTGCTGGGGATGGGCAGAGGCTGAGTGGACAGGCCTCCATGTCCTGCCCCCTGCAACTGTGTCCGTCTGAAATTCTGGGGTTCCACATAGGGCTGTTGGAAAGAAGGGATCCGCAGCTACAAGGCGCTTGAAAACACCCCTGTAGGTGGTCATTGAGGATCCCTGCCAGAACTGGGACTCTGAATAAGGGACCCACCTCTTCTGCCCCCCTTCAGTGGGCTAAAGAGTGTCAACAAAGGGCACCATGGAAGAGGGTGAAGGCGTCTTCTGGGGCTGAGACCCTGAGGCAAGTGGGGAGGCCCATACTCACACAGTCCACCACCATCTTGCCCAGTTCCTTGGCCCCAAAAACAGTCTTAGCCAATTCCCAGGGGTTGCTGGGACGGAAGACATCCACACAGGTCACGGGCACCTGTGGGGACTTCCCTGTCCCCAGAGAGACGACAATGGACAGTTTCTTCACCTTGTTGCCCTGACCCTGTTGGGAACACGATAAGGATAGTCAGAGGATGCCCTCTCCCTGGTGGACCTTTCCACGGGTGAGGAGCACCCAGAGGTGAGAGAGGGGCCTACAGCGGGGGACCCTGGGTGAACATGAGGAGGGAGAGAGGCCTCCTGTGGCAGGAGCACAGCCGTGCTGCCTCCTCCTTTGGTCCTGAACAAGCTCTACTGCCAATTTGCTGGGTGACCTTGACGAGACACTCCTATCCAGGCTGGTCATCCACAAGAGGAGGCAGCTTAGATGGGTGACATCTGAGGACCCTTCCCCATCCCACCATCTCTGAATCCTTCCTCCTCCAGGAAGCCAGCTCTGCCCAGTCTGGCCCCTAGAGGGCGCTCGTCTCTCTGACGGCAGAGTCCCAGCCTCGCCCCCGGGGGGGGGGGGGGGGGGGGGGGCTGTGTGCAGGCCTTAGTGATGGCTGCGGTGATAATCACAGCCAGCAAGGATGTGGGCCAGGCACTGTCCTATACACTTCACAGATAGGAGCGCACAGACGCCTCCTGACAACCCCCAACCCCAGTCAGGGGCTGAAGGGAAGCGTGGGCAGATTCAGGACTCAAACCCAGAGGCAGGGTGGCTCCAGGACCCATGCTCAGGACCCACACTGCCTCCGCTTGCACACGTGGGCCTTGCCCACCTCCGCGTGACGCTCCTCGGGCTGAGGGCCCCGTCTCTTCCTCCAGATAACTGACTTGGCACTGCCCATCCCCAAGGGCCTCAGGATGAGGTACCCTTCTCCATGAGCCCTTTTCTAGCCCCCAAGTCTCCCAGTAGAGGCGATGCTCCTCCTGGGCCCCCAGCACAGTCCTCTGTCACAGCACCCGAAACACTAGGAAGGGTGATTACTTGTTTATGGCCTGTCTCCCCTAGATGTGAGCAACTCAAGGGCAAGTGTGTGATCCCAGGCTGGGTGGAGTGGCTAGGCCTGGGACTGGCAGGTACTACTGATACACATGCTGCTCTCTCCTGGAACAGCAGATGCTGTTAACTGATCATAATTCTGCACCATAGGTCCAGGCTGGGCCTCAGAACTCCTCTTAGCACCGTGCCTCGGGCAGACACCACCAAACAGGTTCAAGTGTGAGATAACAAATCAATGAGTGCGTGAATAAAAGCCATTTGCTTTCTCAGGAGTCAATCCTTAGTAAGGTTTGCTGAACCGGGCTAGCGGCAGTGGGTGGTCATGTCCGGCCCGTCCAACCTGGAGGTGGCTCTCACCTTGCGGGTCATGTCCTGGTTGTACTCATGGATCTCAGTCATGGCATCCAGCGTGGGGTTGTTGGCCAGCAGCCCACCATCCAGGAAGCGCCCATTAGGCCGGAAGTAGGTGGGGGCTGCCCCACTGCTCCGGGCTGCCCGCCACACCAGCTGCTCTGGAGTTGGGAAGGAAGGTGGCCCAGTGGGACAAGGGACTGGTATAAAACCCGCAGGCTTCAAATCTTCATGTGCATGTGTACTCGGGAGAGGCAGGGGACTTTTCAGGAGCAGGCCTGACGAGGCCATGCTGCCTCGCTCCGCCATCCTGATGGAAGGCAGGGTCTAGCTGAGGGCCTCCCGGGGCCTCCTCTGGCCTGCCCAGGCCTGACAGCTCCCCAGCTCTGCCTGTCCTCAGCTGACAAAGGCTCAGCTGACAGGGCAGCAGGGGGTGAGGGGTGGGGGGCTGGATGTGCCCGGCAGCAAGCCTACGACTCCCACCCAACACCCCATGGCCTTACAGGCCAATCACCTCCCACAGATGCATCAAACAAGGTTTTAACCTGAGGGCTGAGTTAGAGGCTTTAGGTTAATATTCTGGCTGAAACGAGGCTCCCGCACACACTCCGGGGCTTCGTAATTCCGGAAGAGGTGGAGTTCAGCTGGCTGCCGGTCAGACAGAGTCCCTGTCAGCATCACCCTGGAGAGAAAAAGGAGCAGGACGCCTGAAGCCACTGACGCATCCAACCCGTGGGAATCCACTTCTGGGAATCCACCCTGAGACACTCTCGCCTGTGTGGAGATGGACACGCACGAGGCTATTAGCAGCACTGGCTGTTAAAGCAAAAGACTGGCAACAACAGAGCTGCCCATCCGCGGGTCGGTTCACTGCCCCACGGTGCCCCTGCCCAGTGTCACTGCAGAAGGACTAAGCAGCGCTTTACATACTGATAGGCACTGAGCACCAAGATGTATGGTCAAGTGGGAAAAAAAGATTTAGGGCAGCGCGTGTAGCATGCCACCATTTATTTAAAAAGAAAACCTATGTACTTATTTGCTTAGTCAGAGGGTAACTCTGAAAGGGCCCATGAGCAGTACCTAGCAACAGTGAGCAGGGGGCTGCTTGGTGGCTACAGCTCCAAAACAGGAAGCGGGGAGACTTCACTATGTCACCTTTGATACCTCTTCAATGTTCTATGTACCATGTGAGTGTATAACCTATTATGAAGACATGTCATGAGAGACACAGACATCCTTAAAAGCTCTGGGGAATATAGACTGGCACAGTCGTCTCAGAAATTCACATGTATTATATAATATTAAGACCTTTACCAATGTCCCGGCTCTTTGATCTGGGAATTCCATTTTAGAAAATCTATCCTAAAGGAATAATCTTAGTTACAATGAAAGCTTCTTGTATAAGGCTATTTGTCACAATGTCATTTATTATAGTGAAAAATGAACCCATCTAAATGGCAACAAGGGAAGGGAGTAAGTAAGTACACAATGAGGTGTTTTTTGGCCATTCACAATTATGCTTGCAAGGAGTTCAGAGCAACACAGAAAGATATTTATTATATTGTAAGGATAGATATAAAGGAAAGGGGACTAAAAAAACCCTCTGCATCAGAAAAAAAATTAGTTTTCCATTTCTGGGAATACTGTGGAAAGGTTATTTAAACAATCTTCCCACTAAACAAAAAAACTAAATGCTGGGGGGAAAAGAATTTCATATATATATATATATATATATATACACACACACACACA
>NW_017731776.1:1009206-1021443 GCF_001890085.2 Hipposideros armiger
ACACACACACACACACACACACACACACACACACACACACAATCTGCCTAGGAGCATAGGAGATCTGACGAGATAGAAAGGGATACCAGATACCAGGATAAATTCTGAGGATAAGCAAGAACCTGGAGAGGTTGGTGGAGCACAGACCCAGCCTTGACCTGAGGCAGATACCAAACTCAGCAAATCTGAACTACAGTGTTGATGGCCTCATGGGGCCAGAGGGACAAAGTTGAAGACCACGGTCCACCAAAGTTTAGGGGTCTAATGAGAGACGCTCCCTACATTAGATTGGGACCCCAAAAGGCTATACTCTTGGATAAGGTGAACCTGCCCCTTTCCCACCCCTGCAGACTATGAAGAAAGTTGCCTTGGCACTGTACAAAGGAAGGAGAAAAAAAATTCCTGAAAATGAATAACTACAAACTAAAATGTCTTCAGGTTTGTAGTCTAAATTCCCATCACTTGGGGAAAATCTCCAAACCTTCATGCCAAGAATTTAATTACAGTGGCCTAGATGGTATTGTACCTAGGTACCTGAAAGAGAGAACACAAGACACTTTGAAGGAAGACATTCTCATTATAAGCCTCGCAGAATCTGTACATACTATTTTTCAACACTAAGGAACACACAGTTAAAAAGTGTGTGTGTGTGTGTGTGTGTGTGTGTGTGTGTGTGTGTGTGTGTGTGTGGTGGGGGGAGCACACAATGAAATAAAATACCATGAATGAGAGAGAGCCAGCATAAACCAACATAAACAACAAAACATACCTACAAAACTGCAAATATTTGAATCCTTAACCAAAGATTATAAAACAGCTATGCTTACAATGTTTAAAGACATCAAAGACAAGCTTGGTAGTATCTTCAGGCAATAGGAAAACAGTAAGTAATGACCTAGAAGATTTGAAGAACAAAAGAGAACTTCTAGAAATAAAACAACAATAAACCAATAGAATAAAAAAGTCAGTGGGTGGGTTAAATGGAAATTTAGATAAAACAAAACTCGTGAATTGGAAAATAGGTAAGAAGAAATTATTCAGACTGCAACACAGAGAGATAAAATGATAGAAAATACAGGAGAAGTTGAAAGACATGAAAGATAGAAGAGGTCTAAATATGTTCATTGGAGTTCCAGAAGGAGAGGAGGGCAAATTATGCAGAGGCAAGAGCTGAAGAGATGATGACTCAGGCTTCCAGTACTGAAGAAAGGCACCAACCCAAAGATTCAAAAAGACCAACAAATCTCACACAGAATAAATTAGGAAGAATTCATATCTTGAGATATCATAATGCAACTGCAGTGGACCAAAAATAAACAAACACATAAATAAAAGCATCCAGAGAAAAAAGACCAATTCAAAGAAGTAAAAGTTAGATTGCAATTGACTTTGCAAGTGCAACAATGGAAGCTAAAAGATGATGGAATGATATCTTACATGTTCACCAACCTAGAAGTCTATACCCAACAAGAATAAGAGCAAAATAAAACTATTTTCAATTGATGAGCATGAAATAAAACTAGTTTCAAATGATGAGTACAATAAACTTATTTTCAAAGAATTCTACAAGTGCAGAATTCACCACCAGCAGACACTCTATAGGAAAGTCAAAAGAACGTACTTTAGGCAGAAGGAAAGTGGTCACAGATGGAAGTCTGAGGTGCAGGGGAGAATGCAGAGCAAAGAAGTGATACTCGCATATACATACATGAATGCACACGCATACAAGTATACATACACACACATACATACCCAATGGTGTGCCAGAGCCAGCGAATACTTGCTTGTGCTTGTAAGAACCTATTGCTAAATCTCACAGGCTGGTTGTTAAACTGTTGGTAGCTTCAAACTGGCCATGGTGGGAGCATTTATGCCATGGGAACTGGCAAAGACTACACATCAGAGCTTTTCCCCCCAGAGATCTGGTTTACCAGTACACTGCTGGAAAAAATCTAAATGGACATCAACTTCAAAAAACAATAATAATGTCTTGTGAGACTTTAAAAGAGGTAGATTTAAAATACAGAAAATCATGGGGTGGCCAGGTGGCTCAGTTGGTTAGAGCATGTGCTCTTAACAATAAGGTTGCCAGTTCGACTCCCGCATGGGATGGTGGGCTGCGTCCCCGTAACTAGACTGAAGATGGCAACAGGAGTTGGAACTGAGCTGCGCCCTCCACAACTAAGATTAAAGGACAGCAATTTGACTTGGAGCTGATGGGTTCTGGAAAAAACACATTGTGCCCCAAAAGAGCACATTGTTCCCCAATAAAGTTAAAAAAAAAAAGATGGCAAATTTTATGTTGTGTATTTTACCCCAATTAAATATTTTTAAATAAATGAATAAATGGTATTTCTAAATACCAGCTCCAGTTAGAAAATGAATGTTTTAAAATGTATAATCTGCAACAGCACAAAACATATGCAGTACCTATGAATAAAGAGAACAGATGTGTAAGATCTCTCCAGATAAAATTATAAAACACTGTTGAGAAACTTTACACAAATGGAATGTTTTACTATGTTCTCTAATTGGAAGATTCAGTATTTTCCGATGTCAGTTTTCCCCCGAATAAGCTCACAGATTCACTGTTGGACCTCTCTGACACAGATTTCAATCGAAATCCCAACAGGATTTGATTTTCTGTAGAATTTGGCACTCTGATTCTACCATTTATGTGGATGCACAAGTAGCAACATCTAACCCTTCTATAGCACTTCCATGTGCCAAGTGCTTTTTCAGTGCTTTATAAATATTAACATTTTGACTCCTCATGAAAAACACCAGGAGGCAGGTAGAATATTATTCCTATTTTCGAAAAGAAACTTCAGGGTGCATGCTCTTAGCCACTTCGCTAAGTGCCACCAAGAAGAGTCACAACTCTTGAAGATGAAGGCCAAGGTGGGAGGCCTGGCTGCCCTGAGAACCAGGACTTAGTAAAATGCTGTAGAACGAGTGAGGGCTCTGAGTTCTGGGTGCAGGCACAGACATCCAGCCAGTGGAGGAGAACACCGCTAGAAACACACGTGAGTAAGGACCCCTGGCCTAGCACTGAGGAAGCAAGGCCTGCAGACGTGGAGGGAGAGAGAGACAGACTTCTATACAGATGAGGCTGGGAAACTGGCTATTCTCGCGGGAAACATGAAGTTCGATCTCCCCGCTACACAAATCAATTCCAGGTTGACTGAAGACCTAAACACGAAAGGCAGATCTAGAGAGCTTTCCAACCTGGCACAGGAAACAGGAGACTGCTTCCTGCTTCACGTTAAGGAAGGATTCTTAAATGAGACATAAAAAGCACAAACTATAGAAAGGAAAACACTTATAAATTCTACCACATTAAGAACACCCACCTGTTCACCAACAAAACAGCATAGAGGAGTGAAAAGACAAGCCATGGAGTAGGAGAAGAGATTTCAAGTCTATATAGCCATCAAGGGACCAGTTTTCAAAATATAAAGAAGATCATTAAGAAGCCTCAAAACTCAACAATCACACAACCCAATTTTGCCCAAAATAGGCAGCACACTTGAACAGGAACTTTACAAAAGAGGAAATCCAAATGGCCATTAAAACTATGAAAAGCTGTTCAACCTCCCTAGTCGTCAGGGAAACGAAAATCCAAACCAGACACCACCTTACCCGCCTCAGATTCGTAAAGATAGAAACGTCTGACAATAAGCAAACGTTAGCAAGAATGCAGGGCAACAGGAACTCTCAAACTGACGCCACAAATGGAGTGAGACTAGAAGCCAGCACTTTGGAAAATGGTGGGCAGAGCCTGAGAGGTGAGGCCATGCGTCCTCTAGGACCCGCCAGCCTTATTCCCAGGCATGTGCCTCAAGGACACTTGTAGGCATGTGGGTCCAAAAACAAGTCCCAAAGTGTTCACAGCAGCAATCCTCACAAGAGCTCTCATCTGGAAACAACCCAAGTGTCCGCTGAAGGTATTTGGAGAAATAAACTGTGGGGCGTGGTCACCTGAGAATGAATAAAGTGCAGCTACACCCAACAGCAGGGTCCATGCAGTGATGGAAAGAAGAGATAACGCACAAAATGACTCCATCAAGCCCAGAGACAGGCAAGACAGTAACCACGCTGTTCGGAGCTGCATTCACAGGTAGTGAAACTACCTAGAAAAGCCAGGAAATCCCATTCACACCAGTCAGGAGGGCAGCTACCCCAGGGGAAGGCAGGAACTGTGATGGGGCAGGGCACATACTCCAGGGGCTTTAAACTTGGCTGGTGGTCACAGGACTGTTTGCTTCATAATTCTTCTTTAAACTGGCTTATGTACTTTTCTAAATGTAAGTTTTATTTCACCATAAAAAAGAGAAAAATGTGTAGGATAAACTATACAAAAACGTTTTTAGAACATCTTTTGGTTAATGAATCATGGACAATATTTCCGTCCTCTTTCTATTTGTATATTTTCCAATTTTCTTAAAAGACTATGTATTACTCTTCAGTGAAAAAAAAAAGCTTTATTATGAAAAGAAATCCTCCCCCAAACCCTCGAGGCCTCGCTCACACTTCACTTCCTCCAGGAAGCCCTCCCTGACTACCTCACCCTCCGTCCTCTGTCCCTCTTGTTCCCAGTCAGTTGATGAACACATGTCAATGACCTGCTCTGGGAGAGGCACTGTGCTAGGTGCTGGGGCTACTGCAGAAACAAGGTGGTCACATTACTTCAGGAAGCTCATTGTCTAGTAGGTGACACAGGCGTTAGACTGACAATAGGTGCAGAGTGCTACAAAGAAGCAGCAGTACTCTAGGCATTTCTAGAACCTCTTACGCAAGTGCTGCATTGCCTGGTTGCCATTTTTTTTCAGGTCACTTTATCTCCCAACCAGACTGTAAGCTTTTCTGGATGGCTGCCTCCAGAACACCCCTCCCTATCACACACACACACTCACAGCACACACACACACTCATAGCACACACACGCACGCACGCACGCACACTAAGCCAGAGTGCCAAGGGCAGAGCCGTGCTCAGCAGAGAAGTCTTGAGTGTGTGCTGGATGTGAACCGACCCCCTCTGACCCCAGGGTGTGGTTTTGGTGGAAAAACAGCATACCTGGGTCAAGGGTGTCCGCGCCTGTGCTTGCAAGAGTCCCTCATTTATACGGGAAGAAGCTGCTGCCCACCCAGCCCCTCAGCTTTAGTCAGACGGGGACAGGGAGCCCTCTGCCCCCAGGACAGCCGAAGGGGTGCATGGCTGGGGCTGAACCCCAGGGCCCCGCGGAGGCGGCTTACTTGGGCTTCTTGATGTCCGTCATCTTGGTGTGCTCTCCAAACTCCCGCTTCAGGAACTCCTCCAGCGGCCCCGACTCGTAGGGCCGCGAGCCCCGGAACACCTCATCCTTCATGCGAAAGTACACGCCGCGCATGTAGGCCATGGACTTGCCTAGGAACCAGGGGTCAGAGGTGGGGAGGCACCAGGGCCATGCGCCAGACACAGGGCCAGAGCACAGGCCGGCATGGGGCCCGGGGGCCAGCCGTGGCCGCAGGCAGGAGGGGCGGCTTTGCCGAGGCACTGAGCCGGCTCGGCCCCGGGTCCCTCCTCTGCACCTTCCCACACAGGCAGACGGCCCCTTCCGCAGCCCAAGGCTCTGTGCTTGATTTTGTAGTCATAACTTTGTATTACTTTCCTTAAATGTGTATAAACCTGTAAATGTAAATCCACCCTCTTTGTCACAGAAGAAGACTAGCTCTGTCCTCTGAGCCTCCGAAACAGACAGGGTCAAAGGGCAGGCTGTGCCTCACAAGTTGTTGAAAGTGCCCAGGACACCTCACCTGCCCGGGGTATGCAAGCAGGCTGGCTGGGGAGGGGGCGGTTCTGCCCGTGGGAGAGGCTGAACTGGGTGATTTCTCAGATCCCTTCTGAAGAGCGTCGATGGGGGCCAAATGTCCCCTGAAGAAGGAAGTGGCCCTTTCTGGAGAACAGGCTAGGACCTCTGCCCACTCTGCCCTGCCACCCACCTGATGCCCCCATGGGGGGTGTCAGTGCCTTGAGATGGTTCTTCTCTAGTGGAAGGCAAAAACCAAAGACCAGAGAGGGGATGTGGGGCCTGGAGCTAGGGTAGAGGGCTGGGCATACAGATGGAGACCCGGCCTGGCTCTGCCTGACTCACTGGGTGACCCTCTCTGGTCCTCAGTTTCCCCAGCTGTAACCCCTCAATGCTATGATGAGAATCATCAAAATGACGTGAAATACTAGGCAGTAAACTGTGATGACAAAATCCTGGCAACTTGCTGACTGCTGATCCTCCTCTCCCCAAAGCCCCACGGGACGCTTGCTGGCTGTGCCCGTGTCCCCACACACCCTTGACTGCCAGGCCATAGTCTCCTCCCTCGGTGAGCACCTACATCCTGTGCCTCCCCCATCGGACGGGGGCTCCCTGGGTGAGGCGTGTGCCTGACTCAGCCCCGTGCCCCCAGCACCCAGCACAGGCCTGGCCCTGATGCGTCAGGTGCAGGAGGGTCCTCTCCTGGTGCCTTCAGATCTGGAGGGCGCTTGGACAGTATGGGACCCGGCTGCGTCGGCCAGGGACCACCGTCAAGGATGGCGAGGCTGAGGCCGATTCCCACCTGGGTGTGGCTGGACCCTGTTCTGGGAGGTCCCCACAGGCAGTGTCACGCAGCCCAGACAGCTCCAGGAAGGGGACACCACTTGAGTGGAGACAAGGCCTACCCAGGAGTTTGCAGGTCACGACCCCGCCCCGCCCCGCCCCGCCCTGCCTTGCCGCCGGCAGCTGCCCTCACCGTGCAGAACAGCAAGGGCCAGGATGCCCCCCGTGCTGGTCCCGGCCACCCAGTCGAAGAGGTCCTTGATGGCGACGCCCGAGGCCTTCTCAATGGCGATGAGCAGCTGGATGATGATCAAGCCTTTCACGCCCCCTCCATCCAGGCAGAGCAGGTGGTCGTGGCTGTAGTGGGGACAGCAGTGGGAGAGGAGCGGGTCCCATCATAGCCCGGCACTTTACATCCACACTTGAGCCCGTGCCCCTGGGCATCGGCGCCGTGCCAGCCTCATGAGCACGTGAGACCAAGCCCTGCGGAGCTCTGTGCTGCTGGGGCTTTGGGGGACGGGGGTGAAGTCGTAAAGGACTAGGCGTGTATTTCAGGAGGTAAAAAGTGTGATAAAGGAAGGTAAGGGGCAGCAGGGGGCAGGTAACTGACCAGGTGCCACCTCAGCAGACACCTGGGTCTGTCCCCCACTCTGGACGGGGAGCTCCCTGAGGGCAGCCACTGGGTTTTGGTCAGGCCTACATTCCCACTCCCAGGCCTGGCCTGATGGAAGCCTGTGTGAACTAAACAGGACTGGGGGGAGGGGCGCTGGTATCCTGTAGCTGGGCAAGAAGGGTGGCCGAGGAGGGTCAGGACCTCCCACCCAGGTGGGAGCAACAGGGGAGGCGGGAGTGAGGGGAAGGATTCTATGTGCCAGGAGCTGTGAGGGGCTTCTGCCAGCATGAGCTCACTTAAAGGTCCCAACCCCCCTTTGAGGCGGACACTCCGTTGCCCCCGTGCGCAGCTATGAAGGAATGACGCTCAGGGGCCAGGTGACCACCAGCGTCACATGGGTGGCAAGCGATGCTGGCTGGGTCTGGACCCAGGTCTGCTGACCCCTGAGTCACGCGTCTCCCACACGCCTTGACATGCCTCCCTTGGTGCTGCCGTGCCCGGCCCCCTGCCCCAGGGGAAAGGCCTCCACAATCGGTGCACAGACCTGGAACCTTCCCTCTGGTCTCGTTCTCATCTTTCTATCTCAGCTTAAATGTCACTGCTGAGAGAAGCCTGCCCTGACGCCATCAGGACCTCCAGCTCGGCCTGCTCCTGCTCTGCCTGCGTGCCGAGCACTTCTTGCCTCCATAAGCAATCATTGTTTTATTCACTTGTTTACTGTCTTTCTCCTCCACTGGACTGGAACCTCCCTGAGGGCAGGGGCCGGCTCTGCTCTGCGGCGCTAAGTGCCCAGTGCCCACAGGAGGCATTCAGTGGACAGGTGATAAATGAAGGAGGCCTGTGTGACCTGCCTCCGGGGTCCCTCATCTTTTCCTGGACATGATGCCCAGCCCTGCAGCAAGACCAGAGGGTGGCAGGGAAGGCTGTGCCGTTCTGCGGGCCCGTGGGGCCTGACCAGGGAGGCAAACATGCCAGAGACTCTTCTGAGGATGCAGAGCTGGCAACGGCGGGGTCAACCCAGAGGGAGCAGGGCTGAGCAGTGGCTCTCAGACACACGTCGGGAGGTCCTCGCAGGGGTGTCCGGACTCTCACCTCAGCGCCACCTCCAGGAAGGGAACAGGGCGCACAGTGGGAGGGAAAGGCTAGAACATGGCAGGCGCACCCCCAGGGCACACATTACAAGGTGGCTGAGAAAACAAGTGGGCTAGGCCAGGGCAAGCTGCTCTTCGGGGGAGGAGCTGCCGAGCCCCGCCCCCCACACAGCGGCCTGGGCCCGGAGCAGGGGCTGCATCTGCTAATGAGCACGTTCCCTGTGGGGCTGGCCCTGGGACATGGCCAGGAGAGAGCCTGCAGCAGCAGAAAAGGCATGGACTCAGGGAGACCTGGGCCTGCGTCTCCGCTCTGACACTCACTCGGTGTGACCTTGAGCAAGTCACTTAACCTTTCGGGGACTCAGATTTTGCAGTTATTAACACCTCCCTGGGACGGCTGTTAGGACTGCGGGATAGTAATAAACAGAGCATAAAGCACCTCTGTTACTAACGGGAATGGAGAGAGCAGCTGATGGGAACCACGTCTGTCTTGATAACCTGCTGTGCTGGTGGCACTGATTCTGGGCCTGAGAGGCTGTCCTCCGGGACAGGACATGTGCTTCTCGATGTGCCCATCACCCAGGCCGGCCTCCTGCGATGAGCCTGGGTCCATAGCAGGTGGGTGGGCAAGCAGCCCACCTCACAGCTCTATGGAGGGAGGCGGGGGTACGGAGCAGGGTGCATCGGAGGGAAGCAGGCCCCCCAGAGGGGATCTGGGCCATCTCCCCAACAACCACGGCAGGATTACAGGGAAAGGGACAGGCCTGCAACCAGCATCATCGTGTGACGCAGAGCCAGCCTGGCCACTGACAAAGGAGCAGACCCAGGCTCTCTAGAGACTCAGTCTCGTCCCTGTGAGCTACAGAGGCCATGAGCCACCTCGCAGGGCCCTGGGCAGACTGGACAAAAGCCCAGAGCCCGCTGCAGACACCCTGCAGAGGCCTCACGTGTGTGGCCCCCCCTTCCCTCCTCACTTACATCCGCTTCTCGTCCCGCATGGAGCTCAGGATGAAGGCCGGCTTCCGGGCCCGGGAGATAAGCGTGAGGTCCTGCAGCTCTGCGGGGGACAGGGCAGGTGGGCAGGGGCCAGGTAGGTGCCAGGTCCCTGCCGCCCATGGGTCCCGGAACAAAGGTGGAGCTGCGCCTTCACCCCACTGTCCCTAGCAGGAGCATATGCCTGCTGCCCCCAGGAGGGGCTCTTTGTCCCAAGACACAGCTGAGCCAGAGGCCACAGGCCCCTGAGGGAGAAACGGGCTGGAACAGAGGGGAGCCCACTGTTCTGAGGGGACCCCCCACCCCGTCTGGCCAGTGCCTGCATTGTCCTCAATGTCTTCACCCCAAAGCTGCGAAGCACAAGCACCACTGTCGTGTCCTGTGCTTTGTAGTTTACATGCGTTTCTTCATGCATCGGGCTGGTGCTGCTGACGGCCACTATCACCAGAATAATTATTCCCAATTTACAGATGAGGCTCAAAGCGGCCACGTGACTCCTCTAAGGTCACTGAACCAAAAGGGCTGAGTCAGGGTGCTCCTCAGGATTTAACTCCGTGATCGAAGGAAGTTATCCCCACTACTCTTCAGACGCCCCTCGTCCTGACCCCAGGTCTGGAAACTTCCGTAGCGACCACTGTGTCCGCGTCTTCACCTGTGCCTACCCAGTGGGTTAGCTGCCCTCCTAGGAAGCAGCCCGGCCCCAGGCGCCTGGCCCAGCAGCGCCACGTCATCGGGATTCTGACGGGCCCCGTCCCCGCCAGTGTGCACAGAGTCTACAAGCGGCAAAGCAGGGAGGCAGGCTGCAAGGCGGTGGGTCTCCCCGTCGCCAGGGCAAGTGCCTGGAGAGTGGGCAACATAAGCAGCAGGCTGGCCAGGAGAGGCAGTGGACAGAGTGCAGAGAAGGCGGTAAGGAAGGGTGCTGTGCTGGCGTGCAGCTGAGAGAAAGGAGAGGGAACTCGGGTGACGGCTAACTCGGGGCACGGCCAGGCTCGGTGGCCCCTCTAGGCCTAGGGCATTACCCATCAGACGCCGTGCCCCAGGCCACCATCCAGCCTGGCTTGGGTGACTGACTGCCTGTAAAATTGAGAGATGAAGATGGGGGGAGGGGAAGAGGGAGCAGGTCCTGGACGGGGCCAGGCAGGGGGAGGAGAGGGGTAGAGCCAGGAGGATGAGCTAGCTGCTGGCTCTGCCTCTCCTGAGCTCCAGGCTTGGCTGGACTATCCTGACTGGAGGTGCTGGTCCACTGCCCCAACAGCAAAAAGAAAAGGCTGGCTTGCCAAGGATCAGTTCCTGACTGCCTGTTCAGGGGACCCCACTCCCAAACGATCTAGGGCCCTGGGTGGGTCAGCCGACAGGAGATCCAGGGTCTCCTCGAGGGCCATCTCCACAGCACCAAGGATGATGGGGGCACATGCTGCTGCCTTGCCATGTTCAAAAGCCTGCAGGTGACCGAGAGGGCCAGCCTGATGGGTTCAGCAGTGTGGCAGGAACTCCCCATTGAAGCCAGAGGACCAGGAGCTCTGGGCCCCCAACAGTACCACCTACTGCCCACTGGGAGCTTCCAGGGGAATGGAGAGGCCATGAAAGCCCACATCATGGGTGCCATGGCAGACGCCCAGACCTAACACCCATGTCCAGGGCATCCTCTCCGGGGAAATGAACTGGGGGCCATTAGCCAGGGACCCCACTGGCCTCTGGGCTCTATGGGCTGCTGGCTGCCCCCCGAGAACAAATCCTGTACATCCTCCCTGCTCATTTCAACGGCTTCCACGCTGGGGCCCCGTTTTCTTTCCAACCAGGAGCTCTGATCCGAGGGCCTGGAAACCAGCTCGAGAGGAGAGGAAGTGGGAAGGCGAGGCCTACCTAGGTCGTTTAAGCTGACTGGTGGGGGCTGAGATCTTTCCAGGGAGAAGGAATGATGTGCTGCTGTGCAGCCCGGCTCCACGGGGACTGCTGGGAGGACTGGCAGGCAGTGGTCGGCCCCTATGGTTCTCAGCAGAGTTAGGAGTGACTTCCTGGTGACAACTTGTCATGGTTTGGGAGGGGGAGATCGCACAGGATCAAATATGATGTCATTATGCAAGTGAGAGGCCCCTCTTTTCCATACACGGTCCCCTCTCCCATCTACCAGGCTGCCTGGGTATGTGGGGGAACGCCCGACGCTGCCCTGATGGGGTGTGCTGACTCTAATCTGTTACATCCAAAGCAGCTTCCTGGGGGTGGACCGAGGAGTATGGAAGGAGCAGTGGGTGTAGTTTGGGGACTCCCTCTTTCAACTTCACTCAAGAAAGCAGGATTCCCACCTCCAGATTCAGCAATTCTCAAAACTGCTGAATGGAAAGTCCCTTTCAGAGCTTGAAAGGGACTAACCAGCCAGCCTGTTGGCACTGACCTCCACCTAAGGGGTGGAGAACTGAAAAGGATGCCACAAGGAGTAGCACGCACAGCGTGCACATGCGCATATACGCATGCTCACACACACTAGCAGGTACATGCCCACAGCCTCCAGAGGGGGCCCCAGGCTCCCAGTCAGGAGGATCTGCTTTTCCCAGCCCTGACGCCAAGGCTCACCATGCAGACATGCAGTGCGCGCAGCGTGCCTCTGAGCGTGAGGGCATGCACGTGTGCTTGTGCAGTAGTTCCGTATTTCAGTGACATCCCCAAGAGTGAGGGACAGGGCTGCTGCTGCTGCTGCCTATCCCCCTCCCCACCCCTGGAATCCTGGCACCTTGAGGTGGGATGGGGCCGCACAGAAGGGAACACTGGCTTGGCAAGGCCTCTGGTGGATTCCATCTACTGGTCAGGGCCCCTGTTCTTGGGTAAAGGAAGCATCCCCTCTCAGCCTTCCAGGCCCTCCTAGAAACCCTGTGCAGGGAGCAACTGGGAGTGGGTGTGGACAGGGTGCTGGGACCTGACTGCAGGGACTTCCCTTCTCCTCAGTCCCGAACCCCACCTACCCCTGCCCC
>NW_017731776.1:1024333-1026751 GCF_001890085.2 Hipposideros armiger
CACACACGTGACCAACACCTAGCGTGAGCCACCCCGAGGTGTAAGCAGGCCCTGCCCTCCAGGAGCTGAGAGTCTACCAGGGACATAACAATATGCAGATGAATATTGTTCCCTAGAAACGCAGGGAAGGAGGACTAACGTCTGTGGGACGTGCCAGGTACCGCATGTGGCATGGAGACAGTCCTCCTAGTTACCAAGTGTCTACCACTTACTCCTCTCAATTCCACCAGGTGGGCCCCGGCACCGCCCTTTTCCAGATGTGGAAACCAAGGCTGAGAGGCAACGGGAGTTGACCGAGGCCACAGTCAGTAGCCAGAGCTGTACGGGCCCTTCTCATGCCACGCCAAGTGTCAAGTGGGGGCGTAGGAGTGAGGGATCCCGGAGCACAGAAAAAGGAGGCGAGCTCCGGGCCTGGCGGCCTCCGGCATCCCCGCCATGGGGGCCGTCAGCTCAGGCATCAGCTCTGGCTGGCGCCCGGGGGTCAGAGAGAGAGGCAAGGGCTCACCGACATGGCCAGGTGCAGCGGCGTGTTGCCGTGCTCCCCGCGGGCATCGGCGTTGGCCCCGTGGGTCAGCAACACTATGACACAGTCCAAGCGGCTGCGCATCACCGCCACGTGCAGGGCTGTGTTCCCCACGGAGCTGGTGCTGTTCACGTCGCAGCCTCGTTTCAGCAGTATGCGGGCCATCTGTGGGAGGCAGAAGGTCCAGGCGCGAGTCAGCGGGGCGCTCAGAGCAGCTGTGGCTGGAGGCGCCTGGCGGCGCCTGGGCAGACACTTCCTCCCTCAGAGGCCTTCAGGTACTGGGCCGCTGGAAAGCTCTAGCAACGGGAAGCGCCCAGGCGGCAGGCTCCAGTTCTGGGGCTGGCCCTCGGCCTTGGCTCCCACACCATCGGCACCCATGTCCTTCCCTGGAACTCACAGGACCCAGTCCCTCCCTGCAAAGGTTCCTCTGGGCCCTGTCCCAGAACTGCCTCACTCCCTGTGGCCTTCCCTGGGACCCACAAAGGTAGGATCCTTCCTCAGGACTTGGCAACACAAACCCCTGCTCACCCAGCAGCCCCAGGGAGCCTGGGGCTATAGAGAGAAGCCTGGGTTTCGGAGCCCAACAGGCTCGAGCCCTAAGCTCAGCCCTGCTTCGTCCTAGTTGTCTGCACTTGACAGGGTCACTGCACCCCCTGTACCGCAGTTCTCTCTGCTGTGAAAACAGGAATGTGAGTCCCTACCTCACAGAGTATGGTCACAATGAATGACAAATATACATGAAAGGGCCTGACTCGGTGGCTAGCTCCTGGCATGAAGAAGGTGCCCAGCAGAAGCTGGCATCTCTTCCCTCCTGGTCCATGATCTTTGGACCATCCAGGGCACTGCTGAGCTGTGCGTCCTGGAGACGAGAGGCCAGCAGCCTCCATCCTCCCAGGGGAAACAAAGCGTGGCTTTGGAAGAGCCTCAGAGGAGGTGCCCAGCCAGCATCACCGCCGTCTGTCTATGAGGCTCTTGACAGCTTGTGAATAATTTTCTCACGCACGACCTCACTGACCTCACAGCACCTCCAGAGCCAGGCCATTGGAACCCCAAATCGTATAGGAAGACACTGCAGNTGTCTTTCTGTTGGGAAACGGGGTGAGGGGGAAATATATAAGCTCAGAGAAATGAAGAGGAAAAGGACCCTGGCCTCTGCCACCCTACCCACCAACTCAGTGGGCCTCTCCTCAGCTCGGGGAGAGACACTGGAACCCTCTGATCTTCCACCTCCATTGATCTGATATTCTAAAGTCTACAAGGTGAAGGCTGGTGTTCTGATAAGCAGGTTTACAAGTATCCCCAGGTGCAGGTTTCACAACCCAGGCAGAAACTGGAAGCGACTCACCCACCCCCAGCCCCACTAGCTCCTTCTAAAAGGAAGCAATGTATCTATGACCCCCGACCCAGAAGCCAAGGGGACACTGACGGGTCAGGGGCTGCTGGCTGCTTTCAGGAGCAGCAGGAGAACCTGAGCAAGGAAAGAGAAGGCCATCGTGCCCTTCCAGTCCAGGGTGCTGGTTCCGAGGGGGTAACTGGGCACACATGCCCGCCCCCCACCCCCACTCCCCATGGCAGCCTTCCAGTGCAGCCTCCCTGCACACGGCACTGTGCAGTTCACTTGTGCAGGCTGGGTGGGGGCGGGGCATGGCATGATGGCATGGTTTCTCAGGACAAAGCCGCAGGCTGGCTGTCAGGAGGCCTGAGCTCGGGTCTTATCACCGCCCCCTCTTCTCAGGGCCTGATCTCCCTGTCTAGAGAACGAAAAGGTATGTCTAGAATGCAGTCATCCAAACAGTGGTTCATGTACCACTGGGATCTATATGGGCACAGGTAAACGTGTGTTTTAATCATTAGTTATGTGTTTCTTTTTTGGTTGCCTTTTTTATTTGTGGCAC
>NW_017731776.1:1029406-1030384 GCF_001890085.2 Hipposideros armiger
AGCCTGGGTTTCGGAGCCCAACAGGCTCGAGCCCTAAGCTCAGCCCTGCTTCGTCCTAGTTGTCTGCACTTGACAGGGTCACTGCACCCCCTGTACCGCAGTTCTCTCTGCTGTGAAAACAGGAATGCGAGTCCCTACCTCACAGAGTATGGTCACAATGAATGACAAATATACATGAAAGGGCCTGACTCGGTGGCTAGCTCCTGGCATGAAGAAGGTGCCCAGCAGAAGCTGGCATCTCTTCCCTCCTGGTCCATGCATGATCTTTGGACCATCCAGGGCACTGCTGAGCTGTGCGTCCTGGAGACAAGAGGCCAGCAGCCTCCATCCTCCCAGGGGAAACACAGCGTGTGTTTGGAAGAGCCTCAGAGGAGGTGCCCAGCCAGCATCACCGCCGTCTGTCTATGAGGCTCTTGACAGCTTGTGAATAATTTTCTCACGCACGACCTCACTGACCTCACAGCACCTCCAGAGCCAGGCCATTGGAACCCCAAATCGTATAGGAAGACACTGCAGATGGGACACTGTCACCACGCCAGTGAGCAAGAGAGCAATGCCAGGATGTCACTACCTCTCCTTGGGTTTGTTTGCCTGGGGGCCCCCTACGAGACCAACCCTCCAAGTGCAACCTTCAGAGTCTTCTCGGGAACCCCCTTCCTCAGGCAGGAGGAGAATAAAGAACTCTGGGACCTGCCCCTGTCCGCTCTCCCCCACCCCACCCCCCAAACTCTGCCTACCTCTGCATTCTTGGCCCAGTGCAGGGGGCTGGCTCCATAGCGAGGGTCTTTGCTGTGGAGCTGGCTGCTGTCCATGTTAATGATCATTTCAGCACACCTGGGAGAGAGGAGCCCCGGGGGAGTGAGGAAGGCCAGGGGCAACCTGGCGCTGGAGGTGGTCAGGACTAGGGGCTTCATCTACCGGTCAGGGAGAGTTTCTGCAAATAAAGTTGCAACAAAACCAACCAGCGCAAATACCATG
>NW_017731776.1:1039532-1045006 GCF_001890085.2 Hipposideros armiger
CGGCTGCAGCCCTATGACCAGCACGGTACCTTCACCCGGGGGCGTCCACTGATACACGTGTTGCTTGAGTGGATGTATGAATGGAAGTGTTCCAGCTCCCCAATGGGCAACCAGACCTTTGGAAGAAGACGTCAGGGACCTGAAGCCTCTGCGGCCCACTCCAGCTGAGTGACCTTGCACAGGTCACACACCCACTCACTGGGATGACAATATTTCATGGGGGCATTGGGAGGATTCAAGTTCATGGTGGACATTCCAGAAATGTTATGTTTCTCCTTCCGACTTTAGTCAGCATCCCTATGCTATAACCCGGAGGCAATGCTGCCCTTTTTGAAGTCAAACATTCTGGGCAACCTTTGAGTTTACGGAGGAGGACTGAGGCAGGACGGAGAGGTTCCCCACGGCCCCGCCCACCCACATACGCTGTCCCCAGAGTCCTGCCCTCCTGCCCCACCTGATGATGCGGCTGTGATGGAAGCACTCTCGGATCCCCAACTCTACTGCCAAGTGGGCCACCGACCAGCTGGGGTGGCTGCGGATGAGATCGGTCAGCTGCTGCAGGACCTCGGTATGTAGGATGCGGCTGGAGCTCTCATAGAAGGGCGGCAACTGGGAGGAATACCGCTGGAAGTGCAGCAGGGCGTCGGCCTCCGTCTCTAGCTGGAAGAGCCTGAGGAGCCGGGGCCAAGGAGGAAAACACAGAAATGAAGGCTTGGGTCCCTCCAGACAGGCCACTGCCTGCCTCGGGCTGGGCGCTGACCCGCTCCAGCTGGACTCCCCACTTCCAACCCCACACACACATTTAAATGGAGTTGGGACTTTCTTTTTATTTGGAAAGATTTCGTTTTCTTTCTTTTTAAAAACTATCATCATGTGGTGTTTTAAATTTT
Organism: Hipposideros armiger; assembly: GCF_001890085.2. Lineage (NCBI taxonomy): Eukaryota > Metazoa > Chordata > Mammalia > Chiroptera > Hipposideridae > Hipposideros > Hipposideros armiger. The sequence goes on from NW_017731776.1 coordinate 1,040,423, forward strand.
TATTTTACCAAAGCCCTGTCATATCCACTTTCTAATTTGACTATCACATCTGAGNCCTTAGGAAACTGGAAATAAGAAGGAATTTCTTTAATGTAACAGAGGGTATCTACAAAAAAACTAGCAATAGGGGTTTCCATCCCTTCCACCATCATAGAAACCAACTTGGTAGATTTAACAGAAGATTTTGGAGAACCTTAAAAGACGGATGTTGCTGAGTGTGGACCTCATTGGATTTGAAGCTAACTGGTATTTGATTATTTGTTATGTATACATTTTTTTCATTCTTAACTTGGAAATGCTTTTCAGAAGATATTAAATATTTATAAATTGTGTTTTTAAATTAAACTTTGGAACAAATACTTTTAATGTTCCAGAAATTGGACTTCTATTAGGTAATAAAGCTGAACTATGAAAAAAAAAAAAGAAAGAAAAGAAATAAAAACTAGATCAAACATCATACTTAACGGTAAAATGTTGAAGCTTTCCCCCTTAGAGATCACAAGTGAGATAAGAATGCTTGCTTCACCATTTTATTGACTATTCTTATCAGCACAATATGCCAAGAAAAATAAATAAAAGGTATAAGGATAGGAAAGGAAGAAACAAAACTGTCATTATTCAGAGGATATGACTGTATTCTTAGAAAATCCAAAAAATCCTACAGGTAAATTATTAGAACTAATAAATGAGTTTAGCAAGGTTGCTGAACACAAGATGAATATACAAAAATCAATTGGCGGGAGCCGGCTGGGTGGCACAGTTGGTTAGAGCACAAACTATAAGCAAGAGGGTCGCCGGTTCGATTCCCACATGGGCGAGTGAGCTGTGCAGGAACCGAGCTGCCGCTGAGCTGCCAATGGGTGGCTGGATGTCTCAGCTGGTGAAAGCAAGCAGCGACTGGACTTGGAGCTGAGCTTGCGCCCTCCACAACTAAGACTGAAGGACAACAACTTGACTTGGAGCTGATGGGTCCTGGGAAAACACAATGTTCCCCTTCCCCAATACCCCAATAAAAATCTTAAAAAAAAAAAAAAGATCAATTGGAGTGGCTATATTCAGCAACAAACAGCAAATTAAATTCTAATAAGAATCATTTACAATCTTTACATTGAAAATTTTCAAACACTACAAATAAATCTAACAAAATATGTCTAAAACTTCTATGCAGAAAACTATAAAACATTGAGAGAAAATTTTTAAAAACCTAAATAAATGGGAGAGTATTCCAGGTTTCTAGATTGGAAGACTAAGTAATATAAAGTTGTCAATTGTCACCAAATGAGCTATAGAATCAGGACAATCCCAAAAAAAATCTTGAGACCGTAAGGTTTTGTTTGTTTGCTTGTTTTGTGTGTGGAATTTTTTTCTTGTAAAAATGCAAAGTGCTCAGAATAGCCAAAATAATCTTGAAGAAGATTGAAGTGAGATCCTGATCTACCAGACATCAAGATTGATTGAGAAGTAACACTAATTAAGACAGCATAANTCTAATGGGGACAGTGCCCAGAGAGCACCGGCTGGACGGGGCCAGCCTCTTCTTTCCCAGAGACAGCAACTGCTTATTAGCAAAGATCCACCGATCACCCTATTTGTGCCTGACCCTGTTCTAAATGGAAGGGTAAACTGATCAACAAAACAGACAACCTGCCCTGCCCTCCTTAGAGTCCCTGTTCTTATGGGGAGGAGATCAACAAAATGAGAAAGGCAAAAATAAAAATACGGAATTACGTGAAATGGGCTATCAGGCAAAAGGTGCTATAGAAAAAAACAAAGTAGGAAAGGGGGACGGAGGGGGCTCCTCATTCTCCTTGGCTGGTTTTTGTTTCATCTCACCAACCTCTTCACGTCTGAGTGCTCGAGTGCTTCACATCAAATGTTGCTGCTGTGTCAGATATAACGACAGCTGAAAACTGGCCACTAGATTTGGCACCACTGAAGCATGAGTGACCTTGACAAGCGTACTTTTGGTGGAGTGGGGAAACCAAAGCCTGATTGGAATGGGTTTAAGAAAGAACCGGATTGGAGAAATTGGAGACGACAGGTGCAGACAACGTGGAGTTTTCGGTCAAGGGGCAAATAAAGGTAGCTAATGGGGAAAGTGTAATCAAGCTGGTGGGAATAATCCAAAAGAAAATGGGATCTCGGGCCGGCCAAGTGCCTCAACTGGTTAAGAGTTGGCTTAAGATTGCGAGCTCTGAGCAAAAGGACCGCCAGCTGTGGGCCAGTGATGCTGCGCCCAAGCTGAGCTGCCAACTGGTGGCAGCGTGGCTCAGCTGGTGAAAGCACATGCTCCTAACAACAAGACTGCCTGTCCGATGGTGGGCTATGCCCACCCGCAACTAAAACTGAACTCGGCACCTTGAGCTGAGCTGCCACCCGGATGGGATGGCGCAGTGAATACAGCATGTGCTCTTAACAACAAGGCTGCTGGTTCGACTCCCACATGGGATGGTGGTTACACCCACCAGCAACTAAGATTGTAACACAGCACCTTGAGCTTAGAGGCCACGAGATTGAAGAACAACTTGGCTGGTCCCCCTCCCCAATTCCCCAACGCTGTTCCCCTCCCCCAATTCTCTAATTTAAAAAAATTAAAAAGAAAAGAAAAAGAAAAAAAAAGAAAATGGGGTCTCTCCAAGGACTTTCACTTCTGTTAATGGCAGACTAGGTAACGTGAGCCAGATACCTGCTGGGGATAACCAGAAACGTTGGACAAAATATAAAAACCATCTGCTTGAGTGAGGTGCTGGATACCATCAGACAGTGACGAATTTCCAGGCTGGAAGGGGTTATGGAAACCCAGGGGGAGTAAGCCCAGTGTTTAAGCTGCCTTGAATTAAAAAATACAATTGTCCACACAATTGTTACTTGAAAGGCTGGAGGGACACACAGAAACATTAACAACCCACAGGCTCAGGGGACAGAGATTGGAGGCCAGGTGTCTGCAAGGGGAGAGCCCTGATGACCACTTGTTACTGTGGGTTGGAATCCTAAAAGTCTATACCCTAGAAATAAGGGTGGGCCACAAGTAAACAGACCCTCCCAGGGACTGCAGCTCAGCCTCAAATAATTTCAGTTCTGCAAAGTGGACTGAATTTATCCTGAGTGGCACGTTCCCAGGTACCTGGGAGAAGTACACATAAAGGAAACATCAGACTAGGCTTCAAATGATTTCTACAGCATTATTGCAAATCCAAGGTCCGACACATAATCAAAACTCACCAAGCACGTGAGGAGATATGACAATATGAAAGAATACCAACAGAAACACGTCTATAAGTTGGGAGGGGGGGGAGCTGCAAATATTTAAGTTATCTGACACAGGCTTTAAAATAACTGTGATAATATCCAAGAGAACAAAACAGATTTATAATTTTGGCAAAAAAATACTTTAAACTATAAAAAAAGAACAAAGTGGAAATTACAGAATTAAAAAATACAATTGTCAAAATTAAGAACTCAATGCCCAGGTATAAAGAGCAGATAAGACGATGTTGAAGAGAAAACTAGTGAATAGGAAATAGGTCAGAAAAGAGTAAACAAAAGAATAATGCATGGAGAGACAAAATCTAGGAAAACACAGGGAAGTAGATGAAAGATAGATATATATATAATGGAACAATCTAACATACATATAAGTGGAGCCACAAATAAAAAAAAAATAGAAAAAGAACTGGACAGAAGCCATATGTAAAGAGCTAATAACTATGAACTTTCCAAAACTGATGAAAAACACTGATTTAAAATACCCTATAAGCCCTCCTCCACCAAAAAAGAAAAGAAAAAAAAGAAAAAGAAAGAGAAAGAAATCCACAGTTAGGGACCTTGTGCAGCTTTTAAAACATGGCTCAGAATTCTTTGACACGCCTCCGATGGGGGGGGGGATTTGTCTCTTTACCCTTTAATCTTGGCTCTGTAACTGCTTTACCAATAGAATATGGTAGAAGTGAGGCTGTCCTAGTTTATGGACCAAGGCCTTGGGGACTGGAAGCTTCCACCTCTTTTCTCTTGAGACCTAGCCATCGTGCCGTAGGGAACCTGAAGCACCCATGGAGACAACTGTGGCCCCGTATGAACTCCCAGCCAACAGCTAGTACCACTTGTCAGTTGCGAGTGAGTCATCTTAAATGTAGATCCTGCAGTCAAGCCCGGGTAATGCCATATAGAATAGAATTAAGCCTTTCCCACTGAGCTCCACTCAAAATTGCAGATGTGCGCCCTAAATAATTGGTAGCGTTTTCAACCACTAAGCTTTAGGGCAGTTTGTTACATAGCAATACTGGAGAAGGACACATGTTGGTAAACATATTGTAACACAGTAATAACGGACACATGCCATATTACAACTGCTGAAAACAAAATACAAAGAGAAAATGCCAAAAATAGCACAGGAAGAAAGGTTAATCTTTCTTCCATTAGACTGACAACTGGCTTCTCAACAATGAAAGCCAGAGATAATGGAACCACATCCTTAAAAACTTAAAAACAAGTGCCACTGAAAATTCTATACCACGGGGGAGGGGAGGAACCTTCAAGTATGAAGTTGAAATGAAAACATTTCACTAAAAAGCGGGAGAGAGGAAG
>NW_017731776.1:1046081-1048549 GCF_001890085.2 Hipposideros armiger
CCCTGAGTGCTGGGAGCTTGAATCTTTTATAATTGTCAATAAGCAAATCTGTCTAAGCTTTGCTCTGGAGGAGCAAAGACATTATCTTTATAATATAGGAGTAAGCAAACCTATGTCCTGCTCTAGAGAGAGACCCTATCTGTATCTTCCAAGTCTATTCACCTTACAAACACCCTTGTAAAGATAGCCTGGAGCAAAGGTAGTCAGGTCTGCTTGTAAGATGTAAAGAAACACGAAAGACCCATGGAGGGCTGTCTCCCAACAGTTATCAATAAAAGATAATACCACAGTACATACCCTCCAATCTAATAAAGAGGGGAAATAGAATAATAAGAAAACACTCAATCATGATTGCAAAAGCATCATACTAAGTGAAAGAAAGGGTTCGACTCATAAGACTACATGCTATATGATTAAAAGGTAAAACTATAGTGACAGGAAGTAGGTCAGTGTTAGCCAGGGACTGGCGACTCGGTGGAGGGGGCTTATAAAGGAACAGGAAAGAAATTTCGGAAATAACAGAAATGCTCTGTATCTTGATTGTGGTGATGGTTACATGAGGGTGGCACCTTGATCAAAATTCATTGACTGCTACACTGAAAACTGGTAAATCCTATTTTTGTGTAAATTGCATCTCAATAAAACTAACTAAAACAAAACAAAAAATAAATGGAAAGACAAGAAAAAAGGAATAAAGAAAATAAAACAGGTGGAACAACAACAACAAAAAAACAAACAGTAAGATGGTAGATTTAAACCCAAGTATGTCAGAATTACATTAAGTATAATAGTCTAAATGTTCCAAATAAATATAAGGAATAACAAACAGGATAATACAAAAAAAAAGACAACTACATATTCTTTAAAAGATTAAAAACATAAGAAAATATATTCTATAAATACTAACAAAAAAAAGCTGATGAAGCTATATTAATATTTGATAAAGTAGAGCTCAAGTAAAAAGTATTACTGGCAACAAATAGGGACAGTTCATAATGATAACTGTTTCAATTCACTAGCAAAATGTGACAATTATAAATTAACATGTAGTTAACAATAGAGTTCCAAAATAAAGTTAAACGATAGAATTAAGAGAACTAGATAGATCAATGATCACACTAAGATATTTTAATATCTCTTACTAGTTACTTAAACAGCAGACATAAAACGCCCTATTGGACATAGACTAATTAGTAAACATGACCTAACAGATATATATAAAAAACACTATTCCCACCAAGTACAGAGCACACATTCTTCGCAGGCATACTCATACAAAAATTATAAATAGCAAACCTCTGCTGGGCCATCAAGCAATTCCGAACAAATTTCAAAGACCTGAAAATATTTAGACTATGTTCTCCTACCACAATGCAACTAAGCAAGAAATTGATAATAAAAAGATAACTAAAAATTTCCCATATGTTTGAAAATTAAGCAAGATACATATAAACTATCTGTAGTACAAACAAGAGGTCACGGTGAAATTTAGGAAATATTTTGACTTAATGACAATGTAAATATTACATACATAAACTTGTGGGATGAACTTCCACTTCTGGCTATGACAGAAGAGCTTGTACTAGACTAGCCTTCCTGATGAAAACAAATATAAAGGCAGGATTAAACCCAGATAAGTATTGGAAGGCACTGGAGAGAACCCAAGGCAGGCAAGGCATGCAGAGCCAAAATTTTAGCGAAAAGGGAAGCACACTGATGTAAGCCCCACATTTTTACTCAGGGCACATTAGTCTGTGATGCAGGATATAGAAGCCAAGAATAGGACTGCAGCCCAGTGCTTCTAGCATTCTTACGATGCTGGGTAGAGAGAGGCCAGCATTTAGACTTTCCAAGATGGTAAGAGCTTGAAGGAATCACAGATAAGTGAGGCCAAAATTCTGCATGTAATTTTACCTCATAAGGAAACGGCAGCAGGGAGGATACAGAGCTCAGCAGAAATTCTGGCAGTTTTTCAGAACTTGGGAAATAGAGATTAGAGTTCAAGGTCTACCCAGGTGGAAGGACCCTAGTAAAACCAAGGCCTTCAGCTGAGATTTAAGAACTTCTACCTCTGAGAGTAAAGGTTATGATCTAGGAGTGAGGGCAAGCTCAAGACAGACCAACACGAACAAAGGCTGACACGCAGCCTTAACTAAATCTTTTAAAGGAAGATAATGCCATCCACAGCCTCTATAATTTTTTATATACAATACCCAACATGCAAACAAAAATTATTGGACATGCTCCAAACCAGAATCAAATGACCAAAGAGGACTAAGTAGAAAAAACACACTAATCATCAGAGAAATGCAAATAAAAACCACAATGAGATATCACCTCACACTGGTTAGAATTGCTATCATCAACAAGACAAATAATAACAAGTGTTGGAGAGGCTGTGGAGAAAAAGGAACCCTCATACACTGTTGGTGGAAATGCAGACTGGTGCAACTGCTGTGGAAGGCAGT
>NW_017731776.1:1053569-1057815 GCF_001890085.2 Hipposideros armiger
CGACTGGTGAACCAACTTATCCAAAGATGCTCAAGTTCATATGCAATCAGGCAAATGCAAATTAAAGCCATACTACTACACACCCAACAGAATGACAAAATTGTGTTAAACTGACAACAAAAGTATCAGAGGATGTGAAGCAGCAAGAGATCTCACTGGCTGCTAGGAGGAATTACCCACTGAAGCTGAGCGTATGTATGTATGCTGGCCTCAACCCAGCAATTCCACTCCTAGATGGATGCGTAATAGAAATTCATGCATCTATGCACCAAGAAAACTAGCAATAACTCAAATTCCCATCAACACTAGAGTGAAAAAGTAAAACTGAGATATAGTTACACAATGGAATTCGACTGCGTTGAAAATGACACAGCTACATACAAAATCATACCAATATCAGGCACAATGCGCACAGAAGCCAGACACAAAAGCAATGACCAGAAGTCAGGCTGATGGTTACCTTTCTCTGGGGGGAAGGAGACAAAAGGGGGGCTTCTGGGGTGCTGCAGCTTTCTACTTCTTGACATGGGTGGTAGTTACGGAGTTATTTGTGATAAATCATTGAGCTGTAAGTACTTTTCCACGGGTGTGTTCTATTTCACTATTTTTAAAAAGTTTAAAGAGAGGGAACAGGAGAGGACTTGACGACAGCTGAGTACAGGCAGTGCCTGAGGGGTAAGCGGAACCGGGGAAAGATGCTTTTTAAGGCACGTTTGTATCATGATGGAAAATATCCCATAAAGAGGAGAAATTGTGTAAGAGAGAGAGGAAAGAATTGCTGAAATGCTGTCCTGGAGTGGATGAGAGGGGATAGGGACAGTGACGGGGGAATGGCCTCAATGAGACCCATGGACGGTACATCTCTAGTGACAACAGGGAAGGGCCAGGACATGGGTGCAGCTGTGGGTAGAGGGGTGGAGAGATTGTGGTGGTTCTCGTCTCTTCTGGTTGTGTTTTCTGTGAGATAGACGCCAGGTCATCAGCTGAGGGTCAGCCTGGACAGGCGGGGCTGGAGGTGGAGGACCGGGGACAAGGCATGCCTTCCAGGACAGCTGGAGACGGATGACACGGAGAAACGCAGGACTGCCACACAGGCTCGCCTGAAGCTCATGCTGATTTGAAAGTGAGACCAGGCGCATGAAGGAGGGTCCCTTTAGCCATGGTGGAGAATTGCAATTAACTAATGTCGGGGTTTTGCCAAGCAAACATGATGGAGAGAGCAACAAGAAAGCGGAGTGTGCACATGAGGGTGTGATTATGACGGGCCATGGCGTTGAAGCTGCGTAAGAAGTGATGTCCGTGAAAGGGACGGAGGCTCTTCAAAGGTGGCAGGATCGCTCCACGGTCTGCCGGGGCAGAGGAACCTGGCATTCGGAGGACTAGAGAGAAGGAGCTGGAAAGACGGGAGGCAGAGATTGGAAAGTGGGGTGCCGGAAACTTGTATGTATGGAAGAGCTGCTGTTCCTGGAGATGACAAGGCCGGAGAACAGCCCTGGGGACCAGGAGGGGTCAGGCACCAACAGCACTGGGTGTGACGAGGGGCACCCTGTGAATATTAGTCACCAAGAGTCACAGCAGGAGTTAGTGATGCTGAGAAGGCGCTGAGCCAGGGGTTTACATTTTGAGGATGTGGGGAGTACCCCAGGGTTGCAGATGTCTGCCACCAGGAGAGACAGTGGATGGTATCATAGGATGATGTGAGATTCAAGTCTGAGAGGTGAGAAGGTCCCTGACCCACCGCCAGGCCCAGTGGGAAAAAGGCTGGGAGAAAACTCCCGCGAGGCCTGTAGGGGAAGCAGTATCCTCAGGGAAGGCCAGGTTTGGATCAGAGCAAGGAGGTGAAAGAAAGATCCAGAGAAAAGGTTGAGGATCTAGACGAATGGAGGGTGGGGGGCTGCGTCTTTGCTCTTGTCACACTGAGCCCCCAGACTGAAGTCGCCTGGCATCAGCTCTGGGGAGCCTCTGCCTGGGTGGGAGCAGCCAGGGGATGAGCCTCCGGGGGTCTGCGAACCTCGTGCAAGTGTGTGCCAATGCGTGGACGTGCATTTGGGGGAAGAAAGGATCCCCTGGAATTCTCAAGGGAATCCTGGACCAAAAAACAACCAAGCAGCATTAGGCTAGAGGGGTTTCTAACTGTCCAGTTTCAGAGCGGAGCACAAGCCCTTCACCACTGGTTCTCCTCCATGCCTCCTGTGCCTCGGCGTCCGCGGCCCTCGCCCTACAGCATCCTATCTCATGCCTTCTGGTGAAATCTTCCTCCCCATTTAAGGTCCACCTCTAACCCAACTTCCCCTGAGAGGCCTTTCCCAATCCCTCTCATCCAGCCCACGTTCACCTCCCATGGTCATGGATTCATTCATCCAGTCGGTAAGTACTGGCCGTGCACCTCCTGGGTGCCAGCCCTACACTGGGTGTTAGGAGAAGTGACTCCAGGCCAGGCCCTATCTTAGGAGCTCTGCGGTCTAGTGGCGGAGACACAGAANTCTTTAAAGAGATAAAAGAAAATAGCTGTCAGCATAAAATTCTATTCACTGAAGTTATATTTCAAAAATAAAGGTAAAATGCAGTCATTTTCAGATAAACAAAAACTGAGAGGGTTCATTATCGGCAGACTCACACAAGAGAATTACTAAAGGGAGTTCTTTAGGAAGAAAGAAAACTATCCAAGATGGAAGCATGAAAATGCAGGAAGGAGTAAAGAACAATGGAAAGGGTAAATATGTGGGCAAATCTAAATGGACTGTTTATAAAAACAACAGTAATGTTTGGGGGTTAGATATACGGACATAGGTATACATATTTACATATATATTTAATTAAAATTAAAATACATTACAATAATATCATAAAAGGCTGATAAATGAGATAGATAAATGGAACTGAAACTGTTCAAAGGTTTTTGTATTGTCAGGGAAGTGCCAAAGTATCAATTTAAGGTAGACTGTAATAAGTCATATTGTAATCTTGATAACTACTAACACAATAAAACAGCTAATGGACAGGAGAATGGCATTAGTATATGTACAGCAGCCTTTGGCTTAAACAAAGCCAAAAGTTGGTTCTTTGAAAAGACTTAAAAAATCAATAAACCCCTAACAAATCTGAACAAGAAACAGAGAAAACACAAAGTATCATCTCTTCAGATCCTTCAGATATTAAGAAAAAAAATCAGGATATTATGAACAACTTTATACCAAGGAATTTATCAACTGAAGTGGAGAAATTCCTTAAAAACACAACATACCAAAACCGACACAGAAGAAAGAAAAAATTTGGTAGTTCCATTTCTGTTAAAGAAATTGAATAGATATTTTTTAAAGCTTCCCACAAAGAAAATTCTAAGCTCAGATGGCTTCACCCACGAATTCTTCCAGACATTTAAGAAAGTACTATCAATCTTAAACAATTTTCAGAAAATAGGAGAAAAAAGTTTAGAGTATTTTTCTAAAAGAAAATTACAGGATGATATCTCTTATAAATATAGATGCTGAAAATCCTAAATAAATATTTGATTTAATCTAACAAGATACAAAAAGGGTGCTACATCATGACAAGGAGAGATTTATTCCAGGAATAAATGGCTGCTTTAACATTTGTTAAGCAACCAATCAATCAATGTAATTTGCCACACTGACAAAATAAAGATGAAAATGAAAATCGAATAGATGCAAAGCTCAATTATTGTACTATTCAGATTTGAAAATATACAACACTCATTCATGCATTTTTTTTTAAAGAAAGCCCTTAGGAAACTGGAAATAAGAAGGAATTTCTTTAATGTAACAGAGGGTATCTACAAAAAAACTAGCAATAGGGGTTTCCATCCCTTCCACCATCATAGAAACCAACTTGGTAGATTTAACAGAAGATTTTGGAGAACCTTAAAAGACGGATGTTGCTGAGTGTGGACCTCATTGGATTTGAAGCTAACTGGTATTTGATTATTTGTTATGTATACATTTTTTTCATTCTTAACTTGGAAATGCTTTTCAGAAGATATTAAATATTTATAAATTGTGTTTTTAAATTAAACTTTGGAACAAATACTTTTAATGTTCCAGAAATTGGACTTCTATTAGGTAATAAAGCTGAACTATGAAAAAAAAAAAAGAAAGAAAAGAAATAAAAACTAGATCAAACATCATACTTAACGGTAAAATGTTGAAGCTTTCCCCCTTAGAGATCACAAGTGAGATAAGAATGCTTGCTTCACCATTTTATTGACTATTCTTATCAGCACAATATG
>NW_017731776.1:1062425-1074858 GCF_001890085.2 Hipposideros armiger
ACACAAGCCCATTAGAACATTTATCCCACGGAATGCCGGGTACTCTGCAGGCTACTGCCTGACCTCCTGGGGGCAGACACCTGTTGTAGTCCACTCTACTCGGTGACGATGGGCTGTGGGCTGGATAAGTGGGTGAGTGAGCAAATCACAGGGTATGTGGCCAGGCCACGGCCACTCAGCTCGCCTGAGGTTTCCTGATAGGCAGCGTCATGGCACAGTCCCAGAGCAGACGTGCAGAGGGCCTCACAAGTCAGCCCCCTTTCAAGGAGTGAAGATCACGTCCCACTCGCTTTGATGGTTCCTCCCAGGATTCCTGGGAAGTGCAGCCCTGCTTGTCCTGAGATATCAGTGAGGGCTGGCGGGTTCCATCAAATATCATATGTCACAGAAAATGTCAGCAGTCAATGATTCATTTGTACCAGGAACACAAGTATGGACGTTATCATAATGTACACAGCAAGGCTACAAGTGACCGCCCTGGGGCTCACAGCAGAAGAGCCGTGGCCCTGGACCATATGTCAGGAAAGGCCCAGGTGAGCTGAGCCCCGCCCAGCTAGCCACACAGCCAAGCGGCCCTCGTGAGTGAAAAGGAGGCGGTGGCTTCTGCAGCCAGAGTGCCAGCTCTACAACTGACCAGCTGTGTGACCTTGGGCAAATTACTTCAATTCTTTGAGCTGTGTCTCCTCCTCTGTAACAGTAACAGCCCCACCTCCTAGGACTGTTATGAGGATAAAGGGAGTTAACACTGAGAGCGTCCTCTCATGTGGGATGCACTAATAAACCCCAGATGCTATTATTGTAGTTGCCCTCTGTATCAGCCAGGGTCCAATCTGTCCACCCAGGAGAGGTGCTGTGAGACTCACCGGTCCCAGGTAATAAAACCTGGGGACACAGAAGGTCCTAATTGCCCCCCATCCTGAAGCTACGCCTGACAGCTAACAGCAGCTATAGGGCGACCGGAACACCTCTACCGGGAGCTGAGGCTGGAAGCGGGGACTTCGCATGTACCGCTAACACCTGACTTAAGCATGTAGGGACAGTTCAAAGCTCTCCAGCACGTAGAGGAGGAGGCACTGAAAGGACAGAGCTTCAGCCCCTGGAGAGGACGTCTGGTATACCGAGGCTTCTCTCTACAAACTACAGGGTGCCAGAGCAGTGGGGAGACCCTTGCAATGACCACCCCCAGTGAGAACCCCAGGGCTCTGGCACAGCGCCCTGAGCCCGCCCTTGCTCCCGGGCACACCAGAAGCCTGGGCACTGCCATTTCGGCCATTCTTCACAACTTCCCCTCCAGCACCCTCCTCTCCAACCTCCACTCCTGCTTGCCAGCTCTGCCCCTCAACGGCCCTGAATCCAACAGGCGCCCAGCTCTGACGGAGGGCCTAGCACACAGCAGCCCTCAGTAAACACTGTTAAAGCTGTGACCGTATCACATTCACCTCACAAGCCTGACACATGCCAGGCACCCTGCTGAGTGCTGGGGAGTCATACGCGGGTGAACAAGACAGACCCAGCCCCTACCCTTACAGGGTCTGTGGTCCCCAGGAAGGCAGATGGGGTGCTACGGGGACAAGCAGCAGAAGCACCTACTCTGGCCTGAAGGCCAGGGAAAGGCAAGTAGACATGAGGCTGGCAAATAAGGGGAAAGTGTTCCAGGCCGAGGTAAGAATCTGGGCCAAGGCCAGGAACACAGGGTGGCCAGAGCTGAGACCACAGGGAGAGGCAAGGCCCCAGGAGGGGTCCTTTCAAGCCATGCTAATTAGCTGATATGTTAAGGACATAGAAGCCCTTGAAAAGTTAAGCAAGAGAGTGAGTAATCAGATTTGCCCTCTAGAAAGATCCTACAGCAGCTTCCAAGAGGATGGGAGGAGAGGAAGATGAAGGCGGAGCAACTCGCTAGGGGCCGGGAGCAAGAATCCACCTACACCATGACCATGGCCTGAAAACAGAGCCAGCAGCAAAATAGAGAGTAACTGCACCCCTGATTTTGGATGGCATGTGGCTGGAATACAGACTACACTTCCAAGACTCCCTTGCGGTCGTTGTGGCCACGTGGCCGATGGGGTTTAAGTGGAAGGCATGTGTGCAAGTTCCAAGAAGTGCCCCAAAAGAGAACGAGAGTGCCCTTCTTCGCCCTGCCCTTCTGCCTTTCTACTGGCTGGAAAGGTGGCTGTGATGGCTGGCTCCGGGATCACGCAGTGAATTAGAGACTGGAGGCCATGCATGGTGGGGCAACCACACAGCAGGAGCCCGGGCTCCTGAGGACTCTGAGGAGCACAGCTGTCACACCAGCCCTACCTGCCATGGCTGTCACTTAGGAGAAAACTTAAATTCGGTCCTGTTTAGCCACTATCATGTTGGGCTTTCTATTGCTTAAGCTGAACCTAATTGTCCCCGATTGAGAAGAAGCTGACTCAAGATATGCAGAGGGTGCAAAACAATGTATACACATTTTAAGAAAGGTAAACTGTATTAATTGTAATACTCAATATATACCAATAACAAAAGATGAATACAAGTCACGTTTGACTTCTTCTGCAATTACAAGAGGTGCTCAAAGGGGTTCCCATCAGCGTTCGGACACTTCTGATGACGGCAAACTACTGCTTGAACATCGGTAACATCGCTTACAATGTGTATACATTTTTTTGGCACCCCCAGGACCAGGGAGGAGAACCTGACAGAGCTCGGGAAGGACCCAGATCTGCGGGTGAGGGAGACTAAGGACTCAAGGATCACCCCTGGGTGTCTGGATTGCACAACCCCGTAGATGGACAGTGATGCCATTTGCTGACGTAGACGTGCTTGAGTGGGAGCAGGTTAGAGGGAAGGGCATGACTCCAGAGCCCGGTGAGGAATGTCAGGAGTTCCGAGAAGAGATATGAGCTTAGCTTGAAACCCCACCCAATGATGCTCCTTATCCTGTCTAAAAACATGGAGATAACAGAGTAGCACAGAAAGAGAAATGGATGAGAAACCAGAAGACACAGACTCTGCTTCTGCACTGCTTCCTGTGCAACCCTGCATGAATCACTTCTCATCCCTGAGCCTCAGTTTTCTCATTCATAAAATGGGATACTGCCTTCCTTGCTTACCTCAACAGGTCACTGGAGGATGTGGTATAATAATATACCTTATGTGAAAGTACTGTCGACTATAAGGTGCCACCCAATCAAGGGTCAGTGGTAGTACAGGCGTGGTTAATAAACCGTTGACAAAGGGTTTAACCCCCTGGTACGGAAGCCTGCCCACAGTAGGGCTCAAGCTTCCTGAGACAAATCTGAAATCCTGTCCAGGGATATTTACAACTGACAGGACTTGGTGGTGATGTGCATGTGGAGGGTATGGAGCCCCCAGGGCAGGGCGCCTCAAACGTAAGGATGAGTGACCCTCTCAGGAGTGGACCCACTGCCCTGGTCAGCTGTGCATTCCAGAACTGCAGCCCTCAGCTGCAGGCCTATGGAAGGGTCCTGGGGCTGCAGGTGGAGGCCTGTCCTGTCCGGAACAGGGCAAGCAAGAGGGCTGTCAGCTCAGGCCCATCTGCGCCCAGTCTGGACTAGTCCTGCTGTGTTAAAACTGGCCATTGGAATGTGTTCTTTGCCCAACTGCTTCCGTTTCCCTGTGAAGCCAGGCCCTGAATTCTCACCCGATGGCCTGGGGTCCTGATACCCTGCCTCGCTCTTCTCCTGATGGCTGGACCCTGAGCCTCCAGTTACCACTTTCTGAGATTCCTGCTGCCACACCTCCTCAGTCAGAATGATCCTGAGGTTCCCTCCAGCCCGACTTGTCACCAAAGCCCTGATGCACCCAGGACCCAGGCAGAGCCATCTGCCTGCAGGTTCCCTCCTCCTGCCTCTGAAGGTCTGAAACAACCTTCTCCACTTTGTTCTGCCAGTTACACTCCTGCCCACTCTTCCAGACACAGAGGAGCCCGCCAGGAAGTGATCACCTCTTTCAGTGGGTTCCACCTCTGTCACAGCACTCCTCACAGGGGACTGCCTGGTTTGCAGGTGGCCTCCCCCAAGGACTGCACGCTCCTTAAAGGCACAGAGCATGTTTTGTCATCTCACAGCACCAAGTGAGCCTGGCCTGAGACCCAAGACTCCAGAGACACTGGAGGTGCTCAGTGCATGCTGGCTGGCTGGATGGATGACGGGATAGCCAGGTGGATGAACAAATGGAAAAGGGGGCTGTTGGTACTGGCCCAATTCAACACCAGTCTGCAGGACCCAGGCTCCTCTGGACCCTGCATTTTGGGTCCCTGGCCACTTCTCTCCCCTTTTCCCAACAGCCCTGCAACTGGCTTCCTACCCTTTACTTCTAGCCCATAGGAGATCCTGAGCAGTGACAGCTGTCCACCCCTTAAAGGCTCCCTGAACACACCTTGCCAGCCCCTACAAGAACGATCATGCTTTTAAAGATCCAGAGCTGCAGGAGATTCCTGGGCCTTACTGGACTGACCCTTCTGAGCTTCCCTGACTTTCTGCCTTCCCTCCATCTGCATGGGTCAAGCCTTGCCCCTGCTGCCGGGACCCTGATGGGCCAGGGGCGGAGTCTAGGAAACCCCTCCCTCCAGTCAAAAGCAGTCCCCTCTCCCAACCCTCTCCTGACCCCTCAGATGTCAACCCAAAGAAGCTGCTTCTCAGTCAAGGAACCTCCAGTCCAAGACATGGAAAGAGTCGAAATACAGATGTGTGTGTCGCAGCTGACCATCACCCACCGGAATCCACTCTGTGAGTTCTTGGGGTTGACCAGGACGCAGTCCCAGGCGCGGCCAGAAGCGTTCTGGAACAGGATCAGCTGCCCTTCCTCCTGAACCCGGGCACTCGTGGTGTAGTCGGCCAGAGCCACTTCCTTCACCCGGAACGGGTTAGAGAACAAGGTGGAGACGCTACTGAGGGTGTTGACCAGGCGGCCGAAGAACTGCATCTTCTGCGGGGCTGGTGGGGAGGCCCCACCACCTTCCCCCTCAGTCTGGAAGAAAAAGGGGTCTCTGGTCAGCTGGGCTCGGTCTCCCATGCCCACCTCACCCTGTGCAGTGGTTTCCTGCCAAGGCACCCAGATCGCTCCCCACCAGCGCAGTTCCCGACTCTGGGCCTGGAGGGACCTGAGGAGGGGAAAGAGAGAGAGATGGCACTGAGTGGGAGGCAG
Source organism: Hipposideros armiger (assembly GCF_001890085.2). NCBI lineage: Eukaryota > Metazoa > Chordata > Mammalia > Chiroptera > Hipposideridae > Hipposideros > Hipposideros armiger. Next base: position 1,067,577 of record NW_017731776.1, read on the forward strand.
GGCCTGATGGGAACTCAGAGCTGCCACTGTGCGCAGGTGGCCAGACTGCCCTGCTCCCTGACTCAGTTTCCTCATCTGTAGTGCGGAGCTGCACTGGTCAAAGGGCGTGTTCCAGGTGATCCTGCCCTGGGCAAAGGAAGGGGTTCTCCCTATGGAAGGTGTAGCCTCGACTTTTTGGAACTCAAAGAGCTTGGTAGGGGTCATCTCAACTCCACAAACAAAACCAGTGTCCCTCTCCACTAGAAGCCACAAGGAAACCAGGATCATCTCACACTCCATCAGGGGCAGGGGAACTGTAAGCATTTGTCTAAAGCCTTTGATACCTGCTACACTGGTTTTCCAAGAAGCTCTGAGGGAACCCAAAACCGAGCTCCGTGGAAATGAGTATGAATGGAAAAGACTAGGGACAGTGAACACGTGTTTGGGTGGAAATGTTACATTTCATATTCCTAGGGTCACAGTTTCTGCTATGGAAACTGTCCCCAGTTTGATGATAGAATTAGACTCTTGTTGCTTCCTGGGTTCTGAGAAAGCACGCTGCCTTCCCAAGGCAGTGCCACCAAAGTCAGTTGACAATGAGCTGGAGGCCACCTTCTGCCTCTGTGCCAGAACGTCACGTGCAAAAGAGCAGGTCAGACACTGAGGACAAAGAGTGGAAGTGTGGGCACCCTGGGGAGAGTGGACATCTGGGTGGACGCCAGTCACACCCTTGTCCATGTGTAGAGGATCAGCTGTGGGGATAAAAGGAACAAGAGGCTTCATTTAATCATCTAAACAGAGAGTAAGGGTCGATAATGATAATTACATCAGGAGATGTTTACTGAGTGCTAATGAGGCAGTAGGCCCTGAGCTAAGCACATCACATCACCAGCTCATTTAATTCTCCCCAAACCATGAGGCAGATGCACTGAGCACACAGTACAGCTCTGGTGCAAAACTGTGTTCAAACCCCAGCCTCACCACTTACCAGCTGTGTGGCCTTGGGCAAGTTACTTAACCTCTCTGATTCTCAGTTTCCTCATCTATTAAATGGGGACCATAACAGTACCTAATAATGGAACACGGCAGACAGTAAATGTTCAATAAACATTAGCTCTCTTTACTTCAATCCCCCCGCTTTTACAGAGGCTCAGAGAACCACTCCGAAGCTTTGTAATGTCCTTCTTTTTGTTAGTAGTAAGATGTGGTGTGAGCAGACCATGAGCCTTGTTCTCCACCTAGAAAAGGAGGACCATGCTCCCCTCTCGTGTGTTGTGAGGATGAAATGAGAACATTTGTGAGAATGTTCAGACCTGTGTCAAGTTCCTTCTTTCTTCTGCTCTCAGGAACTGTAAGGACAGAGGAGCTGAGGTGCCTACACCCCTTCCCATAGCCAGGGGGAAGGGGAGGGACCCCAAGGGAAGGTATGGAAATCGGTCCCAGGAAGAGAACCTCCCAAAAGGGGAGACAGGTATGCATCTCAATGTGCACTCTAATGACTTCTGTTTTGACATAGAAATATTGGGTTGTCGGAAAAGTCATGACGTATTTTTTCTATGTATTTCGTTGCAAAAATGTGTCATGACTTTTCCAACAGCCCAATAGAGGCAACTTCAATCCCCAACATTAGGGGAATTGTAAGTGATGATACGCTCACCCCAGAGACAGCCTGTGGTCATGAAGAGTGTGACTGTGACGATGGCTAACAACTCAGGAAAAGCATGCGGCATTCCGTTACGGGCTGAGTCGCATGGAGTCCATGGCGCTCCCTGTGTTGTTCGTGGGCTGCAAGCACACCTGTGGGGCCCCTGCATCCCGCGCAGCCTCTCCCCATTGGTCCCACCTTGTCAGCTCCAAGCCACGCTCGATTCCAGAAAGCAATGCTGTTTCGTACCTCCTGGCCTGTCCACGACGACTTGTGTGCCTGGAATGTCCTTCCTCGCCTTTTCTGTCTGGAAAAGCCCTGATCCTCTACGCTTCCTAATACTGATCACACTAAACACTCACGGGCCTTTCTGCGCTCTGGCCCTGCTCCAAGAGTTTACATATATTAATCATTTTATCTGCACCACCACTCTAGCTCTGTAAAGCTGTTACTATTGTTATCCTCATTTTACACATGAGAAAATCGAGGAACAGAGAGTCAAGTCATATGCCCAAGGTCACACAGCTAGTAGGTAGAGGAGTAAGGATGGGCGCCCAGGTGGGCTGGCTCTGGAGTCTGAGCTTCTTAAAGGCAGGTGCTGCACCTCGAGCACGAAGCTTGGCACCCAGAAAGCCTGTTAAAGCAGTTTACAAATTTAACTGAGTAAAAATTATACAAGGAAGAAAGAAAGGAAGGAAGGAAAGAAGGAAAGAAGGAAGGAAGGAAGGAAGGAAGGAAGGAAGGAAGGAAGGAAGGAAGGAAGGAAGGAAGGAAGAGAGGGAGGGAGGGCAGGCTGATGGGAGGGAGGCTGGCTGATAGAAAACATACCAAAATACTAAGAGTAGATGAGTGTATTGGGTTTATGGGCAATTTTTTTTTCCTTATTTTCCAAATAGTATGGAAAATGGCTATATTTTTTAAAGGAAGTAGGAAGACAGGCTGAGTCCTTGGAGCCTGCAGCTGCGACTATGGGGGGCCCCGAGGGGGTCAGGCCTGGCTTAGAGAAGCAGCCCAGAGGCTTCCAAGAGGGCAGGCTGGCTGCACGGAGGAGGGCGCTCACAGGAAGCGGGGCAGTCAGGGGCGCCCAGCACCAGGGCGCCCACTCGGGTTAAGCGGAGGAGAGTCAGCGCGGGCGGTCCAGCTGGGCCCCAGAGGAGACACCCTCCTCAGGTCCTGGGCTGGCGGCGGGGGTCCCTCCCGCACGCGGACAGCAGCCTGGCCGCTGAAAGGACACACTGGCTCTCTTCCCGCCTTCCAGGCTGGGTGTGAGGATGAAATGACACAATATAGGGAAAGTGTCCAGTATGCTGGCCAACTGCGGGCACACAGTGGCCATTGTTGTCATGAGGTGGAAGAAAGGAAATGAAAACCACCAGGCCACATCCTGGAACAATCGTAACAGGCCAACCGGGAAAGTGGCAAGCGTGGAGTAAAGAGCACATGCTTGAGCTTCCTTCTACTTTCTGTCACCTTCCTCCTGTCCCCGCCACCTATGACCTCAAAGCCCAGGGCTTTTTCCACACAGCTGCAGGGGGAGGACGCTGGGTGGGGGAGCGGGCTGCCATTCCAAACCTGTAAGGTCCCTTCCAGCCAGCGACTCCTTCCCTGCACAGCCCCCATCACCCCACTTCCTCTCCCTTCTCACAGCTGCTTGCCCTCTGACCTCCCCACTGTCAACATTTGCTTTCACCTACTGACAGCTATGTTTTATCACTCCTCACCCGGGCTTGCTCCCTGCATCTAGGTGATGCCAGGGTCATCTGACAGGGACCACAGGCTCCTGGGCACCCGAGGCTGCGTCAAGCAGCTCGCTCAAATGCCACAAGTAGTAAGACACAAACCTAAGAGCTTCTGTGGTGATGGTAATGGTGACAGTTCTGCCTCTACTCCAGGCAATTTCCAGGCATCAGTTTTGTCTCTTCTACAGGGAGGCTGGATATTTGGGGCCTGTTTTCTTTAGTTTTGCTCCCCTATCTCCTGTCGAAGGCCCAGTTTGCCTGCTTGGTTCCTTCAGGGAAGACTTCCAGGGGCTTCTGGGTGTGAGGCGGCCCTGGAAGAGCTGTCAGACAGGAAGGAGAAGCAATATTGTGCCCATTTCAGAGATAAAGAAACTGAGGCCCGAGAGGCCTTAAACTGTGGGTATTCAAAGGGCAAATTAAGAGGGACATGTTGATATCCATCCAAAAAGAAAACACACAAATAAAAAAAAAACCTTACTGGGATCAGAGGACGATTGGAACCAATAGGTAGAATTTTGGGTGAATGCCCTGGAAGTAGCCAATTGGGTTCATAAAATGAGTAGTCTCAGAGGGACCCAAGCCCAGTCCCTGTCTCGAAAAATGCAGAGTCCCTTGGTGAGAAGAGTTGGGGAAGGATAGCTGGAGGAGGTGACTCTTGAGCTGAACTTTGAAGTGGGGACAAAGTAGAGGCCTTCTCAGCAGACAGAGCTGACAACAATGTATGGATAGGTATGGGGACAGGAGTCTGTGTGACCCATCCGGGAATGAGCATTTTCATTGGGACTGGGCAGCACGGGGCGCAGGGCGGGGGGTGGGGCGATGGTTACTGCTGCAGTCAACATGAATACTGGTCACCATGGAGCCATTTGTCCAGCACCCGTTATGCCAGCCGCCTTGCTCATAACCACCCTATGAAGTGGGTTCTTTATCCCTCGTTTACAGAAGAGGAGACAAGCTCGAGAAGCACAGGAGAGGAAGGGAAGCACTTGGGTGGTTAGTTCCAAATATCCGGTTCCTCCTCAGCCATGAATTCCCTGAAGGATCCTAGTAGGTCTCAGGCAAGAGAGGAGGTACAAAGCACCAGGCCCTGGGCCCGCCCTCTCTCCTCCTACTCCGGACAGTTATGTGTGAAAACTGCTCTTCCCGAATGAAAGGGGACACTTCCTAACCTGTCCGACCTGGAACGCCTTCCCCCATTCCTGCCAGAGCCTCTGAACGCTCAGAGCACTAGATCGGCCCTCCTGCAACGCTCACTCTCCCTTCCAGCTCACACTATAGCCCTGTCCATACATACACACCATCACAGCCAGGTCCACCCCATCCATCTCACATCCCCTCTGTGCAAATCGGACTCCCTGCTTCCACGTGTCCAGTGGCTCCCCGTCACCTTCCAGTGAAAGCTTCCACGTGAACTGGCCCGGCCTACCCCTCCAGCCACCGACACCTCCTGGAGCACGCCACACTCGGGCCTCAGTGTCCCCGCACGCATGCTCCCCTGTCCCTCGCCCATCCTCCCTGTCTCGGAGGATGCTCTCAGAAAAGGACTGGGAGCCAAATGACTGACTCTTCTTGTCCTTCAAGACTCGGTTCACATGCCACCTCCTCTAAGAACCATACACTCTGTCTCCGCTCCTCTCAGCCCTGGCATCCATGCCCACTTCTCTGTACCCCACACTGCCCAGCGCACACCCCCACTGCAGCACTTGTGACTGTGAGGATGTAGCTGAGGGTCTGAGCTGCCTGCCCGCCCCCCTTTTACTTGTTCATCCAAGCACCTAGCATGCTGATCCTGACTTGCAGAGGGTAGTTAATAGATGTTTGGTGAATGAATGCATGAAAACAAGTGAATGCGCCAACTGGAAGCCCACAGGGCCAGCACCTCTGAGGCAAACCCCCCATCCTCCTCTCAAATTGCCATGCAGGAGGTAACAGACCACACATCCTATTCCCCACCCACTCCGAGCTGCCTGCTGAGCTCATCACCATGATGGAAAGGCTCAGGGGGCACTCACCCCTGCACCAGGGAAACCTCTGTCGGGTACCTGCTGGGCTCCCGGAGTGGCACTGAGCTTTGGTCTGCAAAGTTCAGCTTTCGACGGCACCAGGGTGCTTGAAGCTGAGCTCATTCATACTCCAAGCAGGAAAACTCTTCAGGCCTTCTGCTTCCTTCTTGAAGAAGCCTGGCCAGAGAGACCGGACAGCTGCCTGCGAGGCAGGTGCGTGACAGGATCCCCAGGCAGCCAGGCCAGGAAGCTGATCTCACAGGACTGGCCACGTGAGGATTCTGGGAGCACACGCAGAGCTGCTCAAGCTGGAAATCAGGCTTCATGAGCCCTGGCTGCTTATGGCAGGATGTCTCGTGATTGGAACAAGAGGCACAGGACAGCGACACACATCTGTGCAGCCAAAGTGGCCCCAGGACACTGCCCTGGCAGGATGAGCTGAGAACACGGGGTCTGTGCTGACCACCACGGACTTCCTTCCTGCACCTCTCAGCACGTGAGTACATGTCCACACAGTCCTACGTCCCCTCACAAGGCCGCCACGCTTTATGGTTGGCAGAGTTTTCACATCTGCTAGCTGCCTTGAAGCTGACAAATGCCTGTCAAAGGGGTGGGGGGGGTGCATTTGTGAGAAATATGGAGAAACAGAGGTCCAGAGAGAGGAAACGGAGGCACTGCTTGGCAGCTGGACTCATGCCTTCTTCCTCAGACTCCTGAACAGCGCTAGGAAGAGGGCCTGCACATAGTAGGCGCTCAATTAGTGCATGAGGAAAGACCAAGTGAAAGTAAAGGTCAAGTCCAATGTTATTTCCACCTCCCATATGAGCCTCTGGACCTCCAAGGCTGCATCCAAACCAAAATGTCCCTCCAAATGTTTGCTCTGATCCCAGCTTGTCCCTAACTCTTTATTAAGCGAGTAAGGCATGGGGAAGCGCTCGCTCCGGTCACCTTACACCCAACAGTGATACATTCATCCAATACCCACTGAGCGCCTCACCAAGTTTTTGAGGTAATTATCATATTTCATCCTCAAGACACTCATAAGAGAAGGTATACTTCTCCCACAATACACCCAGGAAACTGACTCGCCAGACCTGAATCCAAGTAGTTGGAATCCAGAGAACCAGCTCATAGCCCTCAGGTTGCCTTCAGGAGAAAATCTGCATGGAAAGTGGCTGAGCGAGGCTCGATTTTCCCTGTCCTCCAAAAGCTAAGGCCCTCATCTAAAACTGCAGCCCTTCACGTAAACCAGGGCAACACGGTCTTTCACCAAAAGGAAAAGGTGTCTCTCTCTCTCTCTCTCATTCACTCTGCTTGGCTGGACCACAGCTGAAAGCAAACTTCCCCAGAAGCGTTGCAGGAGCTCCCAAGGCCAGGAGACACCGATAACTTGAAGAGCTCTTTGGGCTGGTGGCATGGCCATTTTATGATTCACTCTACAAATATTTACTTAGGACCTAGTCTATGTCACTGGTGAGAATCCACTGGTGAACAAAACAGACAAAATCCCTGCCCTCCTAAAACCTGTATTTTAGAGAGGGCTATAAATAATAAATAGGCGAAATATATACATAGGTTTTAGATGCTGATTAGTTGCTAAGGAGAAAAATAAAGCAGAGAAGGAAGATAGGAAGTACAAGGTCTGACAATTAAGTTTGCGACGTTGCAACGATGCTGCTAACCTTTTTTGATATCAGAGGGATTATTCATGATGAATTTGTACCAACTGGACAAACAGTTCACCAAATTTACTCTCTGGAAGTGCTGAAAAGGCTGCATGAAAAGGTTAGACGACCTGAACTTTTCGCCAATAATTCATGGCTCTTGCATCACGACAATGCACCAGCTCATATGGCACTGTCTGTGAGGGAGTTTTTAGCCAGTAAACAAATAACTGTACTGGAACACCCTCCCTA
>NW_017731776.1:1074891-1083696 GCF_001890085.2 Hipposideros armiger
GGCACTGTCTGTGACGGGGTTTTTAGCCAGTAAACAAATCACTGTATTGGAACACCCTCCCTACTCACCTGGTCTGGCCCCCAATGACTTCTTTCTTTACCCAAAGATAAAGGAAATACTGAAAGGAAGACATTTTGATGACATTCAGGACATCAAGGGTAATACAACGACAGCTTTGATGGCCATTCCAGAAAGAGTTCCAAAATTGCTTTGAAGGGTGGACTACGTGCAGGCGTCGGTGCAGGGGAGTACTTCGAAGGTGACCGTAGTGATATTCAGCAAAGAGGTATGTAGCACTTTTTCTAGGATGAGTTCGCGAACGTAATTGTCAGAACTTGTATCCAGGTGGAGACTAAAATTTTAAATAGGGTGAACAGGATAGGCCTCACTAAGAACTTGATCTTGAATAAAGACATAAAGGAAATGAGGGCAAAAGTCATATAGATATCTGGGTGAAGAGGTTTCCAGGCAGAGGGGAGAGCAAAGGTCCTGGGGCTGGAGCATGCCTGTGAATTCCAGGAACAGCAAGGAAGCCTGTGAGGTCAGAGGGAGCGATAAGGGGGTGGGGGCGGGGGCAGGGGGCAGGGGCATGTACAGTGAGAGGAGAAGCCATTGCAAGGTTTGGAGCAAAGGGAGTGACATTTTAACAGATCACTTTGGCTGGCTGGATGTGGAACGTACAGGCATCAGGGATAATCTCACAGCTTTGGCCAGAGCAATGAAAGAAGACTGCACTGTCCAAAAGCTGGGAAAGTGAGTGGGAGGGACAGGTTTTAGTGGAGGGTGGAGAAGGGATGAAGGGGTGGAGATCAGAAGGTTAATTCTAAAAACTTTAAGTGTGAAATGCCTAAGTTTCAGGTATTAATTGAGCAACTAAGTATGTGAGTCTATGATTTAGGGGAAGGGTCTGGACTGGACTGAACTGGACTGGCAATATATTGGGTTGTCGGAAAAGTCATGATGCATTTTTGCAATGAAAAACAGAAAAAATACATCATGACTTTTCCAACAACCCAATACATTTGGGAGTTGTCACAATAGAGATGGTACTTAAAGCTATGAGACTGGGGGGCCAGCCGAGTGGCTCAGTTGGTTAAGAGCTTGCTCAACAGAGCAAGCTCTGAGCAACAGGGTCGCTGGTTCTATTCCCACATGGGCCAGTGATGCTGTGCCCGAGCTGGGCTGCCACTGAGCTGCCAACAGGTGGCAGGATGGCTCAGCTGGTGAGAGCACGTGCTCCTAACAGCAAGGTTGCCTTTTCAAGATGGTGGGCTATGCCACCTGCAACTAAGACTGAACTAGGCACCTTGAGCTGAGCTGCCACCCAGGTGACTCAGGGGGTAGAGCACGAGCTCTTAACAACAAAGCTGTTGGTTCAACGCCGGCATGGGATGGTGGCTACACCCACCCCCAACTAAGACTGAACTCAGCACCTTGAGCTAAGCTGCGCAACTGGACTTGGAGCTGAGCTTGCTGTACCCTCCACAACTAAGATTGAAGGACAACAACTTGGCTGTTTCCCTTCCCCAATTTCCCAACACTGTTCCCCTCCCCCAATTCCCCAATAAAATCTTAAAAAAAAAAGCTATGACACTGGATGAGATTACCCAAGACATGAGGACAGACAAAAACAGAGAGGAGTTGGGCCGGCCGAGTGGCGCAATGGTTAAGAACTGGCTTGGGACGCCAGAGGGCCCCGGTTCAGATCCCACATATGAGGGCCAGTGACACTGCCCTCTACAGCTAAGATGCTGAACAACAGCTCAACCTGGAGCTGGGCTGCCATGGGTAGCCGGCAACAGCATAGGCTGCAGCCCCTGTGGCAGTGGGTTGCCATGGGCTACCGTGTGTAGCCAGCAGCCAGCATGTGTAGCCAGCAGCCAGCGTGAGCGGCCAGCAGCTGCAGTGAGCGGCCGTCCAGAAGCCGGCGACTGATCTGCCTCACCCGGGAAGAGCGCAATGATGGTGCCAATTTGGGCCAGTGAAGCAACGTCCTCCACAACTAGACTGAAGAACAAAAGGACAGCAACTTGTCTGTTCCCCTTCCCCCAACTTCCTAATAAAAATCTTATCCCCCCAACTTCCTAATAAAAATCTTTAAAAAAAACAAAACAGAGAGGTATTATTTAAGGCATGGAACTATTAAAATGTTCTCCCAGGGAGCCATCCTCTACAAGTGAAGCTCGTAACTCAAGGTATCTCTCTCCTTCATTACAGCACATGTGCACACACACATGCACACTTAAATTCCTCCTTCCTCTATCACTGATGTCATTCTGCTGAGTGAGAAGGAAAATTCCCTTTTAGGGATACTGTCACCTAATAAGAAAGTAACCCATGGAAGGGAGAAAAAGTACCCTGGGCACAGACACAATAGTAGTGACCCTTACATGGCAGGGCAATCATACAGGCTGTGGTGTTATAAAGTACTGTATTCAGATTCTAGCTCCAACCTTCACCAACTGGTGTAACCTCAGTCAACTCACTTGCCCTCTCCTCCTTATGTTAAATGATAATAACATTGGCTACATCAAAGATAGCTTAGAACACAGTTAACAACAGTCCATCAATATCTGTTAAACAAAGGAGGAATGAATGGTAAAGATAATCTATAAAAGAGCCTGACTCATTGAGAATGATCAGTAAATACTGCCATATGGCTAAGTGAAAGACAATGTACCTTCTTGTATTTCCCTCCTCCTTTTTTTCATGCTGTCCCTTTCCTTTTCTGTATATGACACAATAGCAAAACCATGCATGTATACAGGACCAAACTGGTTACAAAGCTTTGCCTTCTACATTATCTCAAAACTGGAACCTCACAGCAGCCTTCTGAGAGCAGGGAATACAATCCCCCTGTCCCAGATGAGGAAACTGAGACTTGGACAGAAAATAGCCTCCTAACTCCGGGAACATTTTGAGGCTGAGACAGTAACAAAAACACTGCACTCAGCCCAGGGGTGGAGCATCTGTTGCCAAACCAAACCTGCCTAACATCCTGTTGGGCGGGTAAGAGGCAGGTGAGCAAAAGACCCAGAAGCTTAGGGGAAGGGAAGTATTTGTTTGGTAATCCATTTAAAAAAAACGGGCACAGATCCCTGAGCCCTGTGCCCTCCCTGTTCCAGTCACATGGTCACATGGGTCACACACACCCTGTCACCAGCTTCCAGGGCATCTGTGGGAGCAGGAGGTGTACAGAGGATTAGGTGGTGGGGAGGCTCTGGGGTGAGGAAGTTATGGGAAAGGATGGAGCATGGTGGGGAGCAGGCATGGCATAGATGAAATATGGAGGTACATGCGACAAAAAGCAGGGAGGAGTTAGAAATGGAGAACAAGGGAGACAAATGGATGTGAAGTGATGTGAAGTGGGGGTCAAATGGGAGTACAGAGGCAGAATAATTGGGAGCACTTAGAAAGGCACAGGAACGAAGCTGGGGACAACCAGTGGGGCCAGAGTGAAAGCTGGGGCCACTGAGAATCACTGAAAGACAGGCTCTGACTCATAAGTTAAGGATACAGGGGAAACTGAGGTACTGACGGGGAACCCAAGATTGAAGCTGGGGTCCCTGGGGTGGGGGACACAAGTTAGAGATGAGACGAGGGGTCACGGGATGGGAGTTGGGAACGCTGGGGAACCAAAGGGCGGAATCTGGGGGTACTCAGGGGTCACACAAGGGTCAATGGAGGACATAAATCTAGGAACACGGGGGACGTGCAAATTAGGAACGGGTGGAAACCACGAAGTCTGGGGCGCAGGGGAAGTTTGGGTAGGGGCCCCCAGGCCCCGCCTCCGGGGCCCCCAGGCCCCGCCTCCCCTGCGCCGTCACTCACCTGGGCTTACTCAGCACTTCTGCCTCTTTCTACTTCCGCAAACAAATGCGCCCCTGGCCACGTGACGGCCCACCGCTTTCCGCCAATCACAGAAGGCCGTGCTTCCCCGGCCGCCGCTGCGGTCCCGCCCCCACGCTGCGAGCTCAGTCAGCGCTGCGAGCGCTGCGCTCGAGCAAGGTGCGGAGGGGGTCCGCCATGTTTTATAACTGCCCAATGGGGCTATTGGCTGCAGCCAATCTTCGCCGGCGGGGTGCGGCCATGTCTGTGCGGGGCGGCAGGTCCATGTAATGGCTGGTTGGCAGACATGTTGATGAGGGGCAGGACTCTTCTCCTCCCCCCTCCCGCCTGCACCGTCTGCCTCCTTAAAAAGTTGGAGGCCTGAAGTCTGAACCTACTGTTAATGACTGCTCGTAAAGATAAAGCTAAAACCAACAAAGACGTAGGACATACCTGGGAGGAACCGGCTTTGATTTTGTAGGGTACTCTCAAGCTAGGGCTTCCAGATTTCGCAAATAAAAACTCTGGGATGCCCAGTTAAATTTGAATTTCAGCTAAGCAACCAATAATTTTTTCGTATAAGTAAACAATACTAAGTATAGTTATGCTAAAAAAAAATTACTAGTTATCAGGCATCCCTTACCCCAAGCCAATCTCAGGAGCTATCTAAGCACTTTTAGTAGAAACTTGGGCACATGACTTGGCCTCTGAACTTGTCTGAGAGGTGAGCACAGAAATACCTGACAGGGTTATTGTACGGACTAGAGATAAATTAATCCCAGGGCCTACACATAGTGGGATTTCAATAAATGACGGTTGTGAAGATTAGGAATGTTGAGAATGAGGTAGGCTGAAAAGAAGCGAGGAGACTGGGTTTTTTAGTCACAGATCTGCTTCTGGCTGAGCAGATCATGTCTCCTTTCTAGCCCACCGGGCTTGGTTGGACAACTTTTATTCCCTAACCCTAGGTCTAGATGAAGTCTCCAAACTGCTCTGTCCATGTGGGAAGTTGTAGTTGCTGTTGTCATTCCTGTGAAAAGGGAGTTTTGTCCTCAGTCTGTCCAAAGATATTAGTGCCCAGACTAGGGGCAGCCAATGCAACTGGCACAAGGCTTAGTTCAGAATCTGGACAGGTTAAGAGACTAACTAACCATAGTAACTAATATTTGTACAGAGCTTTACCAGTTAGAAAGCAACTGGACTTCACATCCATCATTGTTGGGTTGAGTTACTCCTGTCAGCATTTTACAGATGGTGACGTAACAAAAGCCCAAGCCTTTAGATAAATTTTATAAGCGTTTATTTGAGCCAAACTGATGTCATATGCTGGGGAGCAAGATCTCAGATGCTCCCGAGAAGAACAGTTTTGCAGTTTTTTTAAATGCACTTGAAATTAAGGAGGAACCATAAAGAAGATTAGAGAAAGCAAGGTGGGGGTTGGATTACAGTTTAGTTAAAAAGATTGTGTGCTGTCTTGAGGGTCAATACACCCTTTGAGGGGTTACTTCTCATACTTCAAAGATGTGTTAACCTAGATGCTCAAGAACAATGGACACAGCTGGCTTAACACCTTTGTCTAAAGAAGTTATAGGTGTGGCTCCCCACCATGACCTGCCCATTTAGGAATTTATGACCTGATCGCCCTGTGAAGTTACTTTCCATAGAACCCATTTTTTTCATTCACACAAGTGAGGAAATGGCTTCCTTAAACTAATTAAAATTTTGCACAAGAGCTTCAGCTTGGAGTGCAAAGAGTGGGATGAAGACTCGGAATTCCTGATAAAAATATCTTGCCCTATACACTCAAACAAGTGAAGTTAGGGTGATGGTTATCAGGGAGCTTGAAAAAGGCCAGACATCCACCCACTACCAAGCAATCAGACCAGAGAAAATGAGTAGGTTCAACAGGATGAGTCCCATTCTCCGACAAACACCCACCTTTGTGTTCAAGGTGGGTCTGCAAGGCAAGTTTGTCAACAGACACACCACTGAATCTGAAATGCAGAAAAGGCCAGGGGATGCTGGATCAATCTTTAGACACACTCAGAGGTCTGGAGGAAATTAATTAAATAGAATCTCAAGGCCTAATAAAGTTGAGTGCCCCTCCCCTAGGTATTTCTGGTGAAAGCTGTTAAATGAGTAGATAAAGCAAGGGATGAAGCATAGGAGGTTATTAGGTCACTGAATGAGCAAGCAATGGAAAGGGAGGGGCAAGTAAGCACAAGGGAATAGTTCTGTTGGGTTTCTACTGGATTTTGCCTTGGAGCAGTTCAAGTCAAAGCTTCTCTGAGGGGCTGTGCTAGGCCCTGCAGCTACAGATATCCTGGAGCAAGGTGTCTGCCTTCTAGGAGCCTAGGGTCCAGAAGGTCAGACTAGATCAAGTCCCCTCCTTCAAGGAGTTAGATGGAAATTTAACTGACATGCTACCAGTGCAATTTTACACTCTTGTTCGATCCTCACAAGAACCCTAAGAAGTAGTACTATTATCCCCACTTTATAGATGAAGAAACCGAGATTCTGCAAGGGGAAATGATCCCTAGAATCACATGTCAATAAGAGGCAGAACCAGAATCAGGACCTGTCTTATCTTTTCTTTCCATAAACTATAGATGTTTGGCAATGTTCTTGGCACTGATGAAACCACAGCAAACAAAATAAATAAAAGTCCCCACCCTCGTGTTGCTCATCGTCGAATGGGGAAGGCAGACAATAAACAAGATAGAGAAGTCCAACATAGAGCGTGTTTTGCCAACGTCTGGGGGCGAAGTGTCATGGTTTTAGCATCTTTCTTCAAAAAACTTTGAGTGTCGAATCTGGGCTTGTGCATATGAGTGCCATGGCACGAGTCCTTCCATTTTCTACATGTTTGACCTTTTTATAATTAAAAAGTTAAGAAAAAATATAGTGTGCTAGCTACATGCTATGGAGTAAAAGCAGGGAGGAGAGGCAGGGGAGGGCTGCAGTTTTAAACAGAGTGACCGGGGAAGGTCTCATTGAGAAGGGAGACATTTAAATAAAGACCTGAGGTTGATGAGGGAGCGAGCTGTGTGATAACCTAGGAAAGAATGTTCCAGAAAGAGGGAACAGCCAGAGCAAAGACCCTGAGGTGGAAGTCTGTCTTGCTTGTTTAGAGCAAAACGAGGAGGCTAGTGTTCCCAGAGTAGAGTGAGAGAGCGGGAGCATAGCAGGCAATGAGGCTGAAGGGTTATGGGGACCAATTTAAAACTTTGGCTTTCCCTCTGAGGGAAATGGGGAGCCACAGAGGTTTGTGAGCAGAGGAGTGACCTGATCAGACTTAGGTTTTAACAGATCTATTACAGAATAGACTGTAAGGGCAAGGCAGAGAGGCTGGGAGATCAGCAGAGACAATGGATGGCCACCCTGTCATTTAATCATCACAACTGTAGGATCACTCCAGATGGGTTTGTGTTATGATAAAATATGTAAGGTATAGAGAGCATTGTGAGAAGGCATTTTTGAACTCTGTCCTGTAGAAAGCTTTCTGACAGGACTCTTGAGCAGGGGTGGGAAAACGATCCTGCCTGCCACCTGTTCCTGTAAACAAAGTTTTATTGGCACACATCATTCATTTTCATACGTGTATACTTTCTACAATGGCAGAGTGGAGTAATCGTGACGGAAACCGTATGGTCCATAAAGCCTGAAATATGTCTATCTGGCCCTTTATAGAAAAAAAATTTTTTTTACCAACCCCTGGCCCTATTCTTAAGTTGGGCTTCACAGATTGAAATAGAAGTTTGCCGGCTGGAGTAGGAAAGTAAGAATATTCCAGGTGGAAAGAGCTATATGAAAAAGGTCAACATCATGAGATTGTGTGGATTGTTTGGAGAACTGCAAGAGGCTGAGCATTGCTGGAACCTGCTGTGTGAGCAGGTGAGCAGGCAGGTGAGCTGCAGAGGCCAAGCATGGTCTCCAGTGCCAGGCTAAGGGTGAGGGCCTTGCCCTATAGGCAGTGGGAGCCCCAGAAGGGCTACAAGCAGGAAAGTGACATGGAAAAAAAAACCCTGCTGCTGTGGGAGAGGTCACTGAAGGGCACAGAGGTCACGAGGCAGCTGTATAATGATTACACTAATTATGTGGCTTCTGACTTGACATGGGGGCCATTGGGTCTTGTGCCCTCCTCAGGAAGGAAATGAGTGCAGGTGACCTTGGGCTGTGAGGCGGCAGCCTCATGTTCCCATCCTAAGGGGAAAAACCAGTACCGACCAGCAAAGGCAGGATTTCCCCAGCTCAGGGGCTCACAGGGCAAATTGTGGTCTGAGGAGAGGCTGGTTCTCAGGACAGGGGACCAAGTAAGCTTTGCTAGAAGCTGACCTGGACCTCAGTTCTGAAGGATGGTGAGGGTTTGGAGAGGCCAAGTGGAAGGCATTTCAAGGACATATGCCAGTGATCATGCAGAGCCTGGCCTCTCAGGATGGGAGTACAGTATGGGGTTCTCGAGGGTCAGAGTGTGCAAGGCTTTGTCCCTTTCTTTTTTCTCCTGGGCTCCTCACCCTCACTTCAGTTTCTTCGGCCAGTAATCATGAAGTACCCACTATGTGCATGGCCTTGGTCTTGGTGGCATGGGGACACGAAAGATATCTCTAACCCCATCCTTAGAGTTTACAGTTCAATACAAACTTGCCTCAAACACACAGATAATTGCTTGTTGTGAAAAAGCCCTGAGAGGACTTGTCGAGTGGCTCAGTTGGTTAAGAGCGTGAGCTCTGAGCAACAGGGTTGCCGGTTTGATTCCCACAGGGGCCAGTGAGCTGCGCCCGAGCTGAGCTGCCACTGAGCTGCCAACAGGTGGCAGGATAGCTCAGCTAGGTGAGAGCACGTGCTTCCAACAATAAGGTTACCGGTTCAATTCCCGCATGGGATGACACGGCACCTTGAGCTGAGCTGCTGACGGGAGGCCGGATGACGACTGGACTTGGTGCTGAGCTAGCTGCGCCGTCCACAACTAAGATTGAA
>NW_017731776.1:1087736-1092664 GCF_001890085.2 Hipposideros armiger
GTACCCAAATAGATAACATGAGTTGTTCTCGTAGATATGTAAATATATTATAGTGCAAATAGACAATTTGAGGGGCGGGGTGGGGAGGGATTGTTTGGGTGGACAAAGCTGCCTCATTATTTGGTCACTTGGGAAGCTAGTGGGCCAATTTGCATATAAAACCCAAGGCCTTTGCAAGACAAGGGATAGATGTCACAATCCCAGAGGCAGGAAAGCATAACAAAGGCTCTGCAATCAAATTACATTATATCCAGGGAATAGGAAGCCTTGCTGGTACCCAGGGCACCACACGAATACCTCCTCGTTGGGGAGTTCCTATGCCCTGGACAATACAATAAGGTAGGTGCTCTGATGTCCACTTCACAGAATAGATGGCTCGTGGAGTGACAACAGACGTTTCAGGCACTGGGACCAACGTGAGCAAAGAAAAGGGAGAACAAACAGCAGTACTCCCCCATTTGGCCCTCAAAGTTTCCTCTTCTGGGTAGGGCTCCAGACATTGAACACATCCCTCAATTTATGCTGGGCCCCACCCAGTTGGGCATAGCCCCACACATCAGGACCAGGAATCGGTCAGACATGAATTCAAATTCCAGTTCTTGTACTTCCTAGCTGTGTGACTTTGGAAAGTCACTTTACCTCTCTGAACCTCCACTGATTTATTTCCTCAACATGTATGTACTGAGGGCTTACTCTATGCCAAGCACTGCTGTAAGCACAGGACATGCCATGGTGAACAAGATAGACAAGGTTCTACCCTCCTGAATTGTGCATCTGGTTGGGGAAGACAGACACTAAATAAGCAAATACATAAACAAGATACCCTATGGAGATATTAAGGTTATATAAATGGAAACTTTAGAGTTGGGGGTTCCTTTAGCCAAGGAGGTCAGGAAAAGCCTCTCTGAGGCAGACAGCTGAGCTGACCTGAAAAATGAGAAAGAGCCGGGCAGTAAGCAGAAAAGGAAACAGCAGGTGCAAAGGACCTGTGGCAGTTATGAGCTTGGTGTGTGTGTGAGAAGGGCAGTGTGGCTGCAGAATAGTGGGTGAGGGCAGAATGGCAGGAGGTGAGGCTGGAAAGTTGGCTAGAGGCCAGATGGCTTAGGGCCCTGTAGGCCAAAGGCAGGAATATA
The DNA here is from genome assembly GCF_001890085.2 of Hipposideros armiger. Taxonomy (NCBI): domain Eukaryota; kingdom Metazoa; phylum Chordata; class Mammalia; order Chiroptera; family Hipposideridae; genus Hipposideros; species Hipposideros armiger. The sequence continues at coordinate 1,088,870 of NW_017731776.1, forward strand.
ATTTATATTCTAAATGCACAGGGAAGTCAGTGACAGTGTTCAGCCAGAGAAAGGGTGGGAGTGTGTGAAACAATCTGACCTTGGCTTTGAGAAGAACACTGTCTGGTGTGTGAAGAAAAATTTTAGGGACAAAGTGGGGAAGCTATCAGGAGGCTGCTGCCATTGTCCAGGTAAGTTGATGGCATCTGGATCGGATGGTAGGATTGGGGGTTGGGAAAAGTGGTCAGTCGCAGGCAAATATTGGAAGTAGATACATGACGTGGGAAGGAAGGGAGAAAGAGAGATGGAGCAAGGCTCCTAGGATTGGGCTTGAACTGCTGAGATGGGAAAAGCTGGGGGGTATGAACAGGAGGTGGATTTTGGCTATGAGTGTTTATAGTCCTCATATGGCACCCACGTGGAGGCTCGCAGCAGAACTCAAGACAAGATGTTTCGCTCTGGAAATACAAATTTGTGGCTCATGGGCATATAGACGGCATTTAAAATCACGGGACTGGATGAGATCATCAAGGCAAAAGGTGTAGGTCGAAAGGAGAAGGGCCCGAGACTGTTGACGGTAAAATGAGCCAAATGACACCTCCACCCACGCGGCTCTCTCAAGGTGTCACGTGAACGCATCCAGCCCGCGCTCTAATAGAGGCTGAGAACCCCGGGGCGGGGCCTGAGTGGGGCGGGGCGGGGCTCAGGAGCACAGAGGCCGCTCCCGGGCCGAGGGGCTGCCGGGGAGGTGACGTCACCGCATGACTGGGTTTTTATGAATGAAAGGAATCCTGTGAGTGAGTAATTCCGGGAAGCTCGCCTTACAACTCTGAGCGGCCCACCGCGCCGCCCGCCCCACAACAAAACTCGGCGCGTCGCTCCCAGGAGCCTGGCTCCGCGCGACCCGCGGTCGGGACCAGAGGGGAGACAGACCGGGTTGCCGGTCAGGACAGCAGCCCGGACAACAGCGGGATCGAGGGTGCCAGGGGAGCCAGGCGAAGCGAGCCGAGAGTCGGGTGAGGTACGCGGATCCGGGACGGGCACAGGCGCGCGGGGCCCCCAAACGGCAGGGTCTCCGCGCCCCGGGAACGTGCCTGGGGCGGGGCGCCGGGGCCCGCTTCGTCGGTGCTCCAGTGTATGTATGGGTCGCCCAGACGGCTGGCGTGTAGTGGGGGTGGTGGGGGCAGAGGTCGGGGCGACCAAGACGGGGCGGAAGCCAGCTTGGGACGGAGGGTGCGGGAGTGATGGGCCCCTTCTGGGGGCGCCGGGTGGGAGGCGGCGAAGCCGAGCAGGAAGGGGCAGTGCGGGCTAGCGAGCGTCAGCGTCCGCCGAGGCGGGGCCGGGGGCGGCGTGTGCACGTACGTGACTTGGTGAGAACAGTCCCTGGACCGGTGCCCGTGAGCCGGGCGTGCGCGGTTTGTTTACGTCCGAGGGCGGGCGTGCGTGTGTTCCCTGGCCTGCGTCCTGAGTATCCTGCCTGGTGCGTGCGTGCGCGGTGTACCGTGGTGTGTGTGTGTGTGTGTGTGTGTGTGAAGAGAGAGTGTGTGTGTGTGTGTGTGTGTGTGNGCAACATGGCGATGGTAATACCTACTCCTAAAACAGTGGGAGAGGATTAAGAGCCATCTGACACACCACACCCAGCAACCAGGGGGTGCTCCCAGGGCAGCTGGTGAACCCAGAAATTGGTTTGCTCCTTCAGCTTTACAACGGGGCTGATTATATGTGTTCCACCCACTCGGCGGGAAGGGCTTTGTGAGAAGGAAAGGTTGAGTTATAAAGACATTGAAATATGATAAAAGGACCAAAAAAAATTTTTTTTTGAAGTTGGTTTATTTAGCAGTGGGAGAAAAGAGCCAGGAAAATATATACGATGCAAACAGGTCTTAGGCCCTTAGCACAGTGCCTGGCACACAGAAAGCGACCCATAAACACAATATTAGTAACTATATAGTAATAATAGTAAGCAGCAATGAGAAACTGGTAGGAGGTATGTGATGGCCGGAACAAGGTAAGGTGGCAGAAGGTGCTGAAAGAGATCCCTTTCACGTCACTCCCAGCCAGCAGGGGGATCCATGGGAAATGTAGGACCTGGCCCAGCTGATGGAGAGCAGTCCTGCTGAGGGAGGCAGGAAAGGCCCGAGCGTCCAGGGACAGGAGCTCCTGGGGTCCCAGAAATCAAATCTCAGGGCAGGAAGGGCCTCCGTGGAACACCTAACAGGGAAATCTTAAAGCCAGCCCTGGTCTCCTCTACCGCAGCTCAGCTTCTAGCCGTCTTGCAGTGTGGGACGCACCGCAGAGTCAACTTTCATTTGAAGAAAGTTGACTGTGGTTTGAGGTTGTTTAAAAACCACGGACCTAACCCTACATTCTCACTGGCAGGTAACTGAAGCCAGAGGGAGGAAAGCCCAATTCTGGGGTCAGCCAGGGTGTGATCTGAGCTGCAGATCTGGGGCTCGGGTCAAGCTTGTTGCTGTTACTGAACACCTACTATTGGGCAAGGCACCTACCGTGGACCAGGGCCCCACAGGAATGTGCTTGGGGTGCTGTCTGGTGTTTTGGACTCCCAGGCAGGTGAACAGGGACCAGCTGGGACAATTAGAGTTCTGCTGGACTGTGCTGGCAGAGGGCAGCTCCATCCCAGAAACTGGCAGCAAGGCCCCTCCCTGTGGCAGGAGGTGGGGTCTCTGCAGGGTGAGGTCATCACTGGCTTTGTGTCACTCACCAGGAAAGAAGCAGGTTTCTCAGAGGAGGTGTCCCAGGGGACTCCAGAGGACTCATCTCTCTCTAACCCAATATTTATTGATCTTTTATTCCATACTAGGCACTGTGCCAAATGCTTATAAGTGTGAACAAGTTAAATTGTTTCATAATCCATTAAGTAGGCACTTTTAGTATATGGAGTATAGCCTCTTCTACAAAGGAGGAGGCTGAGGCGGGGAGAGGTGAACACACTCGCTAGTGAGGTGTGAGGCCAGGATTTGAGCCCACAGGCTAACTTGAAAGCTCCTACTTTGGAGGAAAGAACACCAACTTTTTTATTTAAAACAAATTTTTAGGAATGATAGAGAATTCCTGTATTGTATTCTCCCAGATTCCCCAATTATTAATATTTTATCACATTTTCCTTATAATCCTCTGTCTGTCCATCTGTCCGTCTGTCCATCCAACCATCCATCCATCCACCCATCCATCCACCCACCTATCTATCTTGTTCTGAACAATTTGAGAGTAAATTGAAGACATGATGACCCTTTACCTCTAAACACTCCAGTGTGTATTTCCTAAAATCAGGGGCATTGTCTTACACAGGACAATGATCAAAGTCAGGAAATTAACATTGATACGATACTATAATCTACAACACTTGTTTGGATTTTACCAATTATCTTAATAATGTCCTTATAGCCAAAGGAAATCCTGAGTCACACATTGCAATTAGTCATCATGTCTCCTTAGACTGCTTTAATCTGGAATAGTTCCCAAGTCTTTCTTTGTCTTTCGTGGTCTTGCCATTTTTTTTGAGCATATGGTCCAGTGATTTTGTAGAACTTCTTTCAATTTAAATTTGTCTGATGTTTCCTCACACTTAGATTCATTGTATGAATTTTTGGCAGGAATACCAACGGAAATGATGCTGTGTCCTTCTCAGGGCATTATTTAGGAGAAACACATGTCAATTTGTCCCATTACTGCTGATATTAACTTTGATCACTTAGTGAAGGTGGTATCTTACAGGTTTCTCCACTGCAAAGTTATCTTTCCATTTGGAATTAATAATTGTCTGCAGGGCAATACTTTGAAACTATGTAAATATGT
>NW_017731776.1:1096194-1100210 GCF_001890085.2 Hipposideros armiger
GGTGCCCGTGAGCCGGGCGTGCGCGGTTTGTTTACGTCCGAGGGCGGGCGTGCGTGTGTTCCCTGGCCTGCGTCCTGAGTATCCTGCCTGGTGCGAGCGTGCGCGGTATACCGTGGTGTGTGTGTGTGTGTGTGTGTGTGTGTGTGTGTGTGTGTGTGTGTGAGTGTGAAGAGAGAGTGTGTGTGTGTGTGTGTGTGTGTGTGCAGTGTACCGTGGTGTGTGTGTGTGAGAGAGTGTGTGTGTGTGTGTGTGTGTGTGTGTGTGTGAGTGTGAAGAGAGAGAGAGAGAGTGTGTGTGTGTGTGTGTGTGTGTCCCTGGGACTTGCGTCCCAGCAGTGCGTACCTTGGAGAGAGCGTGCCCACAGAAGTAAACGCAGAATAGGGACCCAAGCTAGGGAAGCGGCCCCGTTCGTGGTCACACGGGGTCAGGGAATTCTCGCCCGGGTTGTCCCCTTTCCACCAGCCGGCGGCGGCCGGGTCCCAGTTCTCTCCGGAGTTTCCCAGGGCCTCGGGCATGTGACCTGTGACCGCGGTGTTTGTCCCCCGCCCAGAGCCTGCGCCTGCAGCCACAGGGTGGGGTGAAGTATCACAGGGCCTGGCTGGGCTAGTGGTGAGATGAGGAGCCCACCCCTCTCCCTAGCACCTGGTGGGCTGGCACCCAGGTCCTTGTCCCCAGGCTTGCCTGGCAGCCTGGGGAAGGCAGACCCTGGGGCTCTCCTTCATACCCAGGGTCTCCCATCCCCTCAGTCTCAGAAGGAACAGGAAGAACCAGAAAACCCATGGCAAAGTGGAGAGGTAGGAAGGAATCCCGGGCTTCCTCTATTTGGTGGTTACTATGGCTGGTCTGGGTTCTGGAGCGTGGACCTGCTGGGTCTGGGAGGATGGGACAGGAGGATGGGGTGGAGCTGGTTTGTCCTCCTGGTGGTTTCAATTACAGGTGGGACTAGTCAGACACAGTATTGATAGCCGGACCTGAGGAGCTAGTTGAGGGCCTGGGCCTGCCCACGTTCCCGGAGTCCTCACTCTGCACCAGGCACGGTCAACAGGCAGTGGGACAGGTGGTCTTGGTGCTCAAAAGGTTAATGTGTGAGGGGTGGGGGCCCAACCTAGTCCTCGCTCCTCTTTATCAGCCCTGCAGAAAGCTTCCATTTAGCCCAGTAGCCTGAGGGATGGGCTGGGGGCTCAGGCCTTCTTGGTCCTATCCTGCGCCCCTTCTTCTTACCCACAGGGCTACAGAATCATGGGGGGTGGGCAATTGAGCTTGCTGGGGTGAGGAACCAGATGATCTTTCAACTCTGAATCTTTGAGCCTGGGGAGGGGGGGTAGCTCGGCTACCACAGCAGGAACCTCAGTCTCCCCATCTGTAGCAGCAACTAGGCAGGTGGCAGAATGGGGGTAAAATGGGGAAGGCACAGCAGCCTCTACACACAGCCTGGTTTTCAGGGGAACTGTGGCAGAGAAAGCAGAGCCGAGACCCTCAGGCCGAGGCCAGGGATGTCCAGGAACGTGTGGGGTTCGAGTACAGGAGCTGGCTGCCAGGAGCATAGGAACCAGGCAGGCCATCCTTAAAGCTGGGCAGGAAACATCTCTGAGTAGGGCTGGGGTCAGAGGATGAGGGGAAGCGGCTGATGGACGCAGTCACCGATGGGAAGCTAGCACTGAAAGGTTTAACCTCCCATTGGATCACCCCTGGGCTTTTACCCACGTGGCGTCCCCTGGGTCCTGTGCCTCTCTGGGACCTGATGCTTTTAGCCTGCATTGCTGTGGGGCCTGTCGTGGACCAGATGTTAGAGATGAGGCAGTGAACAAACCAGATCCAGAGCCTGCCCTCTGGGAGCTTACAGTCAACAAGAGGAGACAAAGTTGAAGGAAGAGCTACCACCATAAATGTAAAGCCACAGCTGAGATGGGTGATATGAGGGGGAAGTTACTGTGGTTTGAAAGGATATAGTACAGGCATACCTCGCTTTATTGCGCTTCGCAGATATTGTGTTTTTGTTTTTTGTTTTTTTTACAAATGAAGGTTTGTGGCAACCCTGCGTCAAGCGCGTCTATCAGCACTGTTTTTCCAACAGGCTCAGATGAAGGTTAGCATTTTTTAAGCAATAAAGTATTTTTTAATTAAGGTGTGCACATTAGTTTTTTAGACAGAATGCTACTGCACACTTAGACTTCAGTATAGTATGAACACAACTTCTATATGTACTGGGAAACGAAAAATTCATGTGACTTGCTTTATTGAGATATTCACTTTAATGCGGTGGTCTGGAACTGGACCCGCAATATCGCTGAGGTATTCCTGTAACAGGGCAATCAAGGAAGGGTTCCCTGAGGAGGTGACCAGTGAGCCAGGTTGTCTGATCGAGTGATGATTGTGAAGCCCTTGAGGACAGGTGCTGTGATTCATCTTTGGCCCTTCAGGGCCTGGCACAGAGTAGGTGCTTCTTGGTGTTGGCTGACTGAGTGAATGAAGGAGCACTGCGTCCATGAGAATCCTGGGAGATAGTGGAGAGAGAACATGGTGGAGGTCTGATGGCCCCACTTGGTGGGCTAGAAGGGAGCCTGGCATTGCAGGGTTTTGAAATGGGCTGAATGTAGGTTTGTAGGTTTGTGTCAGTAACGATCCTTCTGAGAGCTCTTGGAGAAAGACAATGGTGAGGTCAGAGGTGGAGGCAGGCAAGACTAGAGACCAGTGAAGAGGTGGCTATGGTCATGGTTCAGCTGAAAGAGGAAGTGGTCCCTAGCTGTGCAAGTGGAGCAGGGGAATGGTCAAGGCTGATTGTCTCTGAGTTCGAGTTCTCATGCCCCTGCCTCCAGGAAGCCCTCTCCGATTTCCTTTCCCTTCCTCTAGGGCAGNTTCCAGACTCTATGAGGCAGGAGAGGCTAAGGAATGTTGTAGTAATAATCAACCCCACAATCTCCTTGGCTTAACACAAGTTAATGTCTTTGTTCATACTATCTGTCCAATGTGGGGAGTGGGGAGGGTTCTGTTTATTGAAGTCACTCAGGAAACCAGGCTGAGGGGGCTCCTCCTCAACTCGTGGCAGGGGGTCAGCACATATGAATTAGGCTCCAGCTCTTAAAGGTACAGCTCAAAAGCAGCTTGTGACTTCTGCTGATACTTCATTGGCCGGAGCACACCACGTGGCCATACCCAACTTCAAGGGAAATGGGAAATGCAGTCCGACCATGTGGCCAGGAGAAGAACCAGAACAGTTGTGAATATAAATGACTTCTGCATTGATTGACAAGGCAACAAGGCTCTGTTTTGTTTGTGATGACAGAAACCTCCACGCTTAATCAACTACAAATCATGTTCCCAGTCAGTCTTCAGCATACAAGTTTCTAAAATGTATATGAATTCACTTAATATAGCAATGCAACCATATTTTTTGGAGATTTTCAGAAGAGGGAACTGAGTAAGAGGAATAGGGTTCTATGGGGTCAAGAAGAAAGAGATCAGAATGAGTCAGGACTCAAGTCTTGATTGTTAAGTGACAGAAAGCCGACTCAAATTAGCATAAATGACTGGAAAGTAATCAGAGAATCTCCCTGAATACAATGAAAAGACGAGCATCTAAATGCTAGAGGGGCCTCAGGCCCTCCATGGCCTCTGCCTTTCAGCATCTCCATCTCATTCCCTTCTCTGGCTTCTTCTGCCCAGGAATGAGAAAGGCAGGCCCCACACTACGCATACCTTTCACTGTCCGAAATGGACTGGCCTTCTTCCCCTAGTTCCTGAAAAGGATGCTAATTGGGCTGACTTGGGTTGTGTACCCACCCCTGAGCCAATCAGCTCTGGCTAGGAGTTGGGAGTTATGATGGACCCCTGGCAAGACCAGCTCCTGTAGCCCCCACCGTATCTGGGAATAGGCAGAGTTATCAGGAGAAAGGAGGGAGCACAGCCCTTGAATCAGACCAGCCTGAGTTCAAGTCCTCCCCTGCCAGGGACTAGCTGTGTGATATTGGGTAAGTTCCTCACCTCTCATTCTCGATTTCCCCCCGCTCCCCCCCCCC
>NW_017731776.1:1110030-1148855 GCF_001890085.2 Hipposideros armiger
CCAACCATAAAATTATTTTCGTTGCTACTCTATAACTGTAATTTTGCTACTGTTATGAATCGTAATGTAAATATCTTTGTTTTCCGATGGTCTTAGGCGACCCCTGTGAAAGGGTCACGACCCACAGGTTGACAACCGCTGCTCCAGGGCCTCCACTAGTGGTCCTGGAGCTCCATTCCAGGGCAGAATCTGACACTCTAAACTCCAAGATTGTCAGTGCTAGATGGTACCTCAGGCTTGGTGGAGGTTTGACGTGTTGGGAAACTGAGGCCCACAGAGAGGGAGTGGCATACCTGATGTCACACAGGGAGCAGGTGGCAGACCCAGAGCCTGATTCCCAGGCTCCTGCTTCCCTGGGGTGCTGGGTTCTCCCAGCTTTGCTCCCCTTCCATCAGGGAGGAGGCTCCACCAATGCTGGCTGCCAAGGCCCAGGAAAACACATTTTTTCCCTCTGTCCTCACAGAGGAAGCAAAATGGCTCAGCAGCCAGAGAGGAGGCTATGCCAGTGGGTGGGCCGTCTGCAGGATGTCTCTGGAGTGGACTGGGGGGAGGGCGGGGGGCGGGGCAGAGAGGGGCCCTAGGAGGGTTTGTGGCTTCGGACTGGGCAAGGCAGCTGTCAATCAATACCCCAAGAGTAAGTTCATTCTTCATGCCTCCAAAAGAATGTTAGGAACCTATAGACCCTGGAGGTCGCTCTGCTGGCCTCAAAGGGAAGAAGCAGGGGTGTGTTGTGGGGACAGTGTGCTGGCTGGCACTGAAGAAAGAGCCCTGACCTGGGAGTCAGGACTCCTGGGTTCCAGCCCACCACTGCCACCAAACAGCTGCTCGGTTGTCTCAGTGACAAGAAGGTTAGATCAGCTACTGTCTCAGGCCCGAGGTCTAACCAGACTGGCCGAGGCAGCCTGCTGGGGTGGGGGGTGGGGGGGCCCAGACCCTTGGCTTCCAGCCTGGCAGCCCCTGGCCTAGGGTTGGAGGCTGAAAGTCTGAGGTTATCAGAAAGTTCCCCCTTCTTGAGACTTTCCCTCTGTGATTGCCTGACTTTGCTGAGCTAGGGCATTCCTGGGCAGACATGGGTGCCTCAGCTGGCATCCAGGATGTAGTTAAGGGGGCTGAGGCTAGAAGAGGAGAAGGAGGAAAGGAGAGAACAGGTTCAGAGCCTCCCTAGGGCTGAAAGTACTTAGAATCACAGCCAGCCGAGTGGGTGGGACCTTCAGCCATTATATAGAACAGGGGCTAGCCAACAGTTTCCACCTCTTGGGCTTACTTTGGAGGACTGTGTTGAGAAGGATTCTGAGGTTGTGTCCAAGCTCAGTGTAAAACAGCGCTGTGTTGAGAAAGATTTGGGGGCTGTGTCCAACCTCAGTTGGGAAAAAGTATTGGGGTTGATTAGTGATGTCTGTGTTGAGTGGCGGGAAGGATGATGGTGACACAGGCCAACCATTTGCCATTTCTGATCTTGTCTAAGTCTCTGTGTATTTTACACATTAATGCTATAATAATTGATCCCACTAACAAGTGAGGAAACCAAGGTCCAGAGAGGGAAAATGACTTGTCTGAGGGGCCAGGCCCGGCCTCTAAGGTTCTGCATCAGCCGTAGCACCCAGTGCTCAGTACCCAGCACCCAACAGGCTTTCAGTTAACGATGTGGGACGAGGCTTCCCCTCTCCCATCAGGTCTCTCTGTGTAGCCCAGACTGCCTGGGCATCACCTAACAACATCCAACTCTCTGAACAGCTGGCAAGGGGGCCTGGCTATCTGTATGTCATTTGCATATCCCTAGCAGACCCAACACAATTCTTGGCACATCAGAGCTGGGTGGCCTTGGGGACTGACAAGTCCAGCCTCCTCTTCACAGAGGTGGGGAAACACAGAGAGGGTGCCCTGTGAGGTCCACACTAGGACGAGGTGCGTGGCTCAGTGTGGCCTCGGTCCTGAGCTCCACCCCTTGTTAGCTGTGTGACCCTGGACTACTCTATTGACCTCTCTGGGCATTACTTCACAGGGTTGTTGGGAGAATCAGGATGATAACAGGGTGAAAGGGACCAGGATTCAGTCCTGGGGCCTTTACAGGTGTTCAGAATCCCTCCCGATTTGGGGGAAGGGAAAGGCAGTCACTCACCTGACTTCAGGCAAGAGATGCCCCTTTCTAGATCTTCCCCTCCCCTTGGGTAAAGTGAGGAGGCAGGGGCCTTTCCTGTGTGACCCTGGCAGGCCGGCAGGCCCGGAGATGCTGATAGCCTGACCCCTCCTGGACAGACAGCTATTCTCATAACCTTCCAGGTGCTCACTGACGGCTACCGATGGCTCCACCAACTCTGTGAGCAAGTATTTCCCACAAGATGGGAAAATGGAGACCCAGAGGGGTGGACTGGCTTGCCCAAGGTCACACAGCCTGGAGAAAACCTGGGCTTGACTCTTTATCCAGTGCTCCTTTCCTTGTTTCCCATGGCCTGCCTCGGGGCCAAGTGTCATGAGCACAGAACCCTCCTGCTCCCTTCCCCTCCTCCTGGCGTCTGTGTGCCAACCCTGCCATGCGGAGGCAAGGAGGCAGATGGAAAGCAGGAAGAACTGGAGATAGGGCTAGAAGGTTTTTCTCTCGATGATATTCAGCTGGGCTTGGGCTTGGTACTTGTTTCAGACACTGACAAGCTGGGTGACGGACAGTGTCAGAGACTGCACCCATCCACACCTCACCGGGCCCTGTTCCCTGCCATGCCCCGTGCTGGCAGCCTCAGCACCCAGAGCTGACTCAGCCTGGTTCCTGTCTGTGGACCTCCCTGTTTGGTGGGCAGACAAGGAAACGGACCATTACAGTGCAGGGGAGAAGAGCTGGGGTGGGCGGTGCCTAACAAGTCCAAGGGGTCAGGGAGGGCTTTCTGGAGGACGAGATGTCTACACCCGGGGCAGAGGACGAGGAGGAGTCTGCCAGATAAAGTAGGGAGACAAGTGTCACAGGGTGTGGGGCAGCCCGGAGGCAAGAGAGCGTGGGGTGAGAGGAAGTGAAAGAATTCCACGCGGCTGGAATGCAGAACGGAGGTGGGCAGTGGTGGCAGTGAGCCTGGGAGCCACACGGTGGGCCTGGACTCTGACCCCAGGATAGTAGGGAGCCATGGAAGGTCTGCATCTGGGTGATGACATGGTCAGGTTCACACGGTGGAAAGACCCTCTGGTCGCTGTGTGGAGATGAGCCGACATGCTGGGACCTCCCTAGGGCTGTGTGTGTTGGGGGAAGGTGGCCATTGAAGAGGCCAGTATTGCAGGGCAGGATTGGTGGAGGTGGTGTATGAGGGCCTCCAGGCGGTGTCTGTGAAAGGTCAGGGTCCTGACTTGGGACTCCCTGGGCCTCAATTTCACCCCAGCTACACCACAAGAAGGCTGGGTGGCTCTGAAGACCCTCCCAGCCCAAGGGCCGGGTGGCCGCTTCTACTGGGGATCTCTCAAAGTGCCAACTTCCCTTTCCTGTTCTACTCCTTGCTTCCGTCTGGCGTGTCAGACCCCTTGGCTGTGTGGGCTGCAAGAGCTAGGGGATTTCTAAGAAGCCCTGGACTGTCCCCACCTTGGCCTGAGTCACCCTGAGTCTCCAATAACCATTACACCAGCTTCTAGTATGTGCCAGGCGCTGCTCTAAGCACTGGGGGTAAGCAGTGGACAAGACAATTTCTCTGCTGTTGTGAGCTGGCACTCTGGTGGGGAGATAGACACTCAACAAATAAGTAAAATATATGTGGGTAATAATTATATATAGTGAGAAGTGCTACAGAGAAACGTGAGGTAGGAAAGGGAGACAGAGAATGTAAGAGAGAGAATCAGGGGTTAGGAATTCTAAAATGAGTGAGAATGCGAGATTTGAAGCGAGATCTGAAGGAAGTGAGGAAGCAAACTTTGTGGCTATGAAGGGGAAGAGGATGCCAGACAGAGGGAACAACCAGTGCAAAGGCCCTGGGGAGGACTGCGTGTGTGTGTGGGGGGGGGCAGGAGGTGAGGAAGAGTAAGGAGGCGGCTGTGGCTGGAGCAGAGTGAGGGAAGGGAGCGAAGGAGGTGCTAAAGTCAGAGGGGCGTTTGCTGAGGCCACAGCATGCAGTGCCTTGTGAGCCATTGTGATGACTTTGGCTGTAACCCGGATGAGACGGAAGCCATGGAAGGGTCATGAGAGAGGAATATCATGATCTAACTTAAACAGCCACCCTCTATCACCCATGGGGAAACTGAGGCACAGAGAGGTTAATTCAGGTGCCAGAATCCCACAGCTAGTGAGTGGGACGACCTCTGAAAGGCCTCAGTGTGTCTGGTGCCAAAGTCCATACACTCTCCATTTCTCCACAGTGTCTCTGAGAGACACCTGGGGCCCAGAATGGGTCAGAGGCCAGCCCCACAGACAACTCAAGGAGCCAGGGTCTGGACCCAGGCTTCACCCCCTGCTTTGCCCTATCAAACTGGGTATTGCTGGTGAGAACTGACGGGATGCTGTGTCTCAGACCACCCTCCCGCCCCGTTCTCCTTTGCTCCTCACCACTGTCACGTCTCCATGGGGATTATCAGAGGAGGAAACAGCCTAAGAATGGATGGGGGAGAAGAAGAGAGAGCCTGTGGACAGAGGACTGCTGCAAAGGGGGCTTTGAGAGACAGTCCCTTTACCGGCCCAGAGCAATGACCATTGGCCCCTAGAATGTACTCTCCATGTCTTTCCAGTGCCAAGCACTTGTCTGGCAAATAGTAGATGCTCAGTAAATGTTTGCTGAGTGAACATGGGGCTTTCAGGGGAGGCTGTGAGGGCCAAAGGGTCCCTCATCAGTCTAGGTATAGCTATCCTGTCTGCCCAGGGCAGTGCTGAATTTGCTCTAGGTGGCCCCCAGGTTGGGGAAGCTTTTCCAAAACAAGGGTCTGGATGAAGGAGGCCTGGGCAGGGGGAAAGGAGGGTACTGGTTATATTGTATATTGATGGGGTGCTGGTTGGATCTAGTGAAAAGTCACTGACTAGTGCACATGTGTTCTATGTACTTTTCTGTATGTAGGTTGTACTTTAATGAAACATTTTTATTTTTTAATAAAATACACATGTCTGGGCCCCATGGGTAAGAGGGGGGTCCATTCATTTGGTACATACTTATTGAGCACCTACTATGTGCCAGGCACTGATTTAGGCATATTCATGCAGTGGTAGGACAGGCAAGGCCTTGATCCTCATGGATGTACATTTTGGTGGAGGAGGGCTGGGAGGGAGAGGTAGACCATAAACAAGTCATCAAACATAAAATAATTGCAGAGGGTAAGTAAATGGGGTTATGTGACATGACACAAGGGGGTGTTTCAGCGGGACAGTTAGACCTCTCTGAAGAGATGTAATTGAACAAAGACCTAACTGATGAAGAGTCACTGTGGGGAGATGAAAGGGAAGAGAACAGCAAGTGCAAAGGCCCTAAGGCTGAAACGAGCCATTCCAAGAGGCCACTGGGGCTGGACCACTGGGGCTGAGAAAAGTATGAGATGAGTTCCAAGACAGCAGGGGCCTTGAATGCCAAGGTGGTGAGTTTGGATTTTATTCTACATGGGAAAAAAAGTGACCGTGGCCTCCTGTCTCCCGTAGGTCTCAGCCCAGAGGACACCTTCTGGAAACATGTCTGTGGATCCCTTATCCAGCAAAGCTCTGAAGGTGAGGAGGCAGCCCCTGTTGCCCCCAGTCCTTCCCCTCCCTCCCTCCTGCCCAGGCTGAGCTTCCCATCCCACTTCCCCTTCAGTACCTGGAATCCCCCAGAGCTGCTCGGCAGGCACCGGGCCTCACGAGGCCCCGAGAAGCTCGGGGCTGTGTACCCCGTGGGCAGGTCGCTTTCTTCTCCGGATCTGCTTCCCCATTAGGACAATGCCCACTAGGTTGCAGGACTTCAAAGGTGCTTTCCTGGGTTTCTTTGGCTGAGTCCTTGCCTGGTCGCTGGGTTAGAATTCGGGCCGAGCCCTGGGGTGGCTCCTTGTGTGTTCCGATCCCGGCTTGGCCTGGTTTCCTCTTAGGGATTCCTGCCCCACTTCGGGGACTTGCAGCAACTCCAGCCACCACCTCAGTGATTATGGTGGTGAAGGGGAAGGACTAGGGGTGGAGGGCGAGTCGTCGCCATCACCTGCTGAGTGCCAGGCCCAAGGCTCAGGGCCCACAGGCAAGGATGCGACCCTGGGCCTCAGTTGCCCCATGCGTTCGTTCACTGTGCTGCCCGCAGATCAAGCGCGAGCTGAGTGAGAACACTCCGCACCTGTCGGACGAGGCTCTGATGGGGCTGTCAGTGCGCGAGCTGAACCGGCACCTGCGCGGGCTCTCGGCCGAGGAGGTGACGCGGCTCAAGCAGCGGCGCCGCACGCTCAAGAATCGTGGCTATGCAGCCAGCTGTCGCGTGAAGCGCGTGTGCCAGAAGGAGGAGCTGCAGAAGCAGAAGTCGGAGCTGGAGCGCGAGGTGGACAAGCTGGCGCGCGAGAACGCCGCCATGCGCCTGGAGCTCGACGCGCTGCGCGGCAAGTGCGAGGCGCTGCAGGGCTTCGCGCGCTCTGTCGCCGCATCCCGCGGGCCCGCCGCACTCGTGGGCTCCTAGTGCCCACCGCCCAACGACCGTGCCCCATTCTCAAAACCACGCCCCTCCGACCCCAGCTCCCTTCCCAAAGTGCCTAAGCGCCACCTCNAGGGCTTCGCGCGCTCTGTCGCCGCATCCCGCGGCCCCGCCCCCGCCGCCTGCTCCTAGTGCCCACCGCCCAACGACCGTGCCCCATTCTCAAAACCACGCCCCTCCGACCCCAGCTCCCTTCCCAAAGTGCCTAAGCGCCACCTCTGTCCCCAGATGCCATTTCTCTGCAGCCGCCAACCCCAGTGGTGATCACACGTTCTCTCGCCAGAGCCTGTCTTCCTCGTGGGACCCGGAAACTGGGACCTAATGACCCTGGGAAGGGGCAAGTTTGGTGAGATAGGAGGTAGGGTGGGGTAGAGGTCTGGAGTCTCCCTTGGCTGAAAGGTCAGCCTTCCTAGATTGGATGGGATACAGAGTGGATCAGAGAAGAGCCATAGAGGACAAGAGAGCCACCCCTCATTTTGTAAACTGCTCAGATTGTGCCAGTGGCCCCTCCCCACCCTCCTGGAATTCAGGACTAGGTTTGGCCCTGGATGTGTCTTGTGGGGCTGCCCCATGGGAAGCTGATGCTCATACCTCTGCTTTAGTGCCTGAAGGTGACTGGCCTTCCAAAGCTGGGAGAGTCGTTAGAAATCACCTAGTGACGCCCACTTGGGGTGGGGATATGGGGGAGGTGGGGGCGGACAGGCCTCCAATGGATGAGTGAGACAGTGCCCAAGGCCACAGACCCTTAGTGGTTGAGCTGGAACTAAAAGCCGCGTCTTCCCACTGCTGCCCTGAAATCCCAGGCATGGTGTCAGGGGGACAGTGGACAGGGACTGAAAAAGGGTGGAAGGGCCTCCCTGGCTTGGGAGACGGCTCTCTGTGAGTCAGGGGGGTAAGTAGAGGGAGAGAGAAGGTGATTCAGGTGGAAGAGAGGGAAGGAGCTGGCCAGCCAAAGAGAGAGGGGACCAAGGAAGCGACCGATGTGGCAGGTGGGAAGAAGACGGATCCTGCAATCCTGCAGCCTGGTGTGCGGGTCCTTAAACGGGAAGGGTGCCATCTGTACCCCCGTGACTGTCCACTGTGGGGTGGGGGCTGACCACTGCCCCTGATTGTCGCCTGTTCTCCTGGGAAGCCCAGACGCACCTCTCCGTCCACACCGTATACAGCTGCCCTCCCCGCTGTCTATTTATTGCACGAATCTAAGTTATTATCCCCAGCCAGAGCTCTAGCGCCCACTCCCTGGGAAAAGTAGCTATGGCCCTGAGCTGGACTTTATATTTTATATCTGCAAATAAGTCACATTTTATCTTATATTTAGGGAAAGCCGGATGGCAACAACCACCACAAAATGTTTTATAAAAAATTGTCCGGCCCCCAGAATTTATTTATTTTCTGACTTACAGTAAGCGAGTTATCCTCCTTCTGTATTTTGTAGACTTTCTGAATAAAGTCAAGTTCTCTTTTTCCACAGTGAAGAAGTGTATGTCCTGAGCTGGATTTTTTTTGCGGGGTGGGGTGGGGTGGACGTAGGGGGTTCTAAATGAAGAGGCCTAAGGTGGAGTTCTGTTTTCAACCTCAGGCAAGACCCTCTGTTAGGTGGGAGGGTTAGCCTCAATTTGCAGCTAAAGTAACTGCACCATCACTAGCTCTTGCACAGGCTGGGGGTGGGGTGGAGGCAGGGACCGGAAGGGTGGCACTAAAACATCTGTCCTTCCATCTGAGTGCCTGGAGCCAAGGATCCTCCCTGGGGAAGGCAAAGGCGGGAGGACAATGAAATGTAGGGTTAAATTTTCTGGGCATCCCTTCGGTGAGTAAACAGTCCCGCCCAGAGAGGAAAATTCCCGGATTGAAGAGTAATCTCTCCAGCACTTTCACATTGAGGTCTGATTTTCTACAGCCAAGTAGAAAATACTTTCCTCATGTTCCGGAAGGCACAGGGAGGCGGGGACAGAAGTGGCTTCCTCAGTCCCAGCCTGCAGGCCTGAAACGCACCCCCGTGTCCCATCGTAGGCCCCAAATGCTCTGTAATCGCAGTGTGCTGGGGCTTCCAGGGCACCCTGAGAAGGATGGAGTGACTGTGCTGGTCTGGAAAATGGGGGGTTTGAATCCAAGTGTGCGTTTTCTTTCTAGCTGTGTGACAGTTGCCTTATTTAGCTTCTTGCAGCCTCAGTTTACCCATCTGTACAAGGAAGATACTCTGAGGGCATAGGTATGACAAAGCACTGGGGACCTGAGGGGCTGCAAGCTTGAACACGCAGAGTAAACGTTTACAAGAGCGCTCAGGACTGCGGTGAGGAGGGTTTCCGCGTGCCAGGCTATGGGTATGGAGATGGTGGGGGACTGGGAGAAGGTGCAGGATGTGGAAGTTGGGGAAGGGCCAAACCACATGGGTTGGCTTGGTCCACAGGCCTTTCTCCCCCTCAGGTGGCCCCCCTCCCCATCCTGAGCCCTGATTCTGAGATGCTGAGCTCAGGCCTGAAAAGGCAGCCGGAAACTGCGGGAGGGACTGAGCTGAGGCTGGGAATTTCCCCCACCCCCGCCACATTCCTTAGTGCCATGTCACTGCAACCAGGCTCCAGGCCAGGCCCTGAGAAGGCATGCGAAGGTGCCCTGCGTGGCCAGATACCTGGCCTGGTGAGCAGTGACCACAGCCCAGCAGGCCCTGGGTGGGCTCAGGGAGGCAGGAAGATAGGCTGGAAGAAATGAGGACCCCAGGAAATCTCTTCCACCCCCAGAGAGACACCTGCAGTAAGGGGGCTGCCAGTGGGCAGGCTCCACCTAGCTCATTGACAAAACAGGAACCGGGCATCAGCCCACTGCCCACACCAGCCCTGTAGGGTCAGGAGGCTGGGCTCCTTGCGACCAAGGCTACCACTGTATCCTGTTGGCCCATGGGGAGACGCTTTGTCCAGTGGGGGCCTGGGTCCCAATGTTAGTCCCTAGCAATATGAATCCCTGCCCACCACCACGAAACACCCCCAATACACCCACAGAGGTGGAAAGAGGAAGGAAAAAAACCTCACCCATAGACAGAAGAGATTTCAATACAATCTATATTATCTCATATATATATTTCTTTCTCATTTTATTTGCTCACTTCTGTCACGCATTTAAAATGTCACAGAGACCAAAATAGAGCGACTTTCTGTTGGAACTCATGGCAGTCATACACGAGATACAAAACTAGGGTACTCTGTGTTCTCATACATCATACAATTAATTTTTCAAGTATTTTTTATGTACAAAGAGCTACTCTATCGGGGGAGAAAAAGAAAAAAGAAAAAAGACAAGGTAGGTTATGCTTCCTAGGAAGGAGGGGTGGCTTGGTCAGGCACGAGTTCTCAGCCCCCATCTCCCCAGGGGCCGATGCTCCCTGCCCCTGAGCTAGAGGGCAAGTGCCAGGGCAACAGAGACCAGGGGCAGGGACTCGGCTGCATACTTTGGCCTGGAAGGAGAATCAGACTTGTGAAGAAATAACAGCGGGAACCGAGGTCGTCCTCAGACAGCCAGCACCTACCTGCTGCGTTCCTGGGCAGCTTGGTACCAGCCGGCCAGGCCCACCAGACAGGGGCCAGAGCTGGCTTCCAGTACCCCAGATTAAGGTGCACAACCACCCCTGATCCTGGGACCCCTCCCCCCACCACAGGCCTCTGTGCCCTCAGGCAACTGGCTTGGTCACAAGGGCCAAGTGCCCACCGAGACGACTGGGATGTAACCCCCGCACCCAACCCTCAGCACAGTTCATTCCAGGAGTGGCCAAAAGGAAGAAGATTCCAGTGACGCTCCAATGCCACAGGGCAGGGCCCTTCTCCATCACCCTATTCCCCGACCCAGGCTGCTGCAGCCCAAACCCAAATGGGGACAGGACATTCTGACTATGAACAAGCATCGTGTCTGTCTCCAGGCTCTTCCTAAGACAGTGGCCGGGGTAAGCCCAGCTTGCCAGGGGGCCCCGGCCCTGGGAGGCTCCAGGTATATGGGTGGGGAGGTGGGCAAGGGGAGGGGACTGGTGGTCCTGGCCACCCCTGAGGCCTGTCCAAGGCGCCTGGCCCAGCACTGCAGGATCCTGAGTGCCAGCAGCTTAACAGGGAGTCCCCAGGGAGTGTCTGGGACAGACTGAGGGCCTAGGGAGGGGGAGCTTTCATATGTGACTAAGGCACAGAAGAGACGGGCTAGGGGGCCAGACAAGGGAGGACACCAGGCCCTGGTAGGGAAGGGGCCACGGAGAGGAGCCTGCGCCGACTCCTCCCCGCTCCTGGCCCCCGGCTGCATGGCCCAGCCCTCCGTCCTCCCTCCCACAGGACTGTGTCCTCTGGAAGCTGCTCTGAAACATGGAGACTGACTCTTCCCCTGAAATGGGGGGGGAGAAGCCCCAGAGAGAGACCAGGACCCAGCAGAGGTTCTGATTGCTCAGCCTGGGAAGGAGGGTGGGAGCCCCTGACCCTTTGAACAGCCAAGAAGTAAGGATTCTGCCCAAAAATGCTCTCAAGAGGAAAGACCCCAAGTGAGGGGCAGTGTGGGCTGCTGGCTGTCCTCAGCAGGCCAGGAGGAAGGGGCGTGAGAGGCAGAGGTGCAGCCACAGAGAGGACACCCAGGGGCCCAGGGACCCCAGCTTGGAGAGGCCACATCAACAGAAGAGGGGCCCAGAGGCACCTGAGGACCCTTCCTAGTGGGACCGGTGGCTCTTGGTGTCTGGCTCTGATCCTTGCAGCATGCCAGGCAGGCCTGGGTCAGGAGGGGGTTCACAGAGAGCTGCATTGCCTCCTCCCTCCTGCCCAGGTGGAGGCTAATCTAGCATCAGACAAGAGGCGACAGGGGAGGGAGCAGGTGGCAAGAGCCCAGGTTGCTGTATTGCACGGTGTTTGGGGGTGGGGCTGAGAGTCTCCTCGGGGAGGGCAATGACCTGGGGGACAGGCTGAGAAGGCTGTGGCTGCTGGTCCACAACACAAGTGTCTGGGCCTAGGAGTCATTCCCAGCGTCCTCCGCCCCTCGCCTGGGCAGTGCAGACCTGGCCTTGTATAAATATTCCTGAAGGCTCGTCGGTGAGCCTGGGGCTGTCCCCTGGGCAGACAGCGGCTGGCTGTTCCTCTGGAAGCGATATGTGAGTGTCTCTGGTCCAATAAATTAAAGGGCGATGCCAATGCTGTGCCAGCCTGCCTCCTGGCCTGGACACAAGGCTGGAGGGGCACAGCTGCCCTGGGCCAAGGCGCCGAGCCTCCCCCGAAGCGGCACACTTAGAACTCATCGTCGGAGCTAAGCAGGAGAGTCTTCTCGTTGTCACGAGCGCCACTGAGGCTGTGGGAACGCGAGAGGCCGTGGGCGCTACTGCGCCAGGTGGGCCCCGGCTCCAGGGTGGACTGCTGTGTGTACTGCTGGTAGGCGGGCGAGAAGTTGTGGATGGCATCCTGCACGATGTCATGCGGGTTCATGGTCTCCTTGAGGCTGCTGGAGATGCTCTTCATGGGAGCGCAGCGGCCTGCAAGGTAGGAGGTGGGGTGAGGGGGCTGGGCAGAGGGAGGCGACGTGGCTCAGCTGGCCCCTGGTCCTGAGATGCACCCCTACCCCAGGGCTATGTCATCCAACCACCCCCTCTGGACAGAGAACGGGGCACTGGACACGAGAAGGCGCAGGCAAAGACACGGCTCCTCTGGCTGGGGCACAGAGCAGAGAGCACCCCCGAAGGGAGGAGAGGTAAGAGCCACTGGGGAGGGGGCCTGGGGTGCAGACTGGCACCCTGCAGGCCATGAGCCTGGAATGCCCCAGGGAGGCCAGGCCAGGCTGGGCATAGACTGAAGACGGGGAGTGTTGAGGAAGGGGGCCTGGGAGCCAGGGGTGCTAGCCCTGTCCCCTCTCCTGGGGGCATGGCCCAGGGACCCCACTCCATCAGGACAGCTGCAGGGGCGTGGACCCAGTGGAGCCGACACCTTCACGGGCCCTGCTCTGAGAGCGGGCGCCACCTGCCAAGATGAGCTTCCTCCTAATTCCCTCTCTGATGAACCCTCCCCATGGGCTCAGGCCACAAAACCGAGAGGTGAGGGATGAGCCCGGCTCGCACCCAGGTCTTCAGATTCAAACGTGCCTGCTCTTTCCACCTTCCCATCCTCCGAGGTACGGAACAGACTACTTGCCCCTGGTTTCCCATTAACAAGAGCTATGCCCCAGAACCAAGCGGGAAATATTCCAGAACAAAGACAGACCAGGACACAAGCAGGCCAGCTCTTTGGAGGGCAGCCCTTGGCGGGCAGGTGCTCTGAGCTCTACCACCCAGGGGTGTCCATGGGGGAGGAGAGAGGGACACAGAGAAGGAGCTAGGGAGAGAGGCATGCCGGTTACCGTGACCAGGACTGATGTGCAGGACAGACGTGCAGACCGAGAGCAAAACCTACCGTAAGGGCCATATGTTGGCACTGCCCGCAGCCAAACCCAGGGCAAAAGCAGGGCAGGGGGAGAGGGAGAGAAGCAGGAGAAATAGAGAAGACAAGAGACAGCTGAGTGAACACCACGTGCCCACCACCGAGGCCAGCACACACCACGCGCCCTGCCACCCCCACAACTCCCCACCACCGGCCCTACCGGCCCACCCGCCCCGGCATCCCTAGCTGCCCCTCAGGGCCCGGGTGGAACATCTACCTACAGATGACTTCCTGTGGCGTTCCCACTGTCTTTGGTGGAGGACCAACAGCAGACACCCAGGACAACGGTCGGAGTTCTTCCTCTGCCTCTAAGTCAGGACCCCCACCCCCATTTGTCTTTAGGTTTGACTGGAATTGCTAAGCCTGTGCGTGGTGCTCTACAACACTTCACAGACAGGAAATCGAGGCTGGGGTGGGGCTTTGAGGGTTTCTTGTGATCACACCGGAGAGCCAGCTCTGTACCCACACCTGACTGGAGCGCTGAGAGGGGCTGGGTGTCATGGTTAGTGGGTACATGACCGGCCAGGACCAGCACAGAGCGGGCAAGAAGCAGCAGCTTGTGCTGGCTGGACTGGGGTCCCTGCTAGAGCTGTACAGCCGGGGGTGGACGTGTCTGGAGGGCCGTGGGCGGGAAGACAGCCCAGGCGTCTGCTGAAAGCCTCTGCAGGGCCACCATGTGCAGAAATGTTTCCTTAAACCATTTTAAACCCTCCCAGGCTCCAGGTACAAAAGTGATTGTCCCAAGGGCACAGGGTCTGTCACCACCAGATCCAAGGGATATCGTCCTCAACATCAGGTGTTCACTGGATCCTTCCAGGGGGCCTCGTGGGAAGCATGGGGGACACCAGCTGGCAGTGGTGAGCCGTGGCCAGCAGTGCCTGGCACTGAGTAGGTGTGCCGTCAAAAATGGAAGAAGTGCCTACAGCCCCCAGCAAGTGTGTTTGGAGAACACCGTCGGGCGCTTAGTGAAGAGGCCCCGAGTACAACTCAGCCCATGCCTCCAGCAGCCACAGAGGCATTTCAAGGCCTCCTCCCAAACAGGGAAAGAACGTGGCAGTGGTGGTGGGGGTCGAGGAGTCCCTCGGTGCCCTCGCCCACTGACACATGGTGCCCCTATACTCTGCTCAGTTCACAGTTCTGGGGGGCCTATGGCAGGTGCCAGGGGAGTGAGATCCAGCCTCCAGCCACGTGCGAAGGGAGCTGGCAGCGGCTGCGCTCCTGCGTGGATGTGTTAAGACCAGGAGGGTTCCCCTCCTAAGCCCTCCTGCCTCCTGTCATTTCAGGCATCCCCAGCCTCCTCTTCCTGTCCCCCTCAGATATCCCCTCCCTGCCAGCAGCAGCCAGAGGCAGCCCCCACCCCCAACCCCGGGGAGCTCTGAAAGCACACCCTGCCAGGCCCAAGCCCAGACCAATTATTGCAGAATCTATGAGGGTGGGGCCCAGACACAGGACTTTTAAGACTTGGGGCGTTCTCATGTATAACTGTTCTAACAGAGGCAGATCAGCAGGTATAAAGGGAAGCTGTTAAAAGCTATTACCATCCGTGTCTGTTTCTGAGAAGTAATCAGGTTAAAAAAAAAACAACTTTAAAGACACGAGAATTGCAGGGTAAGATATAACTGTTTGAGGTCAGGAACCCTTAGGAACTTGTCTATTCTAGAACCTGGGCCCTGACCTTCCCATGGGGATACTGTGCCATATCGTCTTGGGGGTCTCCATACTCCAGACCTGCTGCAAGAGACAAGCATGCCTAGCTTCCAGGACACACCCCCACCTTGTGACAGGGCCGGGGGAGCCCACCTCTGTGGCCTCTTTCCCACATGTAAACTGGGATCCCTGACCCTTCCACTCCTGTAGGACCCTGGGCGGCGGGAGGGGCGCTGGGAGGGGCTGGGCGTGCTGCTCCTGCTGGAGTCTTCTCCAAGACCCTGGCACATACCTTGCTCGTCCAGCCTCTTGTCGGCATAGACCTTGTAGGTGAAGGCGTGCCGTAGGGCCAGGGCTGCGAAGAACATCTCCACGCAGATGATGAAGTCCTGGTAGCCGGCAGCCACGGTGCCCTCACCCACCGACACGCGGGCCGAACGGATCTTGGGGATGGCCCCGCACTTCTCCAGGATGGCCAGGAGCATGCCTGGAAGGGGAGGTGTGGGTGTCTGGCCCAGACTGGACCCCCTTCGTAGTCCCTCTTCTTCCATGCACTCCACCCAGGGACAGCCCCACAGCCTGGGTCCCAAGGGCACCGGGGATGGCAAACAGGAGCAGAGGGGTGAGGCTTAGGGGACAGGGTGGCTATCTCAGGGGCTGGGAGGAGGTTCACCTTGCCAGAAGGACAGGAAGATGACAGACTTGACCATGAAGAACTTGAGGACGGGGCTATAGGGGCTAAGCAGCTCCCGCGTGGCGAAGTAGAAGAGGAAGAGGGCGTAGAGGGCCAGGCTGACAGAGACGTTGTAGATGATGGTCACGTAGAGGTAGCCGCTGGCGACGCTGCAGGAACGGAGCAACGTTCTGGCTTGGACAGACCCTTCCCAGGGACAAGGGGCCTTTCCCCATCCTGTCCTGCCCCGTGCCAATTCCCATGGCTGTCAGCAGTGCTCCCCAAGCAGTGCTCACAAGCCACACAGAGAGGTGATCAAAACATGAGTGGGGAGTGAGGGTGTGTGCCCACAGTGCAGGCCAGCCCTGCTGCCTCTGCTTTGCTCACGGGTGTGTCTAAGATGCCAGCCTGCAGCTCTGGTGTCCTGGTCATGGTGGAGGACACGGGCGTGGAAGCCAGTGTGGCCTGGGGTGGGGAGTTCAGCCTGATGGTCAGGTGACAGGTGTCAGAGTGACTAGGCGCTCAGCTTTGCTCTTTTCCCTTGAGCCCCGTCACGTCCCACTCTGAGCCCCTGTGCAGAGTATTGGTGGAGTGTGTTAAGTGCCTGCCACCTCCTGGCCATGTGGTCGCTTTCACTAACCCTCAACATGAGATGTTTACACAGGAGACAAGATTACACAGGAGAGATTTTCTACCCAAGGACTCAGGACTCCGACTCTCTTGCTCCCTATCTAGGGAACGGTCACTGTTCCTTCTGGGCCCACCCCCAGGGCACCACTCTGCAGCCTGTACGTGAGGGTGATGGATGCTGACAGCTCGCTCCTGTGCCAGAAGCGGGGCCGAGTGTAATGGCTGCTGCTGCCAGGCTTGGGCCTTGCAGCTCCGGGGTGCGGGCAGGCGTGAGGAAGGCCGGGCCATGCTTGGCCTCCACTCAGAGGAAGGTCCTGGGTGTAGCTGTGTGGCCAGTCTGCGGCCACCCTCTCCCCTCCGGGCAGGGCCACCTACCCCAGCACCGACACTGCTCCCCACATGTCCCTGGGGAGACCCACTGCTTACTCAAAGTCACCGTCCCGGTACTTGTCGAAGGCCTGGAGAACCACGGTGCTGACAGCCATGAGCGGCTTCACCACACAGAACTGCAGGGTGGCCTGTGGGGGGAGAAGGCCGAGAGTCGGGGTGAGCACAGAAACCATGTACCCAGCACCGTCTCTGGCCAGGTGGACCTGCTGGACGTCAGGAGATGGGAGTGGGGCGGAGCGGAGGGACCCCGGTGTCCTCGCCGAGGGGAATGCTGTCTGGAGGAGGAGGCAGAATATGTGACTCGATGACAGTGTAACTCAGCTATGTGAGAAGACAAGGGTGTGAAGAAAGGACATCTGATGGAGGAGTGGAGACCAGGAAACAAAAGATGCCACTGGAGAAGGGACCAATAGGAACATGCCAGAGAGATGGGACAGGCAGAGGGAGCAGCTCAACCCGGGGCCCAGAGGCCGAGTGGACAAGTGCAAGGGTGAGTGCTGCTGATGGGCAGCAGCGGGTAGGTGGCCGGGGAGACGGGCAAAGTGAGGGCCCTGATCAAGGGGCCGACCACACGGGTAGCAGGGCTGGGCGACGGCCTCCTCTCACCAGCCTCGTCTAACCCGGGTCTGGCTCCTTGCCCCATGCCCTGGGCCTGAGTCCAGAGCGTACGTCGAGCTGTGTCTTACTGGGGACGGAGATGCCTTACAGGAACACGAAAAAGGAAGCAGCCCATAATAGCAAGGGTCTGGAGTCCTGACAGCTGAGTTTGAACTCTGGCCTCGCCAGCTAACGGCTGCGGAAGTTCGTAGCCTCACCTCCACGTTACAGACGAGGTAACTGAGGCCCAGGGAAGCTGAAATGGATGAAGAACCAGACAGCACCGAGTCCCGGCGGTCTCCCGCCTCTGTGCACTCAAGGCCTCGGCCGGCCTGCTCAGCCACTGAAAGAATTCGTTAGCCAGGCTTTCATAAGCCCTACAGAGGCTGCAGTAAGCCAAGGGGTGTGCTCAGTGCCCACAACACAACCAGAATCACCACTCTCTTGAAATCAAGGAAATCTAAGCGACAAGGCCCCTTCTGGGAGGTGGGAGTAGCTGGAAAGGCTAAGCTAGAGTGGCTCCAAACAGAGCAAGGACCCTGGGGCAGAGAATGTAGCCTGGAGACTAGGGGCGAGGTCTGCAGGGGACCCCTGGTGACCTGCGCTGTGGGGCTGTGGCCAGTAGCGCCTGCCTCAGGGCTAGAGGTGGGATGCTGCCCTCAGCACACCCCACAAAACTTCCCTGGCCCGACCTTCCCATCTAGAGGAGGTGGGACAGGCACCTACTGACGAAAAGCGAGGAGCAGCCATTTGCACCGAGGTACGGGCCTGGCCACAGGCTGGTGCGGTCCTGGGTCAGCCCACGTGGTGCTCACAACCGCCTCACCCCGTTACAGACGAGGTAACTGAGGCACAGAGAAGCGGAAGTGACAGAGGTGACACACTGTCCAGGAGGTTCAGATCCTTTGCCTCTGGGACAAAGCTGCCCTTCGCGCTCCACCATGGGAAAGGTGTGCACAGGTTTCTTTCGTTCTCATTCCTTTCACTACCTCTCCCTGCCACCTCCAGGAACAAGAGCGGAACATCCGAGCCCACAGGGCTGGGAATGATTTACAAGGAGGCAACTGGAGCTAGGCATCATGGGATCAAAACTTTGTACACAACATAATCATCAAAGAAGGCAGTGAGTCACAGAGAGGCCCAGCCAAACCCACTGGTAAACAATGGCTCTGAAAGGCCCCACCCTGAAGCCAGGATGGTGTTAACTCTTTCCCTGCAGGTCCAGTGGGGAGGCTTTGAATTTAGAAGCACCCTAGGGAAGGAAGATGTGGAATCAGTCCTGGAGACCTGGCACGTCCAGGTAGATGCTTTGTGGGTGTGCCTATGGGGCGGGCAGTGGCCCTGCACAGAAGGAGCAGAAAGCCAGGACCTCCGGCTGGCCAGTGATGGGCTGTGGGTTTCATTTCCCCTCGTGACTACTCTCGGAGATGGTGGCGGGCTGACAGGAGCCCCAGAGGAGACTAAGCCAAGGTTGTGCTGGCTGGACGTGACACCTGACTCTCCCTCCCCGAACAAGAAACAGTGGGCTTCGTGCCAGCACCGTGCTACCACTCTCCATCCACTACCTCACCTGTTCCTTAAACCATCGCTTAGATAAGTATCATTATGTCCATGGTACAGAAGAAACTAAGGCTCAGAGACGTTCAGGAACTTATCCAAGGTCACTAGTCAGAGGAGACGCGAGAAACCAAACTCAGATGGTCAGACACCCAGGCCCATGCACGTAACCACAGCACCGCACGGCCTCTCCCCAGACGACTGCAGACCACAGGGTGTGCTGAGCAAACCGACTGTAGGGCTGCCAACTGGGAAACGGGGAACAGGCCAGAGACAGCGCAGGCCTGTTTGGTCATGTATCTTTAATGTAGACACCCTACCCTCCTTCCTTCTAGCTCCAGCTGATGAGAAGTTTCCAAACTGAGATTCTAGAACCCTCGTGCAGTTCCCCGATTCTCACACACACCAAGACTTGGTCAAAACGGGCAGGAGTCTGGGACCACTTCTTGCCCAAGGCTGCATCACACTCCCAGGACACCTGTCGCTGCCCCTATGAGCAAACCCTGCTAATGCAGGGACATCATTAACCGCTTGGGGAGTGGGTGCTGGGGCCTGGGGTGCCTCACAGGAAAAGGGCGCTCCACAGGTGGGGCCCAGGGCAGCCAGGGTAGCCTACAGCAGGGTCCTCCGGGCCTTATGCCTGCCTATGCCACTCTGTCAACCAGGCGCAGCACGGCCCCTGCAGCTGCTGCTCCAAGACACAGACCCTGGCTCCTGGTCCCCAGCCTGCAACTCTTGGCCCGGGCAGTTGCTGGGAACACACACCTGCTTGCAGAACCGCAGGAATCCGATGGAGTATGTCTTTCCCCAGAGGCAGCATGTGCCATACATACAGCTGGACCTGGAAGAGGCAGCAGAGAGGGGATGGTGAGCAGAGTTAGGACTCAGGAAAGGTGGAACTGGGGGAGCCCCCCCCCTCACATCAAGACAAGCCAGGGTGGAGCAGGGTGGGGTGAGGGTGGGGCAGAGGTCCCAGGCAGCCTTTGAAGCCAAGGTCAAGCACAGGGAGAGTGTCTGCAGCTGTGCAAAGCCTGAGGGAGCAGGGCTGCATGGGCCTTGGGGGTAACCAACCAAACTGAAAAGAATGTAAAAACTGTAAGAGGGAGAAACAGGCGAACAGGAAAGGATGGGAAGCGAGAGAAGGAGAAAGAGCCGGAGAGGCCCTTCCAAGAGTCCCAATGAATGGCCTTGCTCGGGAAGTTCAGGAAAGGCACAGCAGGTCAAAGTCAAGGGCAGAAAAGGTCTGTGTGTCCAGCTGCCACCAGGGCAGCTCAAAGAACACCAGGCCCAGGAAAGGGGTGGGCTGGTGCGGGAGGCGCCAGGGGGTTTCCTACTCACTCAATGGGCTTCCCTCTGATCTCTGACATAATGGAACTTTCTCCCCCGAGGTATTCATAGCACAGGCTCAGGAAATTGTAGATGACCAAGGCTGTGAAAAAAGTGTCCACAGTAAACCACTCACATCAACAGGGTGGGTAAACAGACAGCAGAGTTCTAAACAGCAATGAAAGTGAAGAACCACAGTCACAGCCAGCAACCGGGAGCCCTGAGACACATGAGAACCCACGCGGTGAATATTCCATTTGCAATCAAAACCAGGCAAAGATAAATCGTGCTGTGTAGGGAGGATGCCTACGCACACTACTGGTCACTCCGTAAAGAAAAGCAAGAAAGTGGTGACCACAAAATTCAGGATTGTGTATGGAGGCCGGAGGCTGGGAAGTCAGGCTGGGCACAGTGGGAGCTTGGGGGAGCTGGCAGTGTGCACACTCCAGGGTTCAAGGATATTGGCTTTATAATTACTTATTAGCTTTATGCACTTTTCTGTTTGTATTATGGATCACACTTGTGCAACAAAATAACAATAAAACATTCTCCAGAGGGATCTCAGGAGAAATTCTAAGCACGAGTAAGACAGCAGAACCTTTATCCATGCAACAACCTGCAGTACTCCTTAATCTTCACAGCACTATAATCTATCACCAAACATATAAGAGGTGCTTGAAATATAGCACAAATGTCTTGCGAAGCTGAGCCAGCTCATTCTAAATCAGGACGCGGCTGGACATCCCCACAAAGACACACAGAATTTGCAACAGCGACCAACAGCAGAGAGCTATGTTGTAAACGCTATGCTAAAAATATAGCAATACACTGTAATCGGTCTCCTGGTCAGAGGATTTCTGTGGGGTCAGCAAAATGAAGGTGACTGCCTGCAGGGTGCTAGAAGCAAAGGGATGTGCCAGGAGCGAGGAAAGAGAGTGTGGAGAGGAGTTAATAAGAGAGTGGAGGAGAAGACACCATACGGGAAGGGTGCAGGAGGAAGATCAGGGGCCAAGAGCAGGGGAGCGAGGAAAGGTGTCCAGTGAAGGCGCAAGGCCAAGGGGAAGGTCAAAATGAACTCAGGGAGGGCTCCTTCTCATCTGATCCTGCCACCCCTTGCAGCACAAAGGCCTTCCAGGCTCCCTGCTGCAGCCCCGCGGCTTGGCACTCAAGGTCTCTGGACGGGTGACTCGGTGCCTGCCGGCCCCTCACATCCCTTCCCAGCCAGCACCAGATGTCCCTCTCTCCCTCGGCTGGTTGTTGTACCCGCCAGGCTTTTGCACTGGCTGTTCCCACTACCTGGGGCGTCCCTCCCTCTGCTTTCCTAACACCCATAAAACCCGTCAGACACCAGCCGCCCTGAGAAGTCCCTGGCCACCACCCTGGGACAGTGCTTTCTCACCCAGGGACCTGCTGATGTGCGGACGCCGTGTAGAACTTCCACTGCAGCACATAAAATCCTGGCAATAGTTTTAGGCCAAAGTTGGAAAAGCAATTTGGGAAAAGCATATTTGGGGTGCTTACACCACTAAGTTGCTCTAACCTATTAAGGGCGACAGTGTCCAGCTGGGGGCGGGGGGCGCCCTCAGGCAGCACCCTCTATAAACATGACCTGTACGTAGCCCCTACCACACTGTGCTATGACTGTCCTACAGACATTTGGCAGAGGGTGTGTCACTTGGGTCTGCCACAGGTTAGCTGTGAGCAGCTCTGTGCCTCAGTTCCCTCATCTGTTAAATGAGGGGTGATGGGGGATAACGGGAGTACCTTTCTCGACAGGTGCCTGTGAGGTTGAAGTGAGTATGCAGTGTTCGGAAGAGTGGTTGGCGCTCAGCAGTGCTCTCTCAGTGCTGTCGTGGCCATTGCTGTTTGTCTGCCTGCCTTCCTCAGGGCCAGTGTCCCCTGACAGGACTGAGGACCCTGCCTGGCACAGAAGCAGCTCAGGATGTCTGGTGACTGCAGGCATCTGCACTGAGCTCCAGATCACTCATCACTGACAAGAACTGTAAGGTATCTGGGGGGAGGGGAGGCTACATCAAACCAAATCCAGGGTCAGCCTGCTAATGACCTTTGTCCAAAACCACACAAGGCCAAGTAGAATGGATGTGTCCATCCCAAGCTGGGTCCGGCTATATTGTGGCCGATGGTATTTTCCAAAGATGGCCACACCTTCTGACACTGCTCCACTGGGAGATGGGGCCTCGTTCTCTCCCTTGCATTTGAGTGGACCAGGGTGACTACAGCGGAAGTGACACTTTGTGACTTCTGATGTTGGGGTTAAAAGAGGCCTCTGTCCTCTGGTTCTCCCTCCAGAGACACCTGCCCTTGGACCCCGTCATCATGTGAAGAAGCCCAAGCTAGCTCACGTGCTGGGCCCACAGGGAGAGGCTCGTGTGGGAGGAACTGAGGCCCCCTGGTGACACCAGCATCAATCGCCAGACACGAGAATGAACCAGACCTCAGGTGATTCCTCTCCAGCCTTGGGGCTCCACAGCTGAGACCCAGGTACCACAGAGCAGGACAAACCCCCACCATGCCCTGTCCAAATGCCCGACCCGCACTATCCGTGAACAAATAAATGGTTGTTCTACGCCAGTCTGTTTCGGGGTAGTTATTTACACAGCCACAGTAATGGAATGCACATAAACCCACTTTGGGAGTTCCCAGGATATGCCATGATCTCTGACGCTTCCCCACAGGGGCACATTCTGATCCCTCCGCTAACTCCCAGAGGCAGACCCAGCTGAGATGCCGCGTCCTCCTCGGTGGCCTCCTCTGTCCTGTTGCCATGCTCACCTCCCAGGTCACGATCTCTCTGCTCATCTGATCTTCCAGTACAAGCAGCAGCATAAAGTAGCAGGAAAGCCATGAACCGTGGAGGCAGCCTGCCTGGGTCATGGTCCCACCATTTAGGAGCTGTGTGGTCTCAGGCAAGTTTCTTAAGCACTGCGTGCCTCAGTTTCCTCATCTCTAAGCTGGGGATAACAAGAGCCCCTTCCTCAAGGGGCTGCTATGAGGGGGGGGGCGGGGCTTAGATCAGGCTGAGCTCACACTGAGCAGTCCATGGTGTGTATTGTTTCTTCGAGACTGTAAACTCCTTGCAGGTAGGAACTGAGGCCTCCCCCCAACAACTACCAGAGGCCCCAGCACTTACACAAACTCAGTCATCACAGAAGGCATAAAAGGATGGACACAGGCCACAGCTCCAGGTGAGGCGGAGAGGCAGAGCAGGCAGGTAAGCCTACACTCAGCTCTGTGCTCAGGAGCTCAGCCCGCTCACAGGCTGGGAAGCTACACCCTCCCCAAGGTGATCAGACTTCCAGTTCCCAAAGATAAAACCCTCCAGAGAACCCACAGGGGCCAAAATTCACCAGCCCCCTCCACGTGGAACCGCCCTTCCAAGCTGGGGAGTCCTGTAATCCACTCCTGAGAAGAGCCTGGTGTCTGAGCTCACATCCTTTCCTGCATCACAGACATCAGCACCCTCCTGCATCCTGTGGTCAGGCTCTGCATTCAACTGGTCAGACGTGTCAAATTTCATCCACCTCTCAACTCAAGATTCTTGACCTTTCAACAGGGCTCTGGGGCCAGCCAGTCTGCAGAGTAACCAACGTGTTGACGGTTTCCTTTAAAGAGTCATTAGTGAGTCAATAACATACATTCTCAGAGAAGGGAGATAAGACAGAATCTCCTCAGGATGACTCAACCAGCCCACACCAGACCCACTGGGCCATCTGGACAAATCAATTCCTTCCTAGGAAATGACAGAGCCATGTTAAACACCACCCCCAACACCCCAGCAGGGGTGTTTAAAATGGACAACTTAACGAAAACGCACACCCCAGGAACAAACACAAAGACACGCTGGCCCTGGACATAAAAAGAGCAAAAACAATTAGGAATGGGTTCTCAGCCAGCAGCATTGTCACTTGACCACCCTTCTGACCACGGTTCCAGTTCTGGTCCCCTGGGGAGGCCCCAGGAAACATAATAACTGTACCTCCCTAAATACTCACTACAGCCTCTGTGCTAGGCCCTGAGGACACATGTAAGTGACCAAGGCACCCACAGACCAGGCCCTCCAGGCCAGGGAGGAGCATCGAGTATGAGGGAAGGGGTGGTCTCTCTTTCTTTCTCTGCCCTGCCCTAGACAATCAGGTACCTGGAACTTTCTGCCCCATCCTAAATACCAAATCTTAAACGAACTAAAGACAAATGCACACAATCAGGAGAGAAGGACTAAGATGGAGATGAAATGAGGATTGTACTGGATCTTTGAGGCCTGGAGGGAAGATACTAGGGGTCACTCTCTGCATCTAAGTGATGGTGACTGTCCAGAAGATCAGACAGGACCCACCTGGTCCTGTCTACTAGGACTTCAGCCTAGTCAGCCTAGTAGAAGAAATCATTTCTAACAGGCCGTCTTCAGAGATAAAAGGTAGTGAGTTCTCTGCCAGTGGAAGCATGCAATCAGAGGTTAGGCAGTCTCTTAGCAGAGGCGTTCCGAGCAGCTGACACTGTATAGGTTCCTTCCAACTCCGAGACTCAAGGCTTTCTTTCCTCGCTGGCAGCTTCTCTCACCAGAAGCAGCCTCGACAGAAGGCTGTGGTCCAAGCCGCTGCTCTCCACCCAGCCTCCCTCCCAGCCTGCCCCTGAATAGACACCTCCAACAGCATAGCCTTGAGGGCCCCCCAGGGCTTCAAGAGAGGATCCACTAAGTTCACCCCAGTCATCCTTGCCAGCAGCCCCCCTTATCAGGAGTCCTCACAAGTTCCCTGCTACAGGTAAGGCAGGCACACTTGTCTGTTCAACAACTGGGCACCTACTGTGTGCAGAATCTCAATGACCCTGGGTGTACCTGGCCAGTCCAAGGTCACCTCCTCCACATACCTGCAGCACCTAAAGCCAGCCTCTCGGCTTAGCCATCTTTGCTACACAGACACACTTCAGTTATTTGGAAAGACTTGGAGCAGTCCATATTTCAGATAACTTATGGATGAGCCTGGAAAACTTAATTTCGGTCACTTTGGACAGAAATCTCTGCTCAGTAAATAGGTGCCTGAGAACATTCTTTTTCCCTTTTTTGGTGATCAATGATCACCACGGACAGTAACAGATACGATGAGCTACCCAGCCTTGGTGGCAGGGGCTCTGCCCCGACACAAATGACCCCAGACTCTGAGCCGCTCCCACGGCTGTTCTCTCCTCCTCCCTCGTGGCTTTTCTGTCCTTTGTCGATCCTACGGCTGCTTCTTGCCATTTCTGATCTACGAAAATCTTCTCCTGGTCTCTTCTGAATATCTTGTTTTATTCTGATTGATTGCGCTTTTGTAATTCCTGTCTCTGTCAGAGTCACAGCCAGCTAGTGCCACTCTTAGACAACGAGTCCTCCTGGCAGCACACCAGCCTTTTAGGCTTTACGTGGCCTTGTGTGTGTGGCCCTTGGCTGGGTTCCTCGTGGCTGTACTCTCTCCACCTAGGAAGACGTTTCATTGGGGGCTAGATTCCAGGAAGCTAAGTTTGTCCAAAATCTGAAACCGGGTGAATGAAGCATCCTTCTTTTTTTCTTTCATGCACGTAAACTCTCTTCCCCTAACAAGTGTTCATAATTTTCCTGGGGAGAAGCTTGTCCTGTGCCTCTTCACTAAGCCTGGCACAGAGCAAGTCTCAGGACTCAGAGGCCCAGGGTGAGTCTGGCCTCTGGGCAACACTCTGGGAAATCGGGCAAGTTTCTTAGTCTCCTCGAATATTTTTTTTCACAGTTGCATAATGGGGATGATAATATACACTCCACCAGGTAATTGGGAGGTGAGAATGCGCTAACGGTAATAAAAAATATGTGGTAAAACTGTGACATGCCACACAAACATTGAGAGAACAGCCTGCAAAAAGCAACATGGAAGCCATCTCCCTCCTCTGAACTCTGGCCCTCCTGCACCTCTCTGATCACAGAGCTCCCGGGGGCTGTCTCAGAGTCTTCTTTAGGGGCCACCCCCAACCCTGACTACAATCAAACACTAAATGCAGGTAAACGTGCTGGTCTCCACCCCTTCACCTTCTGCCAGGCACATCCGGCCGCTGTGTGAATTGCTGTGTGCATTACAGCCCTCACCAGATGGTAGATACATGAGCAGTGGGACCCTGGGCAGGCCATTTACTTCCCTGAGATTTGGCCTTCTCCTTGAAAACTGGCAATACTACCACCAATTCAAGGGGTTCATCTCCTCTCTCCCCCCCTCCCCCTGGAATGCCAATAAAATGAGAATGAATGGGCAGAAAACTACAAACCTTCAAAGACAAGGAGATGGCACTGGAGGCAGCTGAGGTTGACAAGCGCTGTCGACAAAAGCTCTAGAAGACGCAGCATAGTCACTGACTTAGAGGGGAGGAGCTAGTGAGAAGCCCTAGAACTGGACATACCAGGCCGTTCTGATGGCGGTGGGCGAGGGTGCAAACGGGAAACTTGGCTACAAGTCTCCATGTGGCGCTATTGGGATTTTCCTTTCCAGATGGGTTGAAACGGCTATGTCCTCAGGGAACCTGGCCCAGCTGAGGGCAGCAATGAGGAGACTTGCAGAAAATACAGATGAGGTCTGAATACCACGGGTCCCTTTCCCCATCTACACCTTTAACTCAGCCTGTTCAGCTTCCACCTCCCAGGCCGGAGACGAGAACATTCTTCTCTGGGGAAACAGGCCCAGAATCAAAACATCTTCATTTGGTGCCTGTCCCCACCACTACATAAAAATGGCAGAGGAAATGCTCCGTGTCCTTATCACCCAACGGGGAGGCGCAGCAGTGTAAACCCTATTCTTAAATATGAAGAATAGCCAAGGACACCAGACATTTGAGGACAGCTTCCAACACAAAGGTCAAAGACCAAAGAAAACAAACTGGGGAAAGGAAGTCAGGAGACAGAGATAATGCAGGAAATAGAAGAAAACTTCAATAGCTCCCACAGATAACTCTATCCAACGCCAAGCACAAGGCGCTATAAGAAAAGAACAGGGAAGAGTGCCTGACATTTTACAACATGATAAAGAAAATAAAACGTTCTGCAGAAAAGCTCAAAGGTAAAGATTTTTTTTTAAAGCTCCTGAAAATAGAACAAAAAAAAAAGTTGGAAAATGGTAAAGGAAATTATTTGAAGGTCAAGTCAATCCAGAAGTGCAACATCCTACTAAAAGGAATTCCAGAAAGGGAGTATAAAGTGGAGGGGAAGAAATTATCAAAGAAACATACAAGAACATTTCCCAGACCTCAGGACATGAGTTTCCACAGTGAAGGGGCCACCAGCCACCCCACACCATGAACATCCCACCTCTCGTGAGATTTCAGAACATTGGGGATAAAGATCCTGAAAGTAACAGCAAAAAAGGCAGGTCACACACAGACAGTAAGAATCAGGATCCAAGGCCAGCCGAGTGGCTCGGTTGGTTAAGAGCGCAAGCTCTGAGCAATAGGGTCGCTGGTTCGATTCCCACATGGGCCAGTGAGCTGCACCCAAGTTGAGCTGCTGCTGAGCTGCCAACAGGTGGCAGGATGGCTCAGCTGGTGAGAGCACGTGCTTCTAACAACAAGGTTTCCAGTTCGATTCCTGCATAGGATGGTGGCTGCACCCACCCGCAACTAAGATTGAACACAGCACCTTGAGCTGAGCTGCCCTGAGCTGCCAACGGGCAGCCAGCTGGATGGTGACTGGACTTGGAGCTGAGCTGGCTGCGCCCTCCACAACTGAGATTGAAGGACAACAACTTGGCTGTTCCGCTTCCCCAATTCCCCAATAAAACCTTAAAAAAACCAACAACAACAAAAAAAACCTTAGAGGGCCAGCTGAGTGGCTCAGCTGGTTAAGAGCTCGCGCAAGAGTGCGAGCTCTGAGCAACAGCGGTTCGATGCCCGGCCTGAGCTGAGTTGCCGCTGAGCTGCCAACAGGTGGCAGGATGGCTCAGCTAAAAAAAAAAAAAAAAAAACCCTTAAAGAATCAGAATCCAGCAGACTTTCCAGAACAGTGGAAACTAAAAGGGCAGTGAGAAACATGTCTTCAAAATGCAGAGAGGGAATGATTTCCAACTTAGAATTGTATTCCCATTGAAAACGAATCAAATAGAACAATATAACACAGGTATTTGCAGAAAATTTTCAGATTTCAAAACACAGAACTCCCATGCATCCTTTTTCTCAGGAAGTTCCTGGACGATGAGCTCTAAGCAAAAGGAGAGAGAGCACACGAACAAGAGGAAAATGGCCTCCAGGGAACAGGTGGTTCAGCACAGGAGAGGGGGCCAGGATTCCCAGGACGATGGTGGAGGAAAGACCCAGGACCTCAGCTGACCAGCAGGAAGCCCGGAGGCCGCCTGTCGCCTGTCGGGACCCAGCAGGAAGGGCAGAGCTCCAGGAGGAACGCCACTGAGGGAAAGCCCGGAGCGAACAGGTGAACTGAGGTGTCTGACTTCAGAGAGGGCTTTCTTTTACTCAGTGAAGCGTCTGGGGATAAATGAATGACAGATCCATAGAAAACGGAGCAAACTCAAAAGCAAGACAAGTAGCAAGCAGAGGAAAAGCAAAGTTGTACAAGGAAACGTCGTCTCAGGCTCAGCTTGGAACAATTTTTACAGACTTGTAACAATGCAAACATGGAATGAAGTCTTAGAAAAAATTGTGTACATTGAAAAGATGAAGGAAAGAAAACTGTGTGTGGGTGGGTACGTATAGGTGGAGGTTAAGTACCCAAGTCAAAAACCTTCCACAGTAGGAAGTCACTACGTAACACTACATAAAATTGAAAAATCAAGACACAACAGTACAAGCCTATTTTTAGGTTATTCAGCGGGGAGGGGAGCCAGTTTAAAGAGTTGAAAGTGCATTGAACTTGGTTGACAGTGAGGAGGGGTTAGGGCAGTTTCATGTTCTAACCATATGCATCTATGACTTTAATAAAAGCAAAATTTTAGTTGTTTTAATTTTGTCAAAAAAAAAAAGCAAATGTCTGCCCAATGGCCAGCAGAGCGGCCAGCTGGCTCTGGGGGGCTTCCGCATGGGCTAGCTGCGTCTGAAGTAAGAACTCCCCGACCCAGCCAATTCCTGCCCCTTCCAGGGTCTGGGCAGAATGAGGAGGAAGGGTGGGAATGTGAACGAAGGGGGGCAGGGGGGCGGGCTTTTGAACTGTACGGGACACCCATCACCAGCCCTGCAGGGGCAGGCGGCCACAGCACTTGTAGATAAAAGAACAATGGGAAAGGGTCTGAGGTGCGGAGCAGAGGTGCAGGAAAGGGCAAAGCAAGGGCCAAGCCACCATCTCAGAGACCACAAGCTGGTGAATTCAGAGCAGCCTGGACTTCAGGGCAGCTGCGGCGCTGTTTGTAAACTCCCTGGGAGGGGCTGAGCGGACAATAGCGTTGCTAGGAGATGCAGGCTTCACGCGAGGACCTTTACTGGCTCGGCTGGGAGGAAGGTCGGGACAGGCAGGGCCTGAACAAAGAGGCTTCTGGAGTGGGGGGGAGCCGCCAACCATCTGCTGTTGCCTCTGGGGCACAGAGTGAGGATGGTACGGTGGCTCCCTGGCTGTGCCCCCCCCTTCTGCCAGGCGCCCCAGTCTTCAAGGCCTGTCTCCTAACCCCAACCACACAGGAGAGGCCCCCTTGGCAGGGAACAGCTTTTTGCTTCTGAAGGAACGAGTGGGCAGAGGCTGCTCCTGGGTACCCATGGGAGGCTGGCAGCTGAACAGAAAAGGATTCTCGGCCCCACTTTTTCCAGCCTCAGCCTCTGCGGCTCCCCAGGTACCCAGAGGTTTCCCTGGGGACTCTGCTGCTTCCAGGAACATCAGGCACCAGTTCCACCCTGAGCAAGTCCCTGCCTGGCCTTAGCCATTCTCACCTGGCAGGGCCGGGCAGGGACACCTGCCCAGGAATTCAATGAGGTCCCATGTGGATGAATACAAGGCACACAGCAGGTGTTTTATAAAGTCCCTTATTCGTTCAAAAAATATGGGACGAGTGAGCACCTATCATGTGCCTGGCTCTGTCAGCACTGGCTCTCCACCCATTCCTGCTCTCACAGATCGAACGGTCCACTCAGGAAGAAGAGCAGAAACCAGGCACACGCTTAACTGCCAACCATGGTAAGGCCATGAGGACAAGGACAGGGTGCTGGGAGCAGGAGTGAGTGGGAGGAGACACTGGAGTCAAGATGGAGGAGGAGGAGGAGGAGGAGGAGGCCAGAGGAGAGTTCCGCAGGCACTGGGCAAACACTTGATGTGCCCAGGTCAGAGAGGAGGCCAGTGTGGCTGGGGGAGCAGGCAGGACGCAGTGCTAGGCGCCTGGACTTCCTCGCCAAGTCCAAAGGAATTTCCTGCGCCTGTGAGTCCCCAGGGACACGCAGGTTCAAAGTGAGACAGGAAGATGGACTCCAGTTTCTCAGGGCACAAGCATACTGCACCCCAATATCCATGAAGCCCAGGGCCAAGGACAAAGCCCTCCCAGGCCAGGAAGCTGACAATGGGTCATGGTCAGAGCTGCTTGGACGCAGCATAAGGAAAACCACGTCTGGTCACTCCACCAGAAACCAGCTGTGCAGGTGCAGAAGGGGGCCGGAAAACGCACACCGTAAGAGGACGGTGAGCATCAGTGTGGGGATCTTGAATTCAAGGACCCCTCCTCCCCAACCCTGCTGACCTGTTGGGGCACAGGCCCGGGCACCACTGGCCTGTGACCTGTCCTGGGGCCTCTACCTCTCCTCTCCCT
Organism: Hipposideros armiger; assembly: GCF_001890085.2. Taxonomy (NCBI): domain Eukaryota; kingdom Metazoa; phylum Chordata; class Mammalia; order Chiroptera; family Hipposideridae; genus Hipposideros; species Hipposideros armiger. Next base: position 1,140,590 of record NW_017731776.1, read on the forward strand.
CCTTCACCCACTCTCTGCATGGAGATTTTTCTAACCTGCAATTTCCCACCACATCATATTTTTATGCATCAACAGTAAGAAAGATCTAAATTTCTCTATATGGCCTGCAAGGCTGTGCATGTCCCTGTTTCTACCTCCTGGGGCAATCTGCTCTCTAGCTGATGACCGGGGTGCCCCTCACAACTTCCCCCACCTCCAGGCTGGGCACACTGGGACTCCTCTCTTACCCTGTGATTAGCTCTCCTGTCTGCCCAGAATGGATTCTCCTCCTCAGCCTGTCCCTAACAGGCACCAACTCATTCTCTAAGGGTCAGCTCCCTGCGCCCTGGGAGGGAGCTGTGCCAGGACTGCTGGGCCCCAGGGAGAGAGCATCCCTGTCTCCCGTGGTGGCACAGACTCCTGGAGGGCAGGCAGGGTCCTGCTTGGAGCTCAGTACCACAGCGGGTGGTGCTTGTACACCACACACAAGAACAGAGGCTCCCAGGACACAGTGAGTAGCCTTCTTGGGTCGCACAGGGGAGCTCCTCCTGGGACAAAGCTCTCAGAACTAAGACACATGGAAAGGGAGGCTCAGCCCTGCCAGCTCCGGGCCCCTGGATAAACCCGGACCCGACTGTACCTGGGGTTTCTATCCACAAACGGACAGCTAATATTTGCTGCCCCACCCCACCCCCCAATCTGAGATACCCCAGAACTGAGAAATGAGACACAGGTGCAGGGTCCCTGCTTCCAGGTAAGATTTTGGGAGCCACACTACAAAAGTGAGATTCTGGCTACATCTGTCGATTTGGGCCTGGATGGAAACCCTGCCGTGGGTAAAGAAGGGAGGGGTGGCAGGCCCCGCGAGGAGGAGCCTGGAGAGGGGCTTCCGGCTCCCAGATGCGGGGCAGGAGGGGGTGTGCAGCCACGTCCCAGGCCCTCCCTGGCGCCCCGCCCGCACGCCATCCTCACCCTCATAGCAGTCGCGCACGGTGCCGAAGTACACGTAGTACTGGTCGTTGGTGAAGAACAGGAGGCTGAGCCAGGAGTCGAAGGCGTAGATGGGCACGATGAAGAGGATGCGGACGATGTAGCGCTGCTCGTTGGGGCAGCTGTAGCAGCGCAGGTGCATGTAGATCTGGGGGCAGAGGGGCCGTTCAGCGCAGCCCCGCCCCTCACGCAGCCCCGCCCCTCACCAGCCCGCCTCCGCCTTTGGCTCCAAGTGGGAGGGGCCTACCAAAGGCACCTCTAGCTCTGCCACTTCCTAACTCTGTGACCGAGTTACTCAGCCCTGAGCCCCAGCGTCCTCCTCTGTAAAATGGGATGATGAACCTTCTGGTGTGAGGTTGCTGTGGGCATCAAACCAAGGGGTGCATGAAGCTTGTGGGGTGCACTGCTGGCGCCAAGACCGGCCTCACAGGCATGGGAGGTCATGAGACCATACCCAAGACTGTCCAAATCAGAGTCGAGGACCAGCGGGAATCCAGTTGTAACAAGCTCCCTGGGGACCCACATGCATGGCCAGGCTTGTGTGGTGGCTTTCACTGTGTGTCCTCTTGGCCCCCACCTTCCAAAACACCTAGTCCCTGGGGCACGGAGCTAAAACGCCAGTGTCCGGGTGGGTGCTCCCCCGCACCATCCCAAAACTAACTTATGGTGTGGAGGGGGGGACAGATGGGACCCTCACTGCTATGGAGGGTGGAAGTGCTTCCTGGCTGGGAGGCTGCAGTGATGTCCTCATCCTGTGTCTCATTTTCCCATCTGGTGAACAGAGGCAGCGCTGCCGCCTCACTGGGGAGTTGGGAGAATGAAATGCGGTTTTTAGAAAGCAGGGGGGGAAATAAAAGCTACACCAAATGCCAAGAACCGCTCTAGCCGTGATCGTCGGTCCCAGCAGCCCAAGTCTCACGTCTCAGCTCTCATGACTTCACACTTGGCCCAGCCGAGCCCAGGGCTCAGAGGAAGAGAACAAAATATTCCCTGTCTGCTAGGAGCCAACGGCCTGGAAAGCAATCGGGTTCTAGAAGGGACGGGGAACACAGAGCAGCAGGCAGGGAGCTGACAGGGGACCCAGAAGGGCTCAGCCTCCCGTCTTCCCTGGGCAAAGCCTTCCTCCCTCAGGCAGCCAGGGCACGTTCCCCTGGGGCCGTGAGCACTGCGGGATGGGAGACTGGGCTTCTGTCCCAGCGCTGCCACTGACCTGTGTGTGACTAGGTTAGTCCCCTCCCTCCTCCCTCTCTGGGGCGCATTTTCTCATGTGCAAAGGGGTCACTGACATCCACGTGCCCCTGCACAGTTCCCAGGCTCCCTGTAGCTCAGGCTGGACACATGATCAGTTCAGGCCCATGGAAGGCAGGCAAAAGCGACGAGTGTCATTTCTGGATCTAGATGGTAAAATATACAGAGTGCCTTCCCCACATGTCCTCCTGTAGTGGTCAGAGGGATGATGCCTTGAAGCTGCACGACGCTGGAGCCACAAAATGGAGCCTGACCTGTACTGGGCTGGGCTGGGCTGTGAGCAAACCGACTTCTACCGAGTGGAGCCTGGGAGACTTCTGGGTTTATTTACTACTGCAGCACCCTGTTCTAGCTTAACTAATACTGTGTTGGACTAGAAACCTCTCAGGATCCTTCTAGAGGGTCTTCAGGGGTTCTTTGGCCTTAGTACCTGGTGGCAGGTGATGAGCAGGGCCGTCCAAACGAAGAAGCCAGAGATGGCCTGAGCAGCAGTTGTCATCAGAAACACAGGCTGCTCCACGGCCGTGGGGCTGCCCTCAGGGGTTGCGGAGACACTGGGCGAGGCTGCTGCGGTTGTGGGTGCTGCTGGATCCGGGGCCAGTGGGGCCCCCCTCACCGTCATGGTGCCTGGCAGCAGGGGGCTCCCTGAGAGAAACCCTGGGAGTAATCGAAGAGGGCCTAGACAGAGGAAATCACAAGGTTAGCCTCTTCCAAGGGCAAGCGGCAGGGTTACAAAGAATGTTCCTGGTCTCTGCGTCCACCTTCAGAACATTCCCAGACTCTCACCATGTGTCACCCTGGCCCAACCCCTGTGTCTCCCCTAAATTAATGGAACAGGCTCCTGACCGGTCAGTCTCTCTGCTTCTGTCCTCGTGCCTGTCATCCAGTCCAGTCCCAACACTGCAGCCGTGTGAGCTTCCTACTACGTTAGCCAGGCTGGGCCCCTCCTGCTCAAATCTCTCCCAAAGCTCCCTTCAGAGTAGAAGCCGCCATCTTTACCATAGCTGACAACACCCACAAGCCTGCTGACGGGCCCTCTGTGGCTTTGATCACCTCTCATCTCCTACAGTTCCCTCCGCTCCACTCCAGCCACACGGGCCTCCTGCTGGCCCCTGCCCGTGCCAAGCCTGCTCCTGCCACAGGCCGTCTCTCTGCCCAGCCATACGGCTCACTTCAGCACTTCCTTGGGTCTCTGCCCTGACCGCCCCCCAAAACGTGCCAACCCCTCCCCCACCCCAGGTGCCCCTAACCCCTTTCCATGCTTTTCTCCAGAGCACTCACTACCATCTGACTCCATCTGACAAACTGTTCACTCCCGTATTTGTTAACTGTCTGCCTTCTTCCAGCAGACACAAGCTCCCCGCGGGCAGGGGCTCTGTTCTGCTCCCAGCTGGACTTCTAGCACTGGGAAGGGTGCCGGGCACACAGCAGGTGCTCAGTAACTACCTCTTTCCATTCCCAGTCTAGCAAGACCACCTGATCGCAGAGGTTGCCTCCCATAGGGGCCTGTGCCTTTTCTTTGCCATGTCTCCCCACGTTCCCCAGTGGCTGACACCCTCACCATCCAGCTGTGCTGTACTGCGGACTGTGGCCCTTCCCACTTTGTGCTCCTTCACTTTGTGTCACTTCTTGAATGCCTGCTCCACACACATCCTCCAATCAGATACTTCTACCCATTTTACACACCTTTGTTGTTACACATAACACGGTTCTGTCATCCGCTCATGTTTATCCTCCTAAAGCTGTCTGCTCTTAGAGGCAAGACCATATTTCCATCTTGGAATCCCCAGCACCAAGCTCAGCACAGGGGCCATTTATACGATCTACTTGTATTATCTATTGATTTTCACTGCTTATTTCCAAAGGAATGTGAGGTACGTCACAGAAAAGCAAAGAACAGAGTTGAGGAAACTAACATGAAGGAAGGTTCTGGGTGAGAAAGTAAAGACGGGTGCGTAGGACAGAGGACGGCATCCAGGGTACTTCCAGTTACCCCAGATGGGCTCTCAGGTCAGCCCCAAACTTCCTAGTGGCAACTTCAGTACCCGTGCTAATAAACAATGTCATGTTGAAAAGTAACCCAGATGTCACCCAAGGGAGAGCTGTTAGGATTCTCCTCCCAAGTTTACCAACAAGGACCAATGCCAGGCCAGAGGCTGGAACCACGGTCAAAGGGCAAAGCCACCTTCAGGCCCACCACGCTTCTGGGAGGGCTAGCCGTGCCTGGAACCAAGCTGAGCTGGGCATTCAAGCCCCAGGCCCTGACAGGTGTCCCTTTCAGTGCTGCCACCTATTGACAGGCTGGTCAACGCCATCCTGGAGTCACAGGATCTCTTTGCAGCAGAGATCCTAGAAGATTATGCTGGAATCACAACCTCTGGCAATAATGTACTATGTGACCAAAGGAACATCTAAAGGATGCTGAAATGAATGCAAAGAGGTAAGTGTGACACTGTGGAAAGAGCCCTGGCCAGAGCTCAAGTCCCAGATCCCCCACCAACCAGCCCTGTGTCCCCAACACAGGTTCACTTGGCCCCAGAGAGCCTCTGCTGCCACAGAAAATGGCCAAACCCCAAAATCCAACCACCTCAGCCTGAACCCCAAAAGTAGCCCACAGGACCTCTCATAGTCCCTTCCAAGTCTGAGCTCATAGTCTCAGCCAGAAGAATATCCTGATGGGAGGTTTCCCTGGGCCTCCCTGGGCCTCCCTGGGCCCACAGCCTGACCCGACAATGAAGAAATTTTGCCCACTGTCTCCCCATGCTACCCGGCTCCGATGTCTCCAGCATCTTCTGCCACCATCTACACCAAGTCTGCTCTTAGCTCTAAGTTTCACCCTAGGAGAGCCTTTTAATTTCTATTTTCCTATAAAAATAAATGATCTTGAACATGCCGACCAAGAGCTGTATCTAGATTAGAAACCAAAGATGGAGAAGGTGTCTATATAAAGAAACTCAAAAATGGAGAAGGTGTCTATATAAAGGCTGGTGGCAAGCTTTGAAAAAGAGACACAGCGACCAGTCTAAGAATAGCTCTTGTAAGTATGGCTGCAAATTGAAAACCAGTGCCAGAAACATTTCTTAAAAAAGAAGACTTGGGTTGTAAATCATCATTTTTGTCTATCATCCCAAATTAAATGAACGAACATGGGGGATTGAAAAGGGTGAGGGGGCAAAGGAAGTACAAAGACTCCTGAACCCTCATCTTCCCAGGAAGGGTGGCGTGTGATGGCTGTTTTGGTCTAAAGACAGTGCTGAGAGGCCCCTGCATAGTCTCCCCAGCAAGGGGCCACCGCTGAGCTCTGCCCCTGCCCTCAGGAGGGGACCCCCGCAGGCTCCAGGCCCAGCTTCTTCTAGGGCTTTGTCACTCACACTCAAGTGATGTGGTCACGCCTGTCCCACCACAGGAAGGGGAGGGAGGGCCTCGCAGGGAGGGCAGGCCACGTCGCTGGGACAGGTCTGTGTCCTGAACCGAGCCCGCCACGTTGCTGCACCCCGCCCTGTGGTTTACAAACCACTTTCTCAAACATTATCTCCAGTTTTTTTCTCACAGCAACTTAGAAATAACATTATCTCCATTTTAGAGATGAGAAAAATGAGGTGGAACTTCGTTTGCAGCCCCCTGGGTTGCACCAAATGACTTGAGGGTTTACAGAATATCCCCCCAAAGTGCCTGAAGCAATATTCTGACTCAGATGCAGGGCCTCTGGCACCCAAGACAGGTAATGGCAACTCCTCAAAGGCTGTCTCCCAAAGCTCAGCCAGCTCCTTGGACCCAGGGCAGCACACAATGCTAGAGACCTTGTCAACTGCTCAGGGTGTGTGTGTGTGTGTTGGGGGGCAGGGGGATGGATATCAGAGTCCCATCCTTTGACACTCAGGACAGGTGCCTACCTAAGATCTCAGGTCTCACAAGCCAGCAGGACATTGGCCTGGCACAGCCCCTTTGCTCCCCTGGGGAAAGGGGTTCAGAATTCCATGGCTCCCCTTTTTCTTTTTGTTTTTCTTTTTTTTAAAGATTTTTATTGGGGTACTGGGGGGAAGGGAACAGTGCTGGGGAATTGGGGGAAGGGGAACAGACAAGCTGCTGTCGTTTTGTTCTTCAGTCTAGTTGTGGAGGACGTTGCTTCACTGGTCCAAGTTGGCACCATCATTGCGCTCTTCCTGGGCGAGGCAGATCAGTCGCTGGCTTCTGGACGGCCGCTCACTGCGGCTGCTGGCCACTCACACTGGCTGCTGGCTACATACGGTAGCCCATGGCAACCCACTGCCACAGGGGCTGCAGCCTATGCCGTCGCTGGCGACTCAGGGCAGCCCAGCTCCAGGTTGAGCTGTTGTTCAGCATCTTAGCTGTGGAGGGCAGTGTCATTGGCCCTCATATGAGGGATCCGAACCGGGGCCCTCTGGCGTCCCAAGCCAGTTCTTAACCATCACGCCACTCGGCCGGCCCCATGGCTCCCCTTTTTCAATGCAGTTCATGACCCTGATGTGGGAAAGACGAGCAGGATGGAGCTCAGAACCCCAGATGCTCTAGGGCAGCGGTTCTCAACCTGTGGGTCGCGGCCCCCTTGGGGGTCGAACGCCCCTTTCACAGGGGTCGCCTAAGACCATCGGAAAACAAAGATATTTACATGACGATTCATAACAGTAGCAAAATGACAGTTATAGAGTAGCAACGAAAATAACTTTATGGTTGGGGGTCACCACAACATGAGGAACTGTGTTAAGGGGTCACGGCATTAGGAAGGTTGAGAACCGCTGATGTAGTAGATCTCCCCGTTTTCTTTTGTTTTTTTATTCCATTTTCTTAATCGACCGAATGTTACACTTCTGCCAGAGACATGGCAGCGGGCCTTGAGGGGAAATGCTAGAATCATCTTTTCAACAAACGTGTCCTGAGGCTGTGCTGGGCACTGGAGGACCCGGCCTGGGCTCACAGCTCCTCTCCACTCCTGCTCTATGTGACAAGGGTAACCAGGAGACCTGACACTACCGCCCTGCCCGAGAGGTGAGTGCCCCGAATGAAGGAGCTGGCGGCAGCATCAGCTGCCTTGGCCACAGAGGCGAAGAGGGTCGGGGAAGGCTTCAACATAGTGGGGACTTTGGGCCAGAATCTTTAATGGCATAACCAAGCTTCAGCCCTGCAGTTACCAAAGAGGATTCCTGCCACACGCCACCACCTGCTGGCTTGGGCAAATGACTTCATGTCTGAGCCTCAGTTTCTTCATCGATTATATTTCAGGGTAATTACATAACTGACAAGGGAGCTGTTTTGCTTTACAGATTTCCCCTTAATAAAAGAAGACAGAATGATAGAATAAAAAATGACCATTTTAAACTCCTAGCACAAATAATGAGTGTAGATATGGATTATCAATGGATAATAAAAAACACCAGGTGAAAGGCTAATGGTTTTTTTTTTTTAATTGGGGAACAGTGTGTTTTTCCAGGACCCATCAGCTCCAAGTCAAGTAGTTGTTTCAACATAGCTGTGGAGGGCACAACTCACTGGCCCTTGCGGGGACTGAACCAGCAACCTTGGTGTTATCAGCACTGCGCTCTAACCAACTGAGCTAACTAGCCGCCCACAGGCTAATGGATTTGATAAGGGATGGCTCAGGCCACACAGGTGAACTCACAGTCAAGATCAACATCACAAAAATGGAGCAGCAAGTTGAAGCTTCGAGCCTCCTGATGGGCTGCACAGGAAGCACACAGCACCACCTAGGAAGGACCTTTGTCCAGAAAGTGAACTGGGATCAAACCAAGCCCCTGGAACTAACCACCAGTACCCAGAAAATACAGAGGGCAGTGGAACAGATTAAATGATGCTACGAGGAAGCAGCAAAATCTAGACCACAAAACAGTCTATAGGGGCCGGCCAAGTGGTGCATCGGTTAAGAGCAGCTTGGGATGCCAGAGGGTCCCAGTTTGGATCCCACATATGAGGGCCAGTGACACTGCCCTCTACAGCTAAGATGCTGAACAACAGCGCAACCTGGAGCTGAGCTGCCATGAGTCGCCGGCGACGGCGTAGGCTGCAGCCCCTG
>NW_017731776.1:1149198-1150532 GCF_001890085.2 Hipposideros armiger
ACAAAAGGACAGCAACTTGTCTGTTCCCCTTCCCCCAATTCCCCAGCACTGTTCCCATCCCCCCAATTCCCCAATAAAAATCTTAAAAAAAAAAACAGTCTATGGGACAAATGACCTGGTTTCTGCAACAAACTAATGGTTTATAAACAAAGGTGGTTGAGGGGCAGTTATGGAATAAGAAACTCAAGAGACATTATAACTAAATGCAATGTGTGGACTTTGTTGGGTCCTGATGCCAATAAACCAATGATTAAAAGACATCTTAATAATATTGGGCTGTCGGAAAAGTCATGACATATTTTTTCTATGTTTTTCATTGCAAAAATACGTCATGACTTTTCTGACAACCCAATAGATAACATACAAAATTCTTGTCAATTTGGTCAGGTGTGATAATGACATGGTGGGTATGTAAAATTAAGAGTCCTAATCAATGAAGAAAGAATAATCCTTTCAATAAATAATGAACAACTGGACACTAAGAAGCCAAAAAAAAAAATGAACCTTCACTTAAACCCTTACCTCATATACAAAAAGTAATTCAAAATGGATTATGGATTTACATGTAAAATGTGAGACTATAAAACCTGTAAAAGACAAAGAGCTCTTAGATTTGCTATCAAAAGCATGACCCATAAAAGGAAAAATAAATTGGACTCCACAGAAAGTAAAAAATTTTACACTGTGACTCTGTTAGGAGACTGAGAAGACAAGCCATATAGTGGAGGTGAATATCTGCAAGTCACATACCAGACAAATGACTGGCATCTAGAATATAGCAAGAACGGCCAATGTTCAACGGTAAAAAACAAACAAAACAACAACAACAAAAAAAAACAATCAAATTAGAAGATGGGCAAAAGACATGAACACACATTTCACTCAAGAAGGATACATGGCCAATAAATACATAAATAGCTGTTCAACATCATTAGCCATTAGGGAAATGCAAACTAAATCCATCATGAGATATCACTACATGCCCATAAACAAAAAATAATGACAACACCAAGTGCTGGCGCGATATAGAGAAACACTCTCACACACTGTGCTGGTGGGAATGCAAAATGGAAGTGCCACTATGGAAAAAAATCTCTCATAAAAAGCAGTTTCTTACAAAATTAACATGCACTTGCCATACAACCCAGGAATCACTCTTAGACATTTATCCTAGGGAAATAAAAAGCTATGTTCAGGGCCGGCCGAGTGGCACGATGGTTAAGAACTGGCTTGGAACACCAGAGGACCCCGGTTCGGATCCCACATATGAGGGCCAGTGACACTGCCCTCCACAGCTAAGATGCTGAACAACAGCTCAACCTGGAGCTGGGCTG
>NW_017731776.1:1153667-1156160 GCF_001890085.2 Hipposideros armiger
TGTTTACTTGGTCTGCTGTGCTTCTCAGTCAGCCGACGATTTTGACGTACAATTCGATGAATTTTTGCAATGTTTTCACCAGTTCTGCTCGTTACTGGCCGTCCTGACCTCTCTTCATCAATGACACGTTCTCTCCCCTCAGAAAAATGTTTAACCCATTTATACACTGCCATTTTCTTCATGGCATTATCCCCATAAACTTGGACTAACATGTCCCTGATTTCACCTCCACTCTTGACAAGTTTAACAAGAAATTTAATGTTTGTTTGTTGCTCTAATTCAAGCTCAGACATTCTCGTGATGGCACACAAAAATAATAAACGCCACTCAGCAAGACACCGCCACACGTCGACACGAACCCAGCTGTGAGGCACTGATATACCAAGGTTATGACACCTTACTGAGCTGTTTGTGCAGTGCTGCCAATGTAAGCGCACGGTGGCAAGTTTGTAAACATAACTGTCAGACCTTGTAGTTATAACCACATCAATATCTATGTATTAAAGGCATGTGCTCAACAAGATTTTTTTAATGATAGGGACGGGTGAACAAAGAAAATTTGAAGAGCAGTGCTGTCTGTACACAATGGGAAAAGCCAGTGGCTGACACGCTCCCCTCTTCTCTGCAATGTCTCTGCCTGTCCCAGGCTGCAAGTCACAGAAAACATGGTCAAGGCTAGGTCCCGCCTGTCTCACCGCGGTCCACCTGCCAGCAAGGTCACTCCACACCTGTGTCCTCATTTGCACACCTTCCCACAGCCTGTGAAGAGACGAGGCCACAATCTGTACTTTGTCCCAGGCTCTGTGTCAGGGCCACTGAGTCAGAATCTTGGCGCCGCCACCCAGCTGTGACTGAGCAGGTGACTGGGTATCTCTGAATTTGTTCCTTAGGTGCGCCGTGCTGCAGTCAGGGCCCTCGAGCCAAGTGAGTTTAGGAATTCAGCTTTTCAGATTTTAAGAAAGGATTATGGTACTGTATACGGAAGGGTCTGGGCGGCACCCCAAAAATCAAACACATAGTATTTCCATAGAGAAACGTGAGATATTTTTAAAGACCATAATTAGTCTCACATCAATTCAGGTCAGATTTTTGCTGCAAAAGTTAAAATTAAAAACAAAATTAGTTTGCTGCAGACTTAGAAAGAACCTTTGGGATTTTGTGTGTTCTGGATTCCAGAAAGGGGGAGAAGGGCCATGGGCCTGGCCCCTCCTCCAGAGCTGCAGGGAGGGTGACGCTTGAGGAAGCAGGGATCAAATGTGGTTTTTCACTTCTTTTCAAAAGTAATCATGTCCNCTATGTTCACACAAAAACCAGTACATGAATGCTCACAGCAGCTGTATTTGTAATCGCCAAAACCTGGAAGCAATCCAAATGTCCTTCAACAGGTGCAAGGTTAAACGCTGGTCCGTCCAGACCATGGAATGCTACTCAGCAACAAAAAGGGACAAGCTATTGATACAGGTAGCAGTCGGGATGGAGCTCAGGGGCAGTGTGTTTACTGCAAACAGCCAATCCCAAAAGGTCATCATATACGAGTACCATCTGATTCCATTTATGTAACATTCTCAAAATGACAAATCTATAAAGATGGAGAACAGATGAGTGGTTGGCAGTGTGCACAAATATGAAGAGGGTAGCATAGGGAGTTCCCTCCAGGTGGTGAGACACTTTGTACCCTGATAGTGGTGGTGACTACCTACCTGAGTCTACAGATGATAAAACTGCACAGAACTACACACATGGAAACAGAGGAAACTGAGTAACGTCTGTAGTCTAGTTCATAGCACTGTACTAATGTCCACTTCCTGGTTTTGGTGTGGTCCTACAGCAATTACGTCACCACTGGGATAAGAAGGGTAGGTGGGACTCTACGTACTATTTTTGCAACTTCCTGTAAGCCTACAATTATTTTAATTGTACAAAGGTTTTTTTATTTTATTTTCTTTCTTTATTTTTTAAGATTTTATTTGGGAATTGGGGGAGAGAACAGCGTTGGGGAATCGGGGAAGGGGAACAGACAAGTTGTTGTCCTTTTATTCTTCAATCTAGTTGTGGAGGACATCGCTTCTCTGGCCCATGTTGGTATTATCATTGCGCTCTTCCCGGGTGAGGCAGTCGCTCGCCGGCCATTGGACGGCAGCTCACGGCAGCTGACGAAAGCTCATGCCAGCTGCCAGCCAGCCCCACTGCAGCCTACACCATCGCTGACGACTAACGGCAGCCCAGCTCCAGGTTGAGGTGTTGTTCACCATCTTAGGTGTAGAGGGCGCAGCATCACTGGTCCTCATGTGGGATCCGAACCGGGGCTCTGCTGCTCAGAGCTTGCGTCCCAAGCCAACTCCTAACCAACGTGTCACTCGGCCGGCCCTACAAAGGATTTTTTTAAAAGTCCTGGGCCGGCCGAGTGGCGCGTTGGTTAAGAGCTGGCTTGGGATGCCAGAGGGCCCCGGTTCAGATCCCACATATGAGGGCCAGTGACACTGCCCTCTACAG
>NW_017731776.1:1156380-1157923 GCF_001890085.2 Hipposideros armiger
AATAAAAATAAAAATACCTTATAAAAGTCCTTATCAAGTAGAGATACATACCAAATTATTTAAGGATGAAAAATAACTTGACATCTGGGGTTTACTCTTTGAAGAGGAGAGAGACAGATGCAACAAGACTGCACATGTTGCTAACTGTTGAAGCGCAGAGACTGACAGGGAGAAATTCATTATACAATTGCTCTACTTTTGTGCATTTGAAAATTTCCATAATAAAAATCTTTAGACAGTAGAACAGTAGAATTTTCCACAAAAACTTGTAATGGGATGGGCAGTAACTCAGGAAATCGTCTGGATCAGGTTTACTGGTTATTTTGTAGAAAAGCAATCAAAGTCTTGTCACACCTAACAACCGAGTTCAACACACCTTTGTTTTACCAAAAAAACAAACAAAAGAAACCCCAACTTCCAAATTTGCCTATTTTTTTCAAAACATTTTAAAGCATGTTTAATATGTCCCCTCACAGGAAAGACATGTTTTCACAATGAATGAAAAAGGAACTGCTCTCTGAAAGAAACCTAGGCTAGGGCTATTTGGAAATGTTTCTACTGTAACAAAATCCTACAAGTCTGTAACTTACAAAAACTCTCAGATCTGAATTCCTAAAAACCTACGTAACACAATTTTCTAATCTGTTTAAAAATTTCCAAAGCATTTGAGTGGGTTTTGGACTCGTGTTAACAACTTTAAAATAAAATACCTTCCATTTCGTTTACAAAAACATCTGATTGGCATCGGGGAGGATGGAAATGTACCAGCGAAATTTCAACAAATCCTCTGCATACGCAGTGGATGGGATGGAAAAATGAATAACCCGATTTAGAAAGAAACCCAGTGATGCATTTCCTGTGTGCAGCTACATGTCCCAGGAAGGGACCTTTTTCAGGAAGGGCAGCCATTAAACAAAGTACCTACACCAAATGAACATACAGCCAGAAATTCCAACTGCTCTCACAAAGCATTAAAGCACAATTTCCAAAAATAATCAAGCATATGAGGTATGATAAAAAAAATACAGTGAATGGTTAAACTTTTAAAAATTTTATTACAGTAAAAGACACATTGCTATTAATCCCCCCCTCAAAATACTCTCCCTTGATTCAAACACGCTTATCCCATCGTTCTTGCCACTTTCTGAAGCAGTTCTGGAAGTCCTCTTTCATGAGTGTCTGTAGTTGCACTGTCGTGGCTGCCTCGATGTCCTGAATCAATTCAAAACGACTACCTTTTATGGTCATTTTGACTTTGGGGAAAAAGCCAGAAGTCGCACGGTGCCAGATCCAGCGAATAAGGTGGATGAGGACACACCGTAATGTTTTTGACAGAAATTGCCTTACCAGAAGCAATGTGTAACACAGAGCCTTTCTGCTGTGATATTAAAAACAAAAACCAAACGGTGAATGCTGCTGCCGAGTGCCATCCAACAGAAAGGAAGGGAACTTCAATAAATAAGGGAAGCGGCTCATCAAACCTTTGTTAACAGTGTGTGACAAGTTTCAACTTGTTCGGTGCAGTCAGTCGGGTGTGCGCTAC
>NW_017731776.1:1160689-1165091 GCF_001890085.2 Hipposideros armiger
GCAGTGTCACTGGCCCTCATATGTGGGATCTGAACCGGGGCCCTCTGGCATCGCAAGCGAGTTCTTAACCATCGCGCCACTCGGCCGGCCAGGGAGGGTGACTCTTGAGGAAGCAGGGATCAAATGCGGTTTTTCACTTCTTTTCAAAAGTAATCATGTCCCTCCCTCCGACCTGAAAGCTTCGGAGAACATGTCAGGCTCCGGCAGTGGGATGCAGTCCTGACTCCTCTGCAGAGAGCCCGGGGCCCTTGGCAGTTGGATCCCAGCCTCCCTCCCCACCTCTTCCCTGGGCGTTGGCAACACTGGGTCCCTGCACACGTAGCCCCGGCCTCTGTGCCAACGTGCCCTCCCTCTGCCCTGGTCCTTGTGGAGAGCACCAAATTTTCATTCACGAGTCATCCTAAACATCACAGGCCTCACCCGAGGGCCGGCCCACTTGCGTCCAGCTGCACTGTGCTCACCCCCAGTACTCAAAGGTCGGATCTGACGGGGCTCCTGTCTCCCCACACCTGAGTCACCTATCTCTAGGACCAGGATGGTGCCAGGAAGGATCTATCATTAACTGAGTGACTGAATGCCTGGCATTAAGCCACCTGTTGCGCACTGCAAGCATTCTGTCACTTGGTCCCCTCCCCATCATTAGCACATTCCAGCTCAGCAGAAGGACCTGGACATTTGGCGGGAGGGAAAGAGGGGCCAAGTGAGGGCAAGGATGGAGACTGAGTCACACCGTCTCACACTTGTCTTCCAACCTGGAGGCCACGTCAAGGAGGGCAAAGGGACTTGCTGTGTATGCTCCATCAGGACACACCCAGCCCACCTGGTGGGCGCAGCAGGAAGGTGAGATTCTGCCAAGACAAAGGTGTTTTTACCAACAGTCCAGCAATTTTCTGGTTGCTTCTAGAATCAGGACGCTCCCAGTCAAGCAAGGCTAGAAGTCCCCTGGAGCAGCAACGCTGACTGAGCAACCTCTGGAGGGATTATTGTAACCCGTCATCTTCTCAGCTAGCCTGCAACCGTCTGGAGGGCAGAGGTCATGTCTTATGTGCAACTCTGATCCCCAGCACCTGTCTCACAGCCTGGATATAGTTAGTGTTCAGTCAGCTTCGAATGCACAAGGGAACAACGGAATGAGCATCTCTGCCCTTGGCAGTGCCTTCCAACTCTAAGACCCTATGACGCCCTCCACCACCACGGTGCTAACCCCGGGGAATGGAACGTCTCCACCTGCCTTGTCAGCGATCACCTTCTATAACCTATCACAGTTTGTCCGTGGCGCATCTCGTCTTTCGAAGCACTGACCCCAACTGTGATTCGACTCAGTCCCTTAACAACTGTGCATCGGGCTCCATGAGAGCAGGGCCCACGCACGGGCCCTGCTTCCTCATTGCTCTGGGGACAGAGGAAATCGCATGGACAGAGGTATGGAGACAGTAGGTTGACAGGCACTCGGCCAGGGGTGTGCCCAGAGCAGGCTATCTTCATTAGGCTGCTGCTAACTAGCCACTGGGGGCGGGGCGAGGGGCAGGGCGCAGCCTGACTGAGGGACCACCTGTGGCCTCTACAGTTGACAAAGCTGTCCTGACAGCAGTGTGATGTGGGGCTTGTTGCAGTCAGAGCGTCCAGGCCGAGGTACTCCCCTGGGAGGGGCCACAGGGGGCACCAGGACACAGCCCTGCTCGGCCACCACCACAGAGCTAGATGGAGCTCACCTCAGGCCCAGAAAGCCAGGCTCCAGGGGTGTCAGGGGAACAGGGCTGGGCAAACCCAGCTCACCAGGAATGGAGGAGCGCTGGTTTATGGGATGCCCTCTTCACCTCCTATCAGGGGGCCAGTGAGCCTAAGCCATCACCAGAAGGGCAGCTGAGAGCACAGCATCAGAGTACAGGGAAGTGGGGGGTCTTGAGAAAAATTCCACCAGGCCCGGCGAGGCCTGATGAACCACGCCACACCTAGAAAACAAGTCAGAGTGAGACAACCGCTCACTTCCCCAATACAGGCCTGCCCCCATCCTTCTCTGGGAAAGATGACCTCAGGCTGACTCCCCTTCTGAAGATCCCTACGTTTTCCAGAAAAGCCACAAAGCAGTGTGCAGTCACTGCACTCGCCGCCTGCCTTGGAACTTAGGTATGTCTGAGAGTCTCACCCAGATTTTACTCTGAGTCCTTTTCACTTCATGTTCGGGGGACACCTTGCTGTTGCCCCTACCCACCCCCCAAGTTTCCTTTGTGGAAGACTAAATAATGGCCTCTAAAGATGTCCACATGCCACACCCCAAACCTGTGAATATTTTACGTTGCATGGCAAAAGGGCCTCTGCAGACGTGAGTAAGTTAAGCTCTTAATAAAGAGATGATCTCAGATTCTCTGGGCCCAATGTCATCACAAGGGTCCTTATAAGAGGGAGGCAGGGGGGTGCGAGTGCCAAGAAGCCAGTGTGACAATGGAAGCGGAGAGGAAGAGACTGGGGTCGCTGAGTCCTGGCTTTGACAATGGAGGAAAGGACCATGAACCAAAGAATGCAAGTGGCCTCTCGAAGCTGGAAAAGGCAAGAAAACAAATTGTCCCCTGGAGCCTCTAGAAGGAACTCAGCCCCACCTGCCAACACCTTGACTTTAGCCCAGTGAGATACGTTCTGGATTTCTGACCTCAAAACTGTAAGATGATAAATTTGTATTGTAAGTCAGAGTTTCTGGCAGTTTGTTACAGCAACAGTGGGAAACTAATACACCCAGTTTACAGATGAGGACACAGCCATGTGCCCAGTCCCCTGGTAAATGGCTCTCACTTCCCTTGCCGTACAGCCAAATCCACAGATCTCTGTGGGCTCTGGAGTCACCACCTAAACCTGACTTCTGGCTCTGCCACTTACTAGCTCTGTGTCGTGGGACAATTACAATAACGTCTTCTTGTTTCAGCTTCTTCAAAAATGGGGCTGCAGGGCCGGCCGAGTGGTGTGATGGTTAAGAGCTGGCTT
Source organism: Hipposideros armiger (assembly GCF_001890085.2). NCBI lineage: Eukaryota > Metazoa > Chordata > Mammalia > Chiroptera > Hipposideridae > Hipposideros > Hipposideros armiger. The sequence continues at coordinate 1,163,666 of NW_017731776.1, forward strand.
GGGATGCCAGAGGGCCCCGGTTCGGATCCCACATATGAGGGCCAGTGACACTGCCCTCCACAGCTAAGATGCTGNTATTATTGCACTCTTCCCGGGTGAAGCAGATTGGTCACCGGCCTCTGGACGGCCACTCACGGCGGCTCTTGGCAGCTCACGCCGGCTGCTGGTCGCTCACGCCAGCTGCCAGCCACTCACAGTAGCTTATGGCAGCCCACTGCAGCTTCACTGCAGCCTACACTGTCGTCAGCAAACTCACGGCAGCCCAGCTCCAGGTTGAGCTGTTGTTCACCATCTTAGCTGTAGAGGGCGCATCATCATTGGCCCTAATGTGGGATCCGAACCAGGGTCCTACTGCTCAGAGCTGGCATCCCAAGCCAGCTCTTAACCAACGCGCCACTCCGCCGGCCCAACAAAATAATTTTTAAAACTTTAAATTACATCTTTAGCTCATCCTTTGATTTATATTTTTGGTGTAGGTTTTATTATGTACATAATAGTAAGATAATACATGTATATATGAATTCTGACAATTAAGTTCGCAAAATCATCCTACACAAAGTGCTATATTCCTCATTGCTGAATATCACTACGGTCACCTTCAAAGTACTCCCCTTGGGAAGCTAGCCACCAACACCAGCGCCTAGTCCATCCTTCAAAGCAATTTTGGAACTTTTTCTGGGGTGGCCATCAGAGCCGTTGTCGTATTACCCATGATGTCCTGAATGTCATCAAAATATCTTCCTTTCAATATTTCCTTTATCTTCGGGTAAAGAAAGAAGTCATTGGGGACCAGATCAGGTGAGTAGGGAGGGTGTTCTAATACAATTATTTGTTTACTGGCTAAAAACTCCCTCACAGAAAGTGCCGTGTGTGCCGGTGCATTGTAGTGAGGCAAGAGCCATGAATTGTTGGTGAAAAGTTCAGGTCATCTCACTTTTTTACGCAGTCTTTTTAGTACTTGCAAATAGTAAACTTGGTTAACTGTTTGTCCAGTTGGTACAAATTCATAATGCATGATCCCTCTGATATCAGAAAAGGTTAGCAGCATCATTTTGACTCTTGATTTGGACTGACGGAAACTTTTTGGTCATGGAGAATTGGCCGACTTCCACAGTGCACTTGGACGCTTAGTTTCAGGGTCACATTGGTACATCCATGTTTCATCACCAGTGATAACATTGCCCAAAACATTGTCTTGCCTCTCCCAAAGGCCTTGGCAAATGTCGACTCTCCTTTGTTTTTGTTCATCAGTGAGCTCCTTTGGGACCATTTTTGCACACACCTTTCTCATGCTAAGATTTTCAGTTAAGATTTTCCTGTTTCTCTATCGATGTTTACTTGGTCTGCTGTGCTTCTCAGTCAGCCGACGATTTTGACGTACAATTCGATGAATTTTTGCAATGTTTTCACCAGTTCTGCTCGTTAC
>NW_017731776.1:1169916-1187253 GCF_001890085.2 Hipposideros armiger
CTGATCTGCCTTGCCCGGGAAGAGTGCAATGATGGTGCCAACTTGGGCCAGTGAAGCAACGTCCTCCACAACTAGACTGAAGAACAAAAGGACAGTAACTTGTCTGTTCCCCTTCCCCCAATTCCCCAGCGCTATTCCCATCCCCCCAGTTCCCCAATAAAAATCTTAAAAAAAAAAAAATGGGGCTGCAGCCACACCTACCTCCGAGAGAGTTGTAAGGAATAAACAAGTTAATCCAGGAAAGCACTGAGGACAGGGCCTGATACTATGTCACCTTTATGATGACTCTCCTATTTCAGTCACTTCCTCCGTCAGGCTGCGAGCACACATCCCCAACAGTCTCTGAGACCCAGACCAGTCCTGTCTGTCTGTCTGCTCTTTTTTAAATCTTCTAAGGTCATATTTTCATTCATCCGTTTCAGATCCAAACCCTTTTGAGCTGCAGCCATCAAGTGTTCACTCGGGCAGTTACCACACACCCACTGGCCAAGCTAAGCTGGCAACACGTTCATATGAACGTCTTCAGAATATCAACGCAGCCCGGAGGGATTTGGGTCCTTTTAATTAATAGATATGAAAAAACTTCCATCTTAGCATGGCTCACTGGGGAGAATTTGACTTGGGCGCTGTGAACCTGAACTGGCCACGCTGCTCCCTCTTCAGCAGCCTGGGACTGACAAGCCTCCTGCCTCTGGGAACTTCTGGGGGGCTGCCTCTGGGGGAGGCTGACCCACATCAGAGCAGGTCAGCCACCCCCAGCCTGGCCCCTCTCCAGAGCGGATCAGAGGGAAAGAACTGCCAGCCGCTGGCCAGTCGGCCTGGTTACCCTTTGGAGAAAGGATCACATGCCCTCAAGAGAGGAAGAGGAGGAGGGTCCCATCACTCAGTCCCACTCCCCTGCCACCAACACAGGCAAGCAAGGCCACTCTATTAGCTCCACGTCTCCCTTCTCCTGGGGCCAAGTTCCCATGAATCTGTCAACCAGGAAAGAAAAAGCATCCAATCTAGGGATAGGAATATAAGGGGACAACAAAGTAATCCAAAATCCTTCAGCGAGGGCTCATTTAATTCAGCCTTGCAATTAAGTCCTTTTTTTTTTTAAATACATACCAGGCCAAATTTTGATCACCTCACTTTTCTCCCAAACTAAGAAAAGATGGGCCACTCCTCAGTCTCTTTAGCTGGGCTCTGCACCCCTTTCAATGTGACCACCTTTCCAGCAGCTAAACCCATCCAGCAATATGCAAATGGGTCCCCTACGGGCCTATTGCCCCATGGGAGCAGGTTGTCTAAGCCAAGACCCCCAAACCTGCCCTGACCTCTGGGACCCCTTCAACAAGAAGCACAGCTCCTGCCCAGGGAACCTCAGTGAAAAATCCCAACCTGAATTTCATTCACGCAAACACGTGCTGAGTGGGGTGAACCAGCCTTGTACCCTGGGTGTACACATGTGCCCCATGGACAAGAACAAGAAATTCCAAAGCAGCCCTGTTTATAAGAGCAAAAGGCTGGACACAGCCCAAATGCCCACCCGCAGAAGAAGGGATAAATACATCAGGATATATTCAAAGAGCGGACTCCCACGCAGCAGTGAAAAGCACAAGGACCACTACACCCAACCTGGATGACCTCACTAGAGTATTCTGTGATTCCATGTACGGGAAGGTCCAACTAGTCCACAGTGATGAGGTGTGAGTAAAGGTGACCTTGGGAGGGTCGGGGACCAGGAGGAGTTCCAGGGAGCCTTCTGCGTACTGGGGATGTTCTGGACTTTGATTTGCACAGGTATTCAGAGGTAAAACTCCATCACACTGTGCATCTAAGATCAGTGTGCTTTACTATGGTAAGTTAAACATCCTTCAAAAGTGTTCAAGTACATACCTTTTAAATGTTTAAAACTATATACCTTTGAGCACCTTCTATGTGCTAAGTTCAAAGGGGTCTCAGACAAGACTAACCCAGCAGTTCTCAACCTTTCACAGGGGTCGCCTAAGACCATCGGAAAACACACATTTTCGATGGTCTTAGGAACCGAGACACCGCTCCTCTATCCATCTTCAGGCCCACATGCAGATACTCCCACATACGAGTACCCGGCAACCCCTGTGAAAGGGTCGTTTGATCCCCAAAGGGGTCGCGACCCACAGGTTGAAAACCGCTGCTCTAACCCTTTAAGAGTTTACAGTCTAGTGGGGAAGAAAATACATGAGTAACAACACAAGGCTGCCGTGGCCAGTGGGACAGGTAACGAGTGGGCCCAGGGTGTGATCTGGGGAAAGTGGTAGAAGAAACTGATTAAATGCAGGAGCTTTGGCGGCAGCCAGACCTGTGCCCAAGCCCTATTTCTCACTGCGACCTAGACAATATGTTTGCCCCATTTCTTCATCCGTAGGAGGGATCACAGCAGCCATGCCTCACGAGTCCTCATGAGGATGCCAGGAAAGAATGCACACAGGGCACTCGGGCATGAGGCTGTTGTTACTCCCACTGTGAGGCCGGGCCTGCCCGGGGTCAGGCCCTGGGGTTCACGGATGTGAACCAGGCCTTGCCCCCCACAGCTTCCCATCCCACCAGGAAGAGGGAAACCACCATTCACCAACTGGGCAAATGTCTAACAAATCGGGAGGTCAGGGGCTGGGCCTGACATGGCCTTGTCCTGTGGGGAATCAGATACCTAGGACACAATGTAAAACGGCTTAAGTGTCAGCAGAGAAGAGCAGATAAAGAAGTGGGGAAGGTCAGAGGGCCACCAGAGGTGGAAACTGAGCTGGGCCTTGAAAGGCAGATAGGATTTGGCATGTGAGCAGAGGCAAGGAGGTGGGAAGCTAAGGAGGCACGCGGAGGAAAGCGCGACCAGTCAAGGACGGCTCAAGAGGCCCGGGAAAGGGCCTGGACTGTCCGGGCGGAGTCCAGCTTGTATTTTGCTGTCAGCGGGGACGCCCCTGAAGGGTTCAGAGGTCAGCAGGGATTTAAAATGACAAGCCAGCCAACAGCAGTGTTTCAGAGAGGCCAGAAGGGGATGGCTCCATTTCTCCAGGGCCGGGCCTGGGGTCAGATTAACCAAGAAACACCCAAACCCTGGTCCTTTTGTGAGACCCAAGCATGCATGTTTGATTAAATGGTGGTCAGGGCCCTGAGGGAGGCTGGCTGGGCCTTGAGGGGGTGGCCAGTGCCTTGACCTTCCTGCATTGGTTCTTATTTAATTTTATTTAACTTTTTAAAAATACCATATATTCACGATTTGGCACTCAAAAGGTACGAAGGGCCCCCAGTGAACAGTCTCCCAGCACCAGCCCCCAGCCTAGAGGTGCCACAATCGCGTCTTGTGACTCCCCAGAGACCCGTGTACATATATAAGCGAACGCACGCACCTGTTACACAGGTGGAGGCACCCCAGGCACCCGCCCACACCTGCTCCTGTCACAGCAATTTATCTTGGCGGTTGTTCCCGACCCGTGCGTGGAGTCCCCGCCTTATTTTTTATGGCTGCACAGTATTCCATGGTTCAGATGGGCAGTAATTTGTTCCTGGCCCCCTGTTGATGGACATTTAGGTTACCTGCAATCTTTTGTTATTAAAAATAAGGCAGCAAAGACAAACCTTGCAAATAAGTCATTTTGCACACATGTTAACACATCTGTAGGATAAATTCCTAGAAGTGAACTGGTGGGTGAAAGTATACAAGCAACTATCATTTTTAAAATGTTGCTGGAGAGGCAGGATACATTTAAATCGCTCATCTAAGAAATAAGCGTTCATTATTGGAGAAAATACTGATAATGCGTAGTTTTAAGGGTGCCCAGGTGAACAAACGGTGGAGAAAAGCCCCATTTCCGGCAGACAGAGTGCCAGGTAAGAGATGGTTCATGGACCTGGACCAGCCCCTACTCACCGGGTGCCCTGGTTCAGGAACTTGCATTTCCTCACCAGTAAGTAAAGGGCTAGACACGCTCAGCCACTCGGCCCATCCCAGCACAGATGGGCTCTGATGCCCTGGGCCCAGGGCAGGTGAAGGGCGGGTGGTGGCTGGAGTCACCATGACACCCCGCTGTAATTGGTCTCCCTGGGTGAAGGTGAAGTGCCCAGGGGAGGGGCGGGCAGGCCACAGAGTGTGTGCTAGAGGCAGGCCTGGGGGGAGGGGAGGAGTGGGGGTGGGGAGCCCAAGAAGGTCACGTGTTTGCAGTCTGGCCATCCCAAATGAATGACGTACCTTTTGCTGCTTCCCCTGCACAGGCTGCAGGGGACACCACTGCCATGAAAGACACACTCACACGCCAGACATTCACTGCAGTGTCCATCATGGACCTGTTACGTAAGGTGTGTGCCTGACAGGGGTGACCACCTGTAGCTTAACTCTTCCAGTAGGTGGCTGGTGGAGGATGGAGGTGGGTCTCTGGATACCTAGTGTCCTCCCTGTGACGACAGCTGGGCAGGACTTCCTACCACGTCCAAAAATCCAGCCCAACTACTGACAACTGTGAATGAAAGAAATGGCCATCTAACCCCAATCGGATGGGAGACATCTCCGGGCAAACCAAAGCCAGCATTGAGAGGACGAGCCCTGGCTGACTTCCTACTTCCCAGCCTATGTTCTGCTCCGACAGGCTGAAAAGGCCAGGAACGCCTGCACTGAGGTTACCGCTATTAAAATTTTTCTAACCAATGCACAGTGCATCAACCTTTCGTAAAGCAAGCATGTACTGTTTTGGTAAATCTAGATTTTCATACATCCTATTTGTTTAAAATCCATGGGCAACAGGGTCGCCGGTTCGATTCCCACATGAGCCAGTGAGCTGCGCCCAAGCTGAGCTGCCACTGAGCTGCCAACAGGTAGCAGGATGGCTCAGCTGGTGAGAGCAAGTGCTCCTAACAACAAGGTTTGACTCCCACATGGGATGGTCGGCTGCGCCCTCCGCAACTAAGATTGAATATGGTATCTTGAGCTGAGTGGCTGCGAGCTGCCAACAGGCGGCCGGATGGCAACTGGACTTGGAGCTGAGCTAGCTGTGCCCTCCACAACTAAGACTGAAAGACAACAACTTGGCTGTTCCCCTTTCCCGATTCCCCAATAAAATCTTTAAAAAAAAAAAACACACCACAGGTGCTGGAGGCAGAGACCAGGAGGCCCTGCTAGCAGCTACAGCAGCAGCCTTGGGGTTAGTTCTTTTTCCCTCGAAGCTTTCCTGCAAATGATGACCCAGAGGGCTTTGGGGAACAGCACGGCCCAGCAGAGTAGAGGTTCTTAGCCACCCGCCAGCAGGGCAGGACCTCCCTGGGTGCAGGCCGTCCACAGGGGTTGTAGCAGGAGAAAACTAAAGGTACCAAACTGCACGCATGTCTCCCAGGGTGGGTGGCTGTCTGATGTGAAAATCCCTTTCAGGGATTACAGATGCAGTAATTTCCAGACGTCTCACTCCACTCCCATCATTGAGATGAAACCACTCACAGCCCGCAGGTACAAGTGTCAACAGATCATGGCTCCCCAGCAAGGAGACTAGAGTCTTCAGAGGGATCACCAAACAGATTTCAGGTTGGAAAAGAAGTTAAACACACGCGTTCCTCTCCTCTACCCATCTTCATGTAACTGTGAAGACCTGCTCTCCTTCCAAACCAGGGCTCTTCCTCTGCAGGGCTTTCTAATCTGGGGCCTGACCTGAGCCTTGTGGCATGTGAAAGGTGAAAGGTACAAGCAGCCTCATCAGACAGCAAGTGACTCACCCAAGGTTATCACCCGGGTTCTCTGACTCCGTGCAGGGCTCTGTCCACTGCTCGCGCCATTGTGCCATTCAGCAAAAAGCTGGGGATCTCATCTTTCCCACTGATAACTTAAAGTGCCAGTTGCTCTGTTTTGGAATTTCTCTGACTTTTATGTCTATGGCTAACTTTTAAATTTCATGGGTAAATGCTTAAGACCCAGTGTTATGGGAACAATGAGATAACACAAGATTATGCCTATAAAGAAAATACACCCAAACTTCAACAGCGGTTATTTCTTGGTTATGAAATTAGGGTGATTTTTATTCTTACCTCCCAATCTTTTCTGTTCTAAGTTTACTATAATTAACAAGTACTATTTTCAAAATCAGAAAATCTTATTGTTTTTTAAAGACTGAAACACAGAGATCAACAATGCAAACTTTCCACTAAATATTCATTTAGTCGCGTGTGACTTTCTAAAACATGGTAGAACTGGAAGTGATGCAGATTAGGCACAAAGGTTTTCTGGGTGGGATCTTCCCTCTCTGGTTTCCGCCCCAGAAGAGAAGGAAAAGGAGGTGACTGTGGGGCTTCCTGCCTCCCAGCCCAGGCCTGAGATTCCCAGACCATCAGACGGGCTGTTTCATATGCCCTGTAGGCTCCCGATAGAAGCTCAGATCTAATAAACAATCCTGTTCCAATCGGCCTTAATGACCGTCACTTCTCAACATCACTTCTCAAGAACACCTCCAGCTTTATCCAGAGTGGCAATGACACTAACCCATCCAACCACTTCGTTTTAGTCAGAAACAATTTCAGCACCTTCTCTGTGCAAGGCATCGTGCCAGCCACTGAGCCATCACTCACTCACCTAAGACTGGAAAAATGACCCCAGAGGCTACGTGTCATCCTTCTGTGTTCTGCCCAGGCGTAGGGTTTCAGCTAAAACAGCAACAGGAACGCGAACACATGCTGCTTGGGCGTGACGCTTGCCTAATTCCAGCATCTCGACTACACTGCACACCCACTGCCAATCCCTAGGAAAAGCAGGTCCCAGGGCCAGTCCCCATGGGGAATGCTGGTAGCTCGGCTGCACTGCATTAGGCATATGCCCCTTCGCAGAGGTAGAGATGATGGGCAGGGAACATGAGGGAACCCCGAATTTGGCGACCATCCAATTCTTCTCCCCATGGACCCCTCCCACTTCACTTCTTCACCTTCCTGTCTTTTTCGGGGCAGAGAAGATCACGTTCAATTAACATTTATTGAGGGCCTACCAGGTACTGAACCCCAGTGTCAAACAATTTGTAGACAAGAACTCAGACCGTTCTCTGCACATGCTGTCCCCTCCGCCTGGAAACCGCTTCCTCCCCTTATTCACAGTGACACCTTAAATGTCGCCTCTCCAGCAAAGTGCCTGCCCAGGTGAGAATGTCCTAATGGTCCCTCAGGACACATGTGACAAATGTAATTGTTCCTGAGTTTGCAGTCTCTCCCCCAAGCCAGACTCAGCTTCCTGTCATAAGAAAAGCCAGTGTTGGGCAGACTGAGTGGCTCGTTGGTTCAGAGTTGGCTTGGGAGCGCGAGCTCTGAGCAACAGGGACGCCAGTTCGGATCCCACATGGGCAAGTGACACTGTGCCCTCTACAGCTAAGATGGTGAACAACAGCTCAACCTGGAGATGGGCTGCCATGAGTTGTGGGCGACGGCGTAGGTGCAGTGAAGCTGCAGTGGGCTCCCATAAGCTACCATGAGTGACCGGCAGCCACCGTGAGTCACCATGAGCGGCTGTCCAATGGCCGGGGACCGACTGCCTCACCCGGGAAGAGCGGCAGTGATCACAATAACAACATGGGCCAGTGAAGCGACGTCCTCTACAACTAGACTGAAGAACAAAAGGACAGCAACTTGTTTGTTCCCCTTCCCCGATTCCCCAACGCTGTTCCCTCCACCAATTCTCCCATAAAATCTTTTTAAAAAAAAGAAAAGAAAAGCCAGTGTTTACTGAGCATGTACTATGTGCCAGGTGCTGCGCTGAGCTCCATGTAGACATTAAGTCATGGCAGTCACATGACAGCTGCACTATTATTAGTCCCATCTTACAGATGAAGGAAACTGCCTCATTTTCCTCCTATTTTTAAAGACTGGAAATTAGTAAGCAATCTGCCCAAGGCCACAGGGATAAGAGAGAGAGGATTCGAACTACATCTCCCAGTTCTCAGTCCAGGGCCCGGGACTGCTCAGCTCCGTATGTCCCTCTCTCCCCAATGCCCAGGGGGTGTTCCTTTGTCCTGTGCTGCCAGTCACCATTTTTGGCCCCTTCCTGAATTCTTGGCCTCCTCTCCCAAAGCACCCAATTCAGAAGGCTTCCCCGGCTCTTCCCCTCACATCTTCTACCCATTGGTTCCCACAATCAGTTCCCACACCGGACCTCAGCTGTGCTTCAACAGGTCTTGTGCAAAGACCCTAACCTTTCGGCCCCGAGGCACAGGAACTAGAGCAGCTGCATGAATGCCAGTGGCCAGACACCCAGCACAGCACCCAGCACATCGGGCAGGTAAAGTAAGCATCTCCTCCGTGAACCCATGTGGGATCCAGTAGTTAACCTGGCTTCCCGGCTCCAGTTCCCACTCTGTCCTCACTCTCCTCTGCCTGTATTTATAGCGCTGGTGAGCATGGGCAAGTGAACAGCCACCATGGCTCTCGAATGGGAAAGGGGGCCCCATGTCTACTCCAGGTCTATGGCATGAGAAGTAGGTGAGGACCCGTGGCATCCAGGAAGAACTTGGGTTCCTGCGCAGTGGGGCCAATTCACAGCCAGCCACACAGGCCAGTTTTAGAGCAGACACCAGTGGGCTCCAGAGGCCTGTCCTGGGTCACACAAGGTCATAAAGACCAGAAGCTGCTGGAAGAAGCGAAAGGCAGCAAGGACTAAAAAGAATGCCAGTGACCCAGGGGAAAGCAAAGGAGAAGGGGGCCGGATCCTCTTGGGGTTCTCTGAGGGAATAAAGGAAGGGGACAGATGCTCATACTGTCCCGTAATGCACGGCCGAGGATGTCACTTCCTTCAGGAAATTTCCAGGGCTCCCTGTTGGCCACACCAGAGTCAAGTTGAAACTCTTTGGCGGGGCCTTCAGAAGTTTTCATGCCCAGGCCCACCACAGCCACTTCTAGGAGGCCAGGTATTTCAGGCCTCTACGCCTCTGCCCAGGGGCTCCTCTGCCTAGAAGCCCCTCTCTTTCTCTGGGGGTGGAGCACTCCTCATCCCTTAAGTCACACAACATTTTGCTTCTAGGAAGACTTCTGGGACACCAGGAGGTTAGTGGGGGAAGAGCCACGGCCTCTCAGAGGTCTGGTTCAAAGCTCCACCAACCTGCTCTGCTTTGTAACCTCCTCGGCAAGGCGTGAGGGTAACTGTTCCCACCTCTCTGGGTGGTAGGAGGAAGAAACGCACTATTGCATGCAAGTGCTTTGAACTGTGCCTGGCACACAGTACATGTTTAATAAACAAGCTGTATTTCCTATTGTCCTCCAGCCCCTTTAGGGCCCTCTGTTTCCATCACAAGTAGAGCACTGTCTCACACATGTTTGCTGCACTCTGGACTCCCTCAGACAACCACAGCCTTTTGAAGGCACAGAACACGACTCAAGCCCAGCACAGAGCCAGGCACACAGTAGGTCTTCAATGAGTACTCACTGCCCGTGAACGTCCTGTGGCAGACCCTACACAGAGCTCTCCCAGGGCCCAGCTGCCGGCAGTCCACAACTCACACACCAAATCCCGTCTACAGGCCCCGCTGAGACAGAAGGGCCTTGGCTGTTACTCGGTTTCCAAACAATAAAGGGCTGTACTCTGTCTTACTGAGGCTGTTTCCACTCCAGGGAATTTATGGGGAGAAATGAGCACAGCAGGGACTGGAAATAGCACTGAGCCCCTCTTGGGGAGAGAGCTGGGCTGGCCCACCAGGAACCAGGAGCAAAACCTCAACAGCAGAGGGGAGAAAGCAACCTCCAGACAAAAGCCCGAGCTCCAGAGAACTCGGCCAACACGAAAAAACTAGGACAGGGAGCTCACTCGCACTCATTCCGCCGCGAAGCTCTCCTTCCTACCGACCTGGAAAGCTTTAGACGGGGTTCCTTGTATAACCCACAACCACGTGGGAGCAGCCTACAACACATCCAAAATCCCAAGGGCTGCACAGAGGAGCCCCAGGTTGCTGGTGGGTCTCAGCGGGGAATTCACAGTGCCTTCTCCACCCATACTGGCCTTTGGGACCTTTTGTCTGCTTTGGGGTCACAATCTATGTCCATCTCCACAGCAGACTGGGAGGCCCTAGAAGCTGGGCACCAGGTCCCATTCATCTTCAGACCCCTGTGCCCTTAGCTGCCTGGTGCATAGCAGATGCTCAGTAAGTTACAAGGCGGCAAGAGAAAGGTTCTGGTTCAAGGACCTATGGTTGGTACCCCTCTGGGACTGTTTCCTCAAGTGCAAACTGGGATAATGAGTTCTGCACTCACACAACCATTGAGAGAATAAACTGGGAAAATACTTGTGGAAAGCACCAAAGCATCAGATGAATGCTAGTCACCCTTCAGGCTTCTGCTCAGCTGTCCCCTCGTGTCTTTTCTGCTGGCCATGTTGCCCTCTTCCAGCACTGAACCCACTCTGCACACCCTGTGTTGTTTTATATCTCTTCACATCTTTGTGATTCCTGCTTTCTGCTTCATTCCCCCACCGACCTGAGAAGGCCTGGAAACAGAGACATCATGTGTGTGTCCGTCAAGGCCTGACAAAATGGGCACTCGGGGCTGGCTGCTGGGGCCCTCCCACCCCCCAAGCCCCAGTTCTGACACACACACACACCACCACCCCCACTCCCACCCCCCACCCACAAGATGAACTGATGTACAGAGCCTCCGGGGCCCACCAACCAGGCTGCAAAGGGAGATGGGAAAGGACGCTGCGAACATCACCTGTGAAGGAAGTCTCATCTTTGAGGCCTGAGCCTCCTCTGCAGGTGCAGGTGAGCTGCCTGGCTGGCTTCGCAGCACAAGGACCTCCAGGGCAGACTGCTGTTTCTTGCCTTACATAAAGCACCTGGCAGTCAGATAAATAATACATGGCCTTCACCTCACACATAAGTATCAGGCGTGCCAACACCTGCTTTGCGCCATGGTGCCCTGGGTGTGTGTGTGTGTGTGTGTGTGTGTGTGAGAGAGAGAGAGAGAGAGAGAAAGGGAGAGAAAGAGACAGAGAAAGAGACAGAGAGGGAGACAGAGAGACAGATGGGGGGGGGGAGAAAGAAATGCCTGGCCTTGCACAACCCCAGAGGGGATATGGATTGGGAGATACCCATGTTCACTTCCAACCCCTCTGCCTTGCCATGGCCTACAGCCAACTAGATCTAGACCCCAGCAGTGCACCCAGGGAGGAAATGCACCACCCAGAGGACAGATACACACACCCCAGCCTCTATGGTCTCTTCTGAGGCAAGTACCCTTGGAGTCCCAGGTTTCTGTCGGTGCCCCTGCAAACAGCTGACCTGTATGCAAGGCGTGTACACCCTCCATGCAACCATCCCCAAAGGCCTCGCCAGATCACAGCCACCCGCACAAGGCACGGATGCCTCCTCCACTCACTTGGCGGTGCCAGGCGCCAGCACACCCACCGGGCACACACAATCCCACTTGCAAAAGAGCCTGTCCATCCGCCTCCCTTCTCCCCAGCCACCCCCACGAGCAGGTCCGATTACACTCCAGACGCGGGCGCCGCCACGTTGGCGGGGAAGGGGCCAGGGCACACCCACGGGCGGCCCCGCGACCCGGCTGGGCGAACTGGGGGCGCAGGGCGGGACCGGAGGGATGGGCGGGGCGGCGGATGCTCCCTCCTGGCTCCGCCAAGCCGGCCGCCTTCGTCCCTTTCCTGCCCGGGAATCCGCGGTCAACGCGACCCTCGGGGCGCCCCCCGCACGGGCCTCTCCAAAACGAAGTAGCCCTCCTCCCCCCGAGAGTCCGCAGCCGCCCCCCTCTTGGCCTCTGGCTCGAGACCGACCAAGCTGGTACCTCAGGAGCCCATCGCGGCGGCAGCGGCGGCGGTGGCGTGTGCGGACGATGCGCGGCGGCCAGACTCTGCGGGCGGGGCGGGCGGGCGGCGCCGCAACCCCGGAGTCTCACCGCCGCGGGCTCGTCCTGGACCCAGAGATGTGCCGCCGCGGCGCGCCTGCGCACTGAGCGCGCCTCCGGGGAGGGCGGGTCAGCGAGTGCGCGGCTGAGATCACCCGCGCAGCCTTAAAGGGGCCACTCCCGGAACACCCCGCTCGCCGCCGAGTGGTGGAGGCGACCCAGGTTTTCTTGATGCTGGCAGACAAACTGGCCAAGACTTGCCTCCCCCGCCTCAATCTGACTCCCCAACCCTGTCCATCACAGAGCTTCTTGGGGTGCAAGGACAGGGTTTTGGGCTCTAAGCTCTGTTTCACTCTCTGCTGCTTCAGATCTGTTAACCCTAATTTCCTTCACTTGGGCCTGTTTTGAAGATAAAACAATATACTATAATGGCTATTTGTCGAGTGAAGGATGCGTGCAGAATTGCATGAAATGAATGTATTCCGAAGAGCTTTGTGCAACCACGCAGAGAAAGAGGCTCTTTCTCCCCACCCGGCTTAGTGGCGCTTCTTTCTTGCCCCACCTTGCTCTAGGCGACCTAACTAGCAAAGTTTTTCAGATGTCATTCAAGCCTACTAGCCCGGTTGCTGTTTGCCACCTTACACCGGTTAGGTTAACTGAAAAACAAAATCCAATCAAGTTCTGGCATCGATGTGCTCAAGATCCCCAAATGTATTTATATCCCCCACCGACTCCCCTGAACTGTTCACTCAACACTGCTTACTTGAGATCCAATAAGCATCTCAAAGTCGACAGGCCCACAATAGAACTCATCTTCTCTCCAAACACAGACAAGACCTGCTCCCGCACAGCCTCCCTTGAACAGCAGCTGGCAACTCCATCCTTCCAGCGCTAAGGTAGAACTTCTGGAGCCGTCCTTGAATCCTATCCTCCTCCCACCCCTTTCCCAAGCTGGAGCAGGAAATCCCATGGGCTCTACCCGCAAAATACATCTATCTAGCCTCTGACCTCTCCTACCACATCTCTACTGCTAGCACCCTCGTCCAGTTTCTGCCCAGGATCATTGCAATATTCTTGCTATGGACTGAATGTTTGTGTACCCCCAAAATTCATGTGCTGAAATCCTAACCCCCAATGTGATGTTAGGAAGTGGGGCCTTTGGGGGTGATTAGGTCATAAGGCGGAGCCTTCCTGAATGGGATTTGAGTCTTTACAAAAGAGACTCCAAAGAGCCCTCTACCCTTCTTTCTGCCATGTGTGGTGTCCATGTAAGAAGGTCCAAACCTGTAGAGAATTTTTTAAAGAGTTTATTGGAGCCAAAACTGACAACAATTGCCAAGAAGCAAGATCTTAAATGCTGGGGAGAATGACAGTTTTGCCATTTCTTTTATGCATTTGAAATTAAGGCGGGAATGTAAAGATTACATGAAGGTGGGAAAAAGCAAGGAGGGGATTGGGTTACAGGACAGTTAACAAGATCCTGTGCTCTATTGAGTGTGGTTAGGCCTTATTTCAAAGGTGTGTTAACCTAGAGGCACAAAAACAATGGACAGGGCTTGTGTAAAGCAAAGATAAATCTTTGACTAAAGAAGTTATATGCCTGGGGCGTGACTACACACCATGAAGAAATTTATGAGATCACTCTGTGATGTTACTTTTCTTAGAACCCCTTTTTTGTCCACAGAGGAAACAAGTCAGCAGTCTGCAACCCAGAAGAGCGATCTCACCAGAACCCAATCAAGCTGGCACCCTGATCTCAGAATTCCAGCCTCCAGAACTATGAGAAATAATTTTCTATTGTTCATAAAGCACCCAGTCTACAGCTCTTTGCTATATAGCAGCCCAAACTGACCGGGATTATTGCAATGTTCTCCTAACCCATTTCTCTTTTCCCAGACTTGCCCACTGCCCCAGCCTATGTCAATATAGGAGCCAGAGAGATTTTTTTTTTTTACCTAACTCAGAATTTGGCACTTCTTTGCTCAAAACCCTCCATTGGCTCCCCCTTTTCACTCTGAGTAAAAGCCAAGTCCTTCCAATCTCTACAAAGTCTTGCTTGATCTGACATTCTACCCACCCAGGCATGTCTGACCTTATGGCCTCTACTTTCCTGCCACACAGACCCCTTGCCATTCCTCGAACCATCCAAGCACACTCAGCTTCCAGCCATTTGCACTGGCTGTTCCTTCTGCTGGGATTGCTGTTCCCTTGGATATCAGAACGGTCGCCCCCTCACCCTCTTCAGGGTTTGCTCAGATGTTGCCCACTCACTGAGGCCTGCCCTGACCATCCTAGTAAAATGGCCAGACCACTCACATGCTCTCCTGATTCCCCCCACTCCATGCTGTTTTTTTCCCCATATCACTTAATTTCTATCATAACATATAGTTTGCCTGTTGTACCGTGTGTCTTTCACCAGTTGAACATAAACTCTGAGGACTAAGATTTTCGTCCTTTTTGTTTCCTGATATAATCCCAGCACTTAGTACAAGGACTGGCATAGAAAACACACTCAAAAAGTATTTGTAGCATGCACAAAGATCCTCTAGAAAGAGTTCTATAGAAAAATTCCTTCCCAGCCCCAGGTGGCAAGTGGCTCAGGGCTATCCCAACACCCAGACCAAGGCTTATTATCAATTGCTTGGTAATCATTTGCTGACTTCTCAGCTCTCCTTCCTCACACACAAACCCCTCCAGGGCAAAGTCCTCTGTCAGCTATCACCACAGCTCATGCTTAGCACAGAAAGCTTATCAACCAGACAGAATCTGACATCCACAGTCCATCCCCACCCCCACCCCCACCCTGCTCCCAGAACTGTCAAGCCAAACCGCACTCAAATTCAGGTTCTTAGCCCCTTCTCATCAAGAGCACTCTTGGGTCTCAACTTACATAGGCCCCAGGCTGGTGGGGGTAGAGGCAGGTGGTGAGTATTTTTAGGCTTCTATTGCTAGAGAGGGACTCAACACAGAAAGTCACCTGGTCTGAATGACATGGCAGGTCAGCAGGTGGCACAGGGACCTCTGGTTGGTTGCTCCTTGCCTTTCCTCATTCTCTCCCCCAGGTCTTGCAAAATGAAAATAAACACCTACCCCTTTTTCTACCCCCTTCGCCACTCCATGCAACTGTACATCCATCCAGGCTCAAAGATGCCACTCACATCGGTCACCTCTCCCCAGGACGACTGCCCTGGTTCAGGTCCCCTTACTTCTGGACAATTATAACAACTGCCCAACCCAACAGGCTTCTTTTCTCCTGCCTGTTGGCTACTAAAGGAAGAATGCCTTTTTCCAGTTCCAGCAAAAAGCTACTCTTTCTTCAAAGATCAAATCAGATACTATCTTTTGGTTCTTTCTTTTCTTTTCTTTTTTTAAAGATTTTTATTGGGGAATTGGGGGGATAGGAACAGTGCTGGGGAATTGGGGAAAGGGGAACAGACAAGTTGCTGTCGTTTTGTTCTTCAATCTAGTTGTGGAGGATGTTGCTTCACTGGCCCAAGTTGGCACCATCATTGCGCTCTTCTCTGGCGAGGCAGATCAGTCGCCGGCTTCTGGACGGCCGCTCACGGCGGCTGCTGGCCGCTCACGGTAGCCCATGGCAATCCACTGCCACAGGGACTGCAGCCCACGCCGTCGCCGGCGACTCATGGCAGCCCAGCTCCAGGTTGAGCTGTTGTTCAGCATCTTAGCTGTAGAGGGCAGTGTCACTGGCCCTCATATGTGGGATCTGAACCAGTGTCCTCTGGCGTCCCAAGCGAGTTCTTAACCATCGCGCCACTCGGCCGGCCCTCTTTTGGTTCTTTCTTGAAGCTCCCTACCCCATTCTGTTTTAATTAGTTTCCCCCTAACCAAAACAAAATGGAAATAGTCTGAAACTCACGGAAGAATTGTTAAATTATGGTAAGTCCATACAATGGCATATCACATAGATATTAAAACAGCCTCTTAACACATTTCAAATAACATGGAGAAATGATTAAAAATAATATTGAGTAAAAGAGACAGTAATAAATTTGCAATGACATCCTGAACTCTTGTTAAAAGAAAGAAAAAAAAAGCTTAGAAGAAATAGAAGGAAACACAACAAATAGTTAATAGTGCGTCCTCCTAAGTGACAGAATTATGAATACTGGTTACCTTCTCTTACCCCCCCCCCCTTTGTTTCTCTGTATTTTCCAAAATGTGTTTGCAAAATGCATGCAATATTTTTAGAATAAGAAAAAAAAATAATTTGTTTTTACAAGAAAAAAGGATAATTTTCTTTAAAAATTATTTAAAGAAATGATTTATTGCTCCTTTCTGTTTTCTTCTCACTGTGCCTCATAATATTATTCTCTTCACTGTTTTCTTTCTGAACCTCATAATTCGTCTGTATGAATCTGTCTCCCCCACCCGACTGAGGGCCTCTCAAGGGTAGGGACCAAACTGGATTCTCTCAGCATCCAAAATCCACTATTAGCATCTGGCAGGGGAGTGCAGAAGAAAGAGCAGAGGCCTCAGCAGTGCAAGCTGACGCGTGGCCCAAAGCCCAGAGCTCTCCAGATCCTGCAGCCTCTGTCTCCCACTGATCCCTAAGGATACTGACGGAGCCCTGGCCAGGTGCCCTGGAGAGGCAGTGTGGTGTGGTGGGCAGAGCACAGGCCCAGCTGCATTACTTCCTAGCCTTATGCTCTTAGGCATGTGGCTTTGCCTCTCTGAGCCTCAGTTTTTACATCAATATGTATGAAAATGCCAGCACAGTACTTTCTACACAGCTGACAATCATGCTACTATCCATAGAACATGAGTGCTGAGGACACAACTAACTTCTTACCTGAATTAGACCCTTTTGGTAGCAGTGGACTGAAACCCAATTCAAACTAAGCTTAATAAAGGAAAAGAATTTACGGGCTCACTTAATTACGAAATGTAAGGCAGAGCTGGATTTGAGGTCTCACACGTGGTCATTGGGACGTTATTTCTCTCAGTTTCTGTGTGTGTGTGTGTGTGTGTGTGTGTGTGTGTGTGTGTGTGTGTTTAAATGCATAGAAAGTTTCTGGAAGTCAGCAGAATGGGCCCACACACAAATGGAGAGCAAAGAAGGACTAGATCTTAACCATCTTTGCATTCCCAGAGCCTGACACACAGGGGCTGGCATTAATGTCCTCTTCATTATCTTCATCACTGCTATTTATTGAGCAATTACTATGTGCAGGCAATGTACTAAGCTCTTATTATCTCAGCAAGCAGCAGTGACTGCCATTTGGCAGATGAGGAAATGGAGGCTCAGAGAGGCATCATTACTTGGCCAAGGTCACACCTTGAGCATCCTGGCATACAGGAGGCCCTTGTGGGTATTTGTTAAATGCACCCAGGACCCACACCAGCCCCCACAGGGACTGGAAAAATCATGCAGCAAGAGAAAATGCCTCTGGCTTCATGCAGCCCTGTTCGGGTGGTGACATTCAGGGCACCAGTGGCCATCAGCAAGCAGAACAAAGCCATTTCAGGGATGCCTTGGAGGGATGGGGGGGTGGGGGT
>NW_017731776.1:1187373-1203169 GCF_001890085.2 Hipposideros armiger
TGCCTGTCAATCAGAGACGTTGGTGGGTGATGATTTACAGTTGGCTGTTTAAACAGCCTGAGTTGGAGACACAGAGAGAAGGCGCTTTCTTTTCTGTCCTCTAAGTCACACACACACATGTACCTCCAACACAGGCAAGACGAGCTCTACTTCAAACGTACCTAGCCAAGGCAAACAAGTAAATGACAACAGGCCAAAGAGAAGGATTTACTGCCAGTTTCCTTGGAGTCACTAGGAATATGTCTAAGATTCTTTACAGGACCCCAGAGTACTGGCATCAGGAAAGAGAAGTTCACCGCAGGTCAGGGGCATGCAGAGAGTTAGAGAGGCAGGGCCCAGGGTTTTCTCAGAGAGGCGTTCATGAGAGGGAGGAGAGGAGGGGAGGAGGAAGCAAAAGGCCCCGGGTGTCCCAGTCTCAGAGCTGCAGTGACTGGGTAAACCTGGGTGGGATGACTTAAAAGGGGCCGCACCTTAATCCCAGGTACTTTGAAGACACTGGGATGAAAAGCCTAGGGAGGCATAATTACCTGAGATGCCATTCTCCCAGGGGCCTACAGGAGCTGGAGTGACTGTCTGCAGTGATCCGTGTTCCGGACCCCTAGTGGGGCCTCCTTAAAGGGGCAGGGCCCCAGGACTGGGCCCTCTGCTCCCTACTTGCCCCCACCCTCCCCACCCCACTGGACTGCTTTCCCAGGCCATCAGCCCCTCTGTATGGGCAGTGCAGCCTTGGTGAAGCCAAGCTCTAGATGTGCAGCTTCCTGAACCTCAATAGACTATGGGATGTGGCCTCACATGGGACAGTTGGGAGGACAGAGAGATGCTGTTGGTGCCTCAAGGTCGGGTGAAAGAAGAGGTGGCAGGGAGCAGGCCAAAGGGAGAGGAGGGGGGGAATGTGGCTTGACGTCACCATGACAACATTTATCCTGCACATCAGACCCCTTCTCCCTCACCAACCCACATGTTGGCAGGGACAGAGGACCTCAGAGAAGTGCGGCTTAAGCGAGAATCGAGAATCGTAGATGACTGGGGGTTGGGCAGAGTGAGGCTGGAGCTTGGAATGTGTTTACTTCTCTGAATGATTAGATATGTTCCTGGGGCGCCTGTGTTTTAGGCTCTGGGAAAGAGGATAGGATGCGGGGGCTCAGCATTCTTAGCTACTCTTCCCATATCTGTTTCTGAAGTAGACCATGGGTGGGGGAGGGGAAAGGGAGAGAGAGCATTGGAGTAGCCGGCTTCCTCCTTTGCTAAAGTTATGTTGGAGTGGCCCCACTGGAGCTGGCCTCAGGGGTCTGCCTGTGATCAACGCCCCCATGGGAGGCCCTGGGTTGGCTTGGGTGCATCAAAATGCAGTTAGGAATTGAGAGGGGATGCCACCACCTAAGAGGGAGCAGCCCAGTGATATGAAGGGGCTTATATTTTTTCCAGGTGATGAGCACAGGGGAAGTGACTGAACCAAGTTCAGAGGAAGCCTAGCCTCTTCTTTTGTCCCAGACCAAGTTCTCCCTGTATCCCCTCCCTTCCCTTCTCCAAACCATCTTCTGTCCAGTCATTAATCCCCTTCCTCAAGGGTTCTTTTCCCTCCAAACACTTGCAGACCTCTTTGACCTTTTCTCACCGGTGGACGCCACCAAAGTGTGTCGTCCTCCTCCCCCCAAGGCCTTCCTCTTCCTGTCAATCTCCTCTGCCCACTACCTCCCTTCTCACCTCCTGCTCTGAGTCTTCTCCCCCAGTCAAAAGGTCACCTGTTGATAGAATTTAGAAGATTAGTGTCCTGTGTGTGGGGGGGAGGGGGCTAATATTGCATGGGAGTATGCCTGAAGAAACTTGCTGGAGTGCCGACAGTCGCACCTACATCTTCATCAGGTGGTTACATAGGCGTATAGAAATAGGTAAAAAGTTATGCAGCAGTTCACCTAAGATGTGTGCATTTTTCTAAATTACACCTCAATAGAAATTTTTTAAAGGAACTAAAGCAAAACAGTCAGTCGGGACCTCATTGTTGTTGTTATTGTTGTTTTTGCCAGCCTTACCCTTTCCAACGTTGTAGCTTTGAGCTCGCTGGCCACGCCCTCCTCCCTGATGCCCCGCCCTCCCAGCTCTGCTTCTCGCTGGCAGGCCATCCCTCCGTGCACCTCTCTGCCTGCTATGCTCCCAGGCGTACAGGCTGCTAAACTCAGAGCCTTCAGACTCCTCCCTCTCTGTTGGCTAACAGACCGTGTTCCGAAATGGTTTGGTCGTCCCCACCTCTGGATGCCTCCTGCCTGAGTTGTGACCATAACTCCCTAACCCTTCTCCCTGTCTTTCTCCTTCCTCCAGTCTCCCTGCCCACTGTTGCTATATTTGCATTCCTGAAGTTCACATCCATGTGCCATCTCCCCTGATCAATGGTTTCCCTCAGTGCAGATGGAAGATGGTTTGGATCCGCCTCCTCCCTCCTGCTTTGTGCTTGAAACTGATTATATCAAGCTAGTTCATACCTCTGGGCCTTTGCACATGCTGTTCTGTCCGATTAAAGTTGGACAATTAAGTTTGAGAACTCATCCTAGAAAAAGTGCTACATACTTCATCCCAGTAAACTACTGCTCAGGTCAAAGATCTTTGAAACACCTTCCTTGATGACACCAGACACGTTCCCTCCCTCATCCCCCGTTCACACTGGGCATCACACACTGGATTCTGGATTGGGATGAGCCATTTGCTAGTCTAAGTCTTTCCTCTGCCTAGGCTGTTAGCCCCTGGAAGCCTTGTGTTTGAAATGTGTAGTTACAAAAGGCGAAGGGATTAAGAAGTACAAATTGGCAGTTACAAAATAGTCACGGGGATGTGAAGTACAGCATAGAGAGAACGGTCCATAATATTGCAATAACTATGTATGGTGTCAGATGGGTACTAACTTATTAGGGGGATCACTTCATAAGGTATATAAATGTCTAATCACTATGTTGCACACCTGAAACTAATATTGAATGTCAACTGCAATAAAAAAAACATTAAAAAAATATGTAGTTACCACAACTGAGCACTCTATGGTGCTGTGGAGCCAGGCAGTCTTCTCTGTGCCTCAGTGTCCTCATCTATATAATGGGCATAATACACCTACCTCATAGGATTGTTATGAGCAGAGGGCTGGGAACAAGGCCAGGCATGGTGAGCCCTCAATTAACTCAGCCTACAACCCTCTGAAGTAGGTATTATCACCCTCCTGCCACCACTACTTTAGAGAGAAAACTGAGACCCAGTCAATCCCCAAGGTCACAGAGGGGCCAAGCTGGCCCTCTGAACTCCAACCCTGTGCTCCCCACTCCTCATCCCTGCACTCCGCTCCACCTCAGCCCCACACCTGGCACTCCTGGCACCCACACAAGCCCAGCCAATGTTTGTTTGTTGCAATGAATGAAGATGACTCACAAAGTGGCATGTTTGCACCCTCCAGTCTGGACAAAATTTCCTGGCAATTGTTTGGCGTACTTATTAAAAATAAACTGATTGCATGGTTGACACATCCTGGTCACCCCTCTGGCCTCAGCTTAAATGTCACTTCCTCAGAGGCTGTCAGCAACCATCCCTCCCATATACATTTGCTCCCTGAATAAGAAACACAGGAAGTATAAACCAGAACCTGTGAGGATGCTGGGTAGGAACATAGTAGGGGTCTTGGAGGGCAGTGATTCTGATTATAACTTTTCATGCATGTAATCTCAAAAAAATAAAAATTAGGGCCGGCCGAGTGGCTCAGTTGGTTAAGAGCTCACTCAAGAGTTTGAGCTCTGAGCAACAGAGGTTCAAGTCCAGCCCGAGCTAAGCAGCCACTGAGCTGCCAACAGGTAGCAGGATGGCTCAGCTAAAAAAAACAAAAACAAAAACAAAAAAAAATTAAACCAAAAATTGGTGCACTAACTCATTATTACAATCAATAAAGACCATATAGAGAAAAGAATTATTTCAACTTATTTCTGGGCTCTGTACTCTGACAGTACATCCTTAGTGATACATATTAAAGGCAAAAAAAACCCCAAAAGCCTTACAAATTTTTTCCCCCGTATTTTTTGGTAGTAATATTAAAATTGTAACTTTGAAACTTATGTACAAAGGTTGGACAATTAAGTTAGAAAACTCATCCTAGAAAAGTTGCTACGTACCTCCTTGCTTAATATCACTATGGTCACCTTCAGAGTCCTCCCCTTGGGAAGCTATGCACCGATGCCAGCACCTAGTCCACCCTTCAAAGCAATTTTGGAACTTTTTCTGGAATGGCCATCAGAGCTGTCGTCGTATTACCCTTGATGTTCTGAATGTCATCCAAATGTCTTCCTTTCAATATTTTATCTTTGGGTCAATAAAGAAGTCACTGGGGGCCAGATCAGGTGAGTAGGGAGGGTGTTCCAATACAGTTATTTGTTTACTGGCTAAAAACTCCCTCACAGACAGTGCCAGGTGAGCTGGTGCATTGTCATGATGTAAGAGCCATGAATTGTTGGCGAAAACTTCAGGTTATTTTCATCTAACTTTTTCACGCAGCCTTTTCAGCACTTCCAAATAGTCAACTTGGTTAACTGTTTGTCCAGTTGGTACAAATTCATAATGAATAATGAATAATCCCTCTAATATCAAAAAAGGTTAGCAACATCGTGCAACAAGTTCACAAACTTAATTGTCAGACCTTGTATATCACAGGGTGCAGTAACGTAAGCACATTAGTGTTATTAGGAACTAAGATTTTCACTACAAGAGATAGACTTTTAAAATAAAAGATTAGCTCTGGGCCAGCCGAGTGGTGCGTTGGTTAAGAGCTGGCTTGGGACGCCAGCTCTGAGCAGCAGGGCCCCAGTTCAGACCCCACATTAGAGCCAGTGATGCTGCGCCCTCTACAGCTAAGATGGTGAACAACAGCTCGACCAGGAGCTGCCATGAGTAGCTGGCAATGGCATAGGCTGCTGTGAAGCTGCAGTGGGGCTGCCATAAGCTACCATGAGCAGCCGGCAGCCAGCCTGAGCTGCCAAGAGCTGCCGTGAGCAGACTGGCGACCGATCTGCCTCACCCGGGAAGAGCGCAATGATAATACCAACATGGGCCGGTGAAGTGACGTCCTCCACAACTAGACTGAAGAACAAAACGACAGCAACTTGTCTGTTCCCCTTCCCCCAATTCCCCAATAAAAATCTTTAAAAATAATAAAATACATACATACATACATACATAAAAAAGATTAGCTCCTTATATATTTTCTTCAAGGCCCATAGTTGGTAACTTCACACTTTGGGTTTGATGTCAGACATCCAGCCAGAGGTCCTGAAGGGGGCCGGAGGGGCGCATGCTAATGAGTAGTAGGAAAGTAAACCATGCTGGATAAATGCAGACTATTAGACAGATGCTTTTATTAGCTGGTGAGACAAAGGCAGGCCAAGCTAAGGGCTGCGCCTTTATCAAAGCTTGGCTGAAGGAACCACCCAGGGTTCCCTGTGACACAGTCACCATTGGAACCAGACTCCAGTGCCCTCGCTTGCAGGGCTCCTTGGACAATGGCGGGGTTGAAATCCTGGTTCTGCCACCAGAGCTGTGTGACCTTGGGCAAATTATTTCACCTCTGTACTGTTTCCCATGTGAAGGCAGAGATGAGCAGACCTCAGAATTCTTATGTGGATAAGACATCGTTGTGAAGAGCATTTTGAACCGTCCTATCCAGTGTGGTTCTGGGCCGGGGGCATTCCCTGGATCTTGTTAGAATGCAGACCCTCAGACCCCAGCCCTGCCCTCCTGGGTCAGCATCTGTCCCCAGGTAGTTCCTATATAGTTTCTGAAGCACTGGTTTAATCCCCAGCCATACCCGCTCCCAGGTCTGCTGGGGAGAAACCCCCAGAACACAGAGGGGGACTGAAGGCTGACCATGTCACTTTATCCTTTTCTACTTTATTACTTCAAATTAACAACCACAATAAAGCTCAAAAAAGTCCAATATTTACACAGGAAAAAAGTACAAAATTCCCCCCAAAGTTCTTCAGTATTTTTTTTCAGTTTTTTAAATTACAAAGTAATAAAAAGCTTTGCTCTTTAATTAAAAAAAGAAAAAGAAAAAAGGGGAAACAGAGGTAAATAAATTAGGAAATACACACACGGGGAAAACAAAAATAAAGTAAAAACAGGGTGTTAACTAGGAGGGATGGATAAATCCAGCGCCCAGCCCTGACCCAGGCTCCTCCTCCCCAGGCTCCGCCTCCCCTAGACTCCTCCCCCCAGGCTCCGCCTCCCCTAGACTCCTCCTCCCCCAGGCTCCTCTACTGAGAGGCAAGATGCAGGGAGGCAGGATCCTTGGGAGAGTGTCAGGACCAGGGAACTCATTTACAAACCCAGGAGCCAGATGCTTTCTGGAAGTAGTCTCCACGGATTCTGTCTGAAGACCAGGAGAGGGGAACAGGGCTGCCACAGGCTGACGACAGTCTGAGGAGTCAGTGGTGACAAGGACCCTCTGTGCCCTTCTTAAGGGACATGAAGGTCAATGTCCACCCCATGTCCTTGTTAAGGGGATGAGAACAGAAATTCGGCCTGAAGTTGGGGAGGGCCCTTGCTGTCCTGGGAGACACACGCACACAAGGAATCTCAGCTTCCATCACCTCGCCACCCACTCCTTAAGGTCTCCGGGGAAAGGCAAACAGGGACCCAAACACTCCTTTTTCCAGAGGGGACACTGGAAAAAGCCCACACAGAAAGTCGGCCACCATCATCTCGGGGTGGGGGCTGTGCGTATTTCCTGTGGTTTGAGGCTCAAGAACATCTGGTGGGACCTGCTGCCGACCAACCAAACCATCAAACCGTTCCCCGAGCTCCTCAGGCCACCTCCTAATGGCACAGGAGGACCCTCTAGGCTGAGATGTTCCCCTCCCAGCCGGTGTCAGCGTCAGCTGGGGCAGGGCCTGGCGTCTGGCACATGTAGCTCTGTGTGAGGGGAGCCTTTGGCAGACTGAAGGTGTGGGCAGCGAGAAACACAAAGGGACGAGAATCCTCGGTGCTGAGGGCATCTCATCTTCTTGCAGTTGGCAAAAAAAAAAAAAACCAATAAAAAAAAAAAACATCAAAAGAAACAAAATCCATCGTCGGTTTTGTGCTGGGTTTTTTTTCCTCTTTTTTTGTTCTTTTGAGTGGTTTTTTCCCCCATCTTGTTGTTGTTTTTTCAAAAGAAAATACAGTGAAGACACTGAAAACGGGAGAAAGAAGACAGATTAGGAGCACTGCCTGTGGCCACCCATCTGCCAGACCTCATTCAGCTACTGTAGTCTTGTCCCCAAGCCTTTGAGCTGGTCCCTCTCTGGGGCACAGAGTAGGTGCTCCATTTTCACAAGAAGGACACAATCAATCCCTTTCCTGTCTTCTTCACGAGCAGCTGCCCCAGTCTCACATCTGCCATGGACAGGCTGGTTCCTGGGCTCAAGGTCTGACGAAGGTCAGCCCGGCTTTATGCCCCGGCTCTATCTGTACAATGAATTTCCACCGCTGTGAGGCCAAGCTCGGCCTGTCACGCCCATATTCCCCAGGGAGCTCAGACCTTCCCCCACACTCCCTGCTCCCGCAAAGAACCCCCTGCCACCTCCCCTTCCTCGAGCCAGCCCTAGAGTGGAGGGCTGCTATATGCCACCCCAAGGCCTTGTGCAGCCATGGAAGTCCCATGAGACTCATACTGGCCAGAGGGCCTCCTGGACTTGTGGAGGCCAAGTGCCTTCTTTGACAGCAGGTAAACTCTTAAGTACAGGGCCCTGGTTAAGTGCTTTGATGAGTTAAGAGTTTAACAGCCCAGGCTGCTAAGACAGGGCTAAATCCCTGGGGGAAGTCAGGGTGTGGGCCCCTGGGCCCCATCTTTGCTAGGAACCAACTTTCCAAAATATGTTAAGGCAAAGGGGGCATGGAAGGCTGGCTCAGAGACAGAGAAAGGGGTTTCCAGAAGAAACTAACTGGTGTGGGCCAGGCCTGCTCAGAGTCAGGCAGGCTCCAAGGTTTTAAACTCCCTTGAAGGCCCTTGGTTCTGGGGTCCCTGGTACCATCTGCCACTCTCCTCACTCCTCCACAGCACACACTGGTCTCTTCCTAGAGCTGCAGGTGTTTCTATACCTCACTGGGCTGCGTCTGCAGCAGACATCAACTCACCTAAGCAAATACTGGTCCAATGGTGGTTCCTCCTCACTTCCCAAGATGGTCAAATGGCACGCTTGTCTTTGGGAGGGAAGGCAGAGAGAGGGGGAGGGGGATAAGCTGCCAGCGAGGGCAATGTGGCAAGTCCTGCCCCCCTGTGGAGCTCCACCCCACCCCTACCAGGCCCTTGAGCCAAGGGAAGAGGTGTGTGATCTCAGTGACCCCGGGGTGTAGATTAAGAACACTGCCCAGAGAGGCAAAGCAGACGCTCCAGGCCACACTGGAGTCTGGCTGCTGGAAGCACAACCCTTGGCTCGTCCTGTTGAGGCTTCTCCACTGCAGGCAGGAGGAGCACAGCAGGTCTCCTGCCCACCTCTGCCAGGATGCCTTCCTTGGTCAACCACAGATTCCCCCTTCCTACCTTTCCTAGTCCAAACATAACCCCTAAGTGGGGTCACCGGACAGGATCGGCCCACCCCTCGATCTTGTGCAGACTGGGACCTGTGGGGGCTTCCTAATGGCAAGGACGACGAGCCTCTCCGTTGTGAACTCCCTGCTGCCCACCCAGGCTGAGCCCCTGGCAGCGAGGGCTGGATCCCAGCTCTACCACCTGCTGGGGCAAGTTACTTCTGATTTTGCTCAATGGGGCTAATCAGACCTCAGAGGATTTAATGAGGCTAAGTCCCTGCTCAACAAAAGGGGCTTGCTCCAAGGTTATTAGAGAGAATCAGCGGACAGGAAAGAACTGAACCACAAGGGCTGACTCCATGCCTGGGGGTCCCTGGCTCAGTTGCAAGGCACAGAAGGGCTGGAATGAGGGCGGCTCACCTGTGAGGCTGAAATCCGGGAGACCTCTTGCCGCCCGGTGAGGTCGGAGGACGAAACGTTGGCAGGAGCGCCCCTGTGTAGCCTCATGCTCACCTTCCTCTCTCTGTCGACTCGTGAGATCGCTCTGGGAGAAGTATTGCCTAGAGGGTGAGGGAGGAGGAAGCCACCCTCAGTGTCCAGGGCCTTGGCTGCCCGGGGCGCCCTCGGGCCGGGCCCACTGCCCAAGGTCCCCGCTCACCAGCTTGCTGGATGCGGGAGGCTGGAGTAGAAGCCACAGGCTCGGCAGCACTGCGGAGCCGGTTGGCAGTGGCCCCCGTGGGCGGGCCGGGAGGCAGGGCCCGGGTTGCAGACCCTCGGAGCTGCCCCATCCTCTCCTCGCGCTCGTGCTCTCGCCGCTCCCGGTCCACATCCTCGGGGTTTCGGGCTGCACCCTGTGGGGAGGGCAAGGAGAGACCTGGTCAGCCCTGTGAGGTCAGGTTGCTGGGGGGGCACCCCAACAGGGCAGAACAGGGGGAGGGAGGCCAGGTGGGCATCTCAGGGAAGAGGCATCGCAACCCTCTAGTCCAACCTCCTCCCCACAAAGCAGGGAGCCCGAGAGGCCTGGAAATGACCCACGATCACACAGCACAGAGAAACAGCCAAAAACTGCCCAGAGGAAGGAGGAAGCTGGATGTGAGAGGCAGAGGAAGGTCACTCTGCCCTGGTCTCATGGGGCCAGTCGAGGCTGGGAGAGCGGATGCCCTCAGGATGACCAAGGGCACTCCTTGGCCCTCCCAACCTGGGCCCCATCTGTATACAGAGTCCCCGACTCCTCAAGGTTTGCCAACAGAGCAGGGCAGGAGTTCACAGAGGCCCAGAGTGAGTTACAAGGCTAGCCAAGGCCAGGCCTGGATTTAAACTAGGCTTCCCAGCCAGGGGATCTTTTCAAAGGGCTATTCATCCTCTGCCTCTGAACCTGACAATGGCTTCTGGAAGGCGCTGTGGGGGCCACCAACAGGAGGCCCAGGGGACCCACACAGATGCTGCCTGCCTTGGGATGGGAACTCAGGGGAGCTGGAAAAGGAACGGGACAGAGGCCCCATGGAGGAAAAAGCGGCCCAGCAGGCAGGCTGGGGCAGAAGGGGTACATGAACCCCCAAGGACCCTGCCATCCAGCCAGTGCCACCCCCAGTGCAGGAGGAAAGGGGAAAGGCCCAGAGAGAGGAGCATGGTATGGGAGCGGCACCTGGCCGCGTTACCTAGTTGGTCCTGGGGTCGTCCACAGGGAAGGGCAGGGGGCTGGCATGAGGGGGGCCGCATCTGTGGAGAGAGCTGTGGGCTTGAGTTGGGGCCTGCTCACGGGCCACGGGGTGCGGTCTCCTGCAACCCCGTGTCTCTCCCAGGGAACTGGCTGAGGCGGCCCTACTGTCCTTGGGAAATGGGGTTGGGGGGTGGGCCTTGCCTTTAAGCACCACTGGGAGGTCATGGCTGGGGATCAGAATGATCCCTAAATCCTAGTGAGGAACCGAGGCCCAGAGTCCTCATGACCTGCCTGGGGTCACACAGCTCAGGGCAGAGCTGGGGCGTGAACCCAGGCCTCTGCCACTCAGTCCTGCTCTGCTCTCTGTGCCTCCAGAGGACTTAGCAGAACATTCTAGAAACAAACATCGCCAGTCCTTCCACCCACAAGCCTGTCCAGGCAGGCAGACCTGGAACCACCAAGGCTCTCTAGGCTGATCTCCTGTCTTCCCCCTGCACTCCCACTCACTCAGTTACAGGCTGACAGAGAGAGCAACTCAGCCAGACCACGAGAGGAGCTGTAGAACCCACTCATGAAACCTCCTGTGGGCAGGTAGGAACTCATTCCCTGGGTGGGGAAACTGAGGCTCTGTGCCACTAAGTGATTCGCTCAGAGGTGTACAGCCCCTGCCCTTTGTGACCCCAGCGGGCTCAAGCCAAGGCCAGCCCTAAAACACCAGGTGACCTACTCTCCATGTTTCCAACCAACCCAAGTGACACCTCAAGAAACACACACCAGGGTGGTCTCTTGGCTTTTATTTGCCCACAAGAAAACTGATCAAAGTCACACAGGCATCCACCCGTGCTGTGTGGACCCCTGTCCTTGGCTGCATCGAGTTTCTTCTTGGCCGGCTGGTTGGACCTCGGAACGGTGGCTCTGTGTGCTGAGAGCAGCGTCTCAGGCTCCAGGTGTCCAGAGATCCCAGGGCCCTGATACTAAGTGCTCTATGGTGGCCACTCCAAGGAGGAAAGCTCTCCGTCAAGAGCGGAATCCTTCCTGCAGAACAGTTTGCAGCCCACGGTGCCCAGCATGGTGTCCTGTCTGCTAGCACGTGCTGGTGAAGGCTTCCTGCAGGGTGGGGTGAAGTAGGAGGGTCCTGGCTTCAGGGTGAAAGGTCGCCATCACGTGTCTGCAGATGCTTCTGCCAGGGGATGGCTGAGCTCACCACAGTGGCGATGGGGTCAAGGGCGCCCCCTTATCCAGTCCGATGGTCTTCAAGTCAGAGATTGGTGCGTTCACGATAAGATTGTTAGCACCTCTGCTTAGCTTCAGACTCCAGAGCCTGCTTCAAAGGGGACTCCAGGAAGGGGTCAGAGTGTGAGCAATGGGTGGGGAGGGCGCTCCTGGCCTGGCTTGTGACAAGATCTTGTTGGCTGAATGGTCCCACGAGAGGCTCTGTGAGGAGCCATCTAGAGTAGCACCGTCCCATAGAACTTTCTGTGATGATGGACATATTCACGTCTGCCTTGCCAGATATGGTAGCTACTAGCCAGCCACTTGTGGCTCCTGAGAATTTGAAATGTGGTGAATGCAATTGAGGAGCTACATTTTCAGTTCTGATTAATTTTAGTTAAGTAAAAATTAGCCACATGTAGCCAATGGCTGCCACATTGAATGACACAGGCCTAGACAATACAAAACCCATTCTTGGAGCTGTATGAAGAGAAAGGCCAAGCCCATCCCAGAACCAGACTCTGGAATGACTTTCTATACGATGAGCGAGTCCTCGCCCAGTGCCCCAACTCCCTGAGCGATGCCCTGTGGCGAGAAAAGCTGGCCCCTGGCCCTTGGCTGCGCTCCCAGCTAGAAGGCCTAGTGACAGGTGCACCGCTGCCCATCTCCCACTCTCACCCCTGGGGTCCCTTGGCCTGCAGAACCCCCGTTCTCTGCCCAACTTCTGTCCCACTTAAGGAGCAGTACCAGGCCACTGTCTGAGACCCAGAAAGAAGAGGGGCACAAGACCATGTGCCGTCCCCAGTGTCCAGGAGAACAAGGCCTCAGTCCTAAGCCATCTGCCCTAGCGGGCGGAGGGCACCCTCGATGAAAGGAGAACAACAGAAGGAAGCGTGGTACAGGTGGGGGACGTTTAATGAGTTCAGGTTCAATACAGAGGCCGCCGACAGGGTCTGGCTGATGCTGCTCCTGGTGCCCACGCCCAGGCCCCTCCAGGGCAGTGAACATCAACCCTCCTTCAGGCTCTGTTCATCCATCCGGCAGCTGATTCATCCCCAAGAAACTCGTGGCAGGGTCTTCTCTGCCATGCCCTCTCCACTGACCCCCCACCACGCCAAGGGACACCTCCTCAGGACTGGCCCCGATGGGCTCAGGCACACCTGGTGCTGTCAGAACAGGGGCCCTGGAGTCCAGACCACAGGGCAGTAGTTTTGGGGGGGCAGCTCTTCCACCTCCTCCAACGGCCTATCTGGAGGGCCCTGGGTGCCCAGGGGCGCCGGGCACCTGGAAGGGACACAGAAAGCACAGCAGAGGCTCAACCTCTTGTGCTCACTTGGCCAAGTGGTAAATTTTGGAAAGGCCAGGCCTTGGAGGGTCCTTACCAGTAGGCGGGTGAGTACGTGGGCCCAGCACAGGGGTGGGGGCGGGGGCAGGGCAGTGCAATAGCTTCGCTGTCACGGGGCTGAGCCTGGCTCGAGGAAGCCCCCTTTTCCAGAAGAGACGTGAAACAAGTCATACGATTTCAGATTCCAGAGCTCCAGGCACAGCGGACGACCGCTTCTCCCCACCTCACCCCCCCCAAGACTCTTAAAAGAGGGAGACAGAATAGCCGCCCAGCAAGGCCCTGGGTCCCGTGACCAGGAAGAAAGAAACCACATTGAAAGGGTCCATACTGGCCAGAGAGGCCACAGTGAAGGCAGCCGCCTGGGACGTGCAGAACAACAAGAGCAGGAAGGTGTAGGCCATGATCAGGACACCAGGGGGGCCCGCCAGTGCCATCCACGCCCGACCGCGGGCGCCTAGGATGGACCGGAGGCCCAGCCAGGTCCTCCTGGGTCTGGTGGGAGGAGGCACACTGCCTGGGCTCTGCTGACCAATGCTCTCAGCATTGATGAGACAGAAGTAGGGGGCACACGGGGGCTCTGGGACCTCAGTGCGGTCACTTGCAAGGTCCAGCTCATAGCTCCCGTTTTTCGGAAGCCCCGCCCACCACAGGGTCACTTTGGCCTTATGAGTCAGGGCCATCCCCGTCCAGTCCCCCAAGCCCGCCTTGACCTCCAGGTGACTCACGAATTTGAGCATGTTCCAGTCGAAGACGTAGTCGTAGGAGAAGCCCTGCCGGTGGAAGAGGTTACGGAAAAGCTGTCGCAGGTAGGAGTAGTCGGGCTTGTCGTCGAACCGCAGGGAGCGGCAGAAATTGAGGTATGTTGAGAACTCAGCTGGTGGGGGTTACAGGGATAGAAGAGGCCACTGTGAGGCGCGTGCTCCCAGGACCCCCAGCAGCCAGCAGCTGTCGTACCCACCCACTGTCCCTTCAGTCTGCAAGGGGGAAAGATGAAGACAGAACAGATCTATGGTCCTCCCTAGAGTGATGAAACCATAACCTGCCTGTGAGCAGAGCCTCTGAAGATTCAAGAACAACTGAAGATCTGCGAACAATGAACAAGCGTTCCCTTTCCGTAAGCTGGCACTGCAGGACCCCCGTTCACAGCTCGTCACCTGCACTTGTCAGGCACTCTGGGGTCATGGAGATGGCAGATCAATAACTGCCATAAACTCAAAAAGACAGTCGAGAGCCCAATGGGAACTCTCAATATGACCTAAGCCACAGGAAGAAGACATCCACTTCCTCATCTGAAAATTAGGGGTGAGAGGGCCCTTGTGAAATAATAGGAAACATATATATTGGTCTCTGCCCCTGGTTCCTGTCACAGAGCTCCTCAAACCCCTGTAATTTCCTAAGTGATAAGAACACCTCTTGTTCTAATACTTAGTCTTTAACCTTGTCCCTGTACAGGCTCCTAAAACCCTGTAAGTTCTAAGTGATAAGAGCACTAGGAGCATTTTTTTGTTCTAACGAGGCGACTCTGGGTGTCTCCTGGTCACCAGAAAGACCAAACCATGACTAGAAGCTTGGAATTTTCAACCCCACCCCCCAGATTCTCCAGAGAAGGGAAAGGGCCTAGAAATGAAGTTAATAATTGATCATGCCTACGTGATGAAGCCTCCATAAAAATTCCAATAGTTTTGGGTTTGGAGACATTCCAGGTGGGTGACCACATCCACGCAGGGAGGGTGACACACCCCAACTGCACAGGGACAGAAGCTCCTGCACTTGGGGCCCTCCCAGATCTCGCCCGGTGTAGCTCTTCATCTGGCTGTCTATCTGTATCCTTTATCAAATCCTTTAATAAACTGCTAAACGTGTTTTTGAGTTCTGTGAGCCGCTCGAGCAAATGAATCGAACTCAAGGAGGGGATCATGGGAATCACAGATTTATAGCCAATTGGTCAGGAGCACAGGTGGCAACCTAGGCTTGCAATTGTTGTCTGAAGTGTGGTGGGAACAGTCTTGTTGGACTGAGCCCTTAACCTGTGGGGTCTGAAACTATCTCCAGGTAGATAGTGTTAGAATTAAGTTAAACAGTAGGACACGCAGCTGGTGTTACAGAGAATTGCTCGCTGGGGGGAAAACCCCCACACGTTTGATGACTACAGTGTCAGAAATGAAGTGGTCCCTGAGAGTGAAGGAGACTCAGAAGAAGGAAGGACTAGTTTTTCCTGATACTCAGCCCTTGAGAGAGGAGGCAGGAATGTGAGTCTGGGGATACCGACTATTTGACAGCCAGGACTCCCACTGTGCCGGAGCAGTGACAGCCGGCCCAGAGCCCATGATTAGTGTTCTGGTGTCAGGGGCGGTGGTAGCCCGGAACAGACTCTGTGTGGCCTCGTCTTCCCCTTACAAAGGGCCTCGGGGGTCCCCACTGACCAGCTCCTGACTGGGCTACTCACAGGGGTAGCCTTTGCAGAGGACCTCGATGGGCGTCGACATCTTCTTCTCGCTGATCCGTTCGTACTTCTGGCGCTTGGTGGCCGCTTTGAGGCCCTGCCAGGGCAGGGAGCCCAGGTTGAAGTACATGAGCACGTAGCCCAGACTCTCCAGGTCATCTCGACGGCTTTGCTCTGCACAGAGGGTCAAGGACAAGGTGAGCGGCAGGGTCCACTTGGGCTCCTGGCCAATGGTGGCGAGGACCCCCTCCTCCAGGACATGCTTCTTGACTGAGGGGGAATAGCTTGCCCTGTGTACCTCGCACGCCTCCCACCTTCCAACTGTATGCTGGCTTGCTGCAACCCTGTTATAGACAGGCACTGTATGACTCCTACAGAGAACGGCCCTGGGGCTGAGCTTTCTAGACCCTGTCTGGGCCTAGTTTTCCCAGCTCAGGTGTTCATTCATTCATTCATTTGACAACTATGCAGTAGGCACCCTGTTGCCTCCTTGCCTGGCCTACCTTGTGGATAGAGCACAAGCTATGCTATCAGACAGGGTTGGGGTCAAATCCGGCTTGGGTGCTCGCTAAGCCACATGACCTTAAGCAACCTGTGCTACCCCTGTGAG
>NW_017731776.1:1205807-1206801 GCF_001890085.2 Hipposideros armiger
CTGGGTGGTGAACACACAATGTGATGTCTAGATGATGTATTACAAAATTGTACACCTGAAATCTATGTAATTTTGCTAACACTTGTCACCCCAATATACTTTAATTAAATAAAAAAATTTTATAAATGGGGAAACTTCCTCGCCCACTCTACCAGGCTGCTGTGGGGGTGCAGCAAGCATGTGAAGGTGCTTGGCACACCGCAGCTCTTCTCTGCAGGGGAAGCCGACTTAGTGGATATCCGGGGGAATACCAGGCTGCAGAACGCCAGGGCCCTGGCCAGCAGCCCAGGGGTGCACTTTGCCCCCGGGGCCTCGCTCACTCACCGATGCCCAGGTGGGTGTTGATGGAGGCGTAGCGGGCAGTGCCAGTCAAGTTCTTGTTTTCCCGGTAGGGGATGTGCTGGTGGGTGCGGGCATCCCGATACTTCTTGGCCAGGCCGAAGTCGATGATGTACACCAGGTTGCCCTTCTTCCCCAGCCCCATGAGGAAGTTGTCGGGCTTGACGTCCCGGTGTATGAAGTTCTTGGAGTGGATGTACTCAATGCGGCTAATCTGAGGACAGTGGGTGGGTAAGAAGAACAAGAGCAAGTCACTCAGCAAGCGTTCCACAGTGAGGCCTTCACCAAGCGCTCTGGGCCAGGCCCTGGACTGGGGCTGAGGGCTCGGGCCAGAGATGGAAAACACATACATGGTCCCTGCCCTGGGCAGGGGAGAAAGATCTGTCTGCAACTATGTAAGATGGTTTCAAAGGGCAGGTCAGGGAATGCTTCCTGGAGGAAGTGACATGAGAGAGGAACTCTGAAGGAGACGTTCACCAAGTTTACTGGGAGTCAGGACAAGAAAGCAAGGTAAGGAAGCTAATGGTGAGATCTGAAAACGAAGCCCAGAAAGGCCCCTACAGAAGCCTCGTTTGCCTGGCTCTACACCCTCACAGGACTTGGAGAGCCAGAGTCAGAGAGCCACTTCAGAGGTTGCTCTGGCAACCAGATGGGG
>NW_017731776.1:1207546-1208653 GCF_001890085.2 Hipposideros armiger
GCCCCATGAGGAAGTTGTCGGGCTTGACGTCCCGGTGTATGAAGTTCTTGGAGTGGATGTACTCAATGCGGCTAATCTGAG
This sequence comes from Hipposideros armiger, assembly GCF_001890085.2. Taxonomy (NCBI): domain Eukaryota; kingdom Metazoa; phylum Chordata; class Mammalia; order Chiroptera; family Hipposideridae; genus Hipposideros; species Hipposideros armiger. The sequence goes on from NW_017731776.1 coordinate 1,207,628, forward strand.
GACAGTGGGTGGGTGAGAAGAACAAGAGCAAGTCACTCAGCAAGCGTTCCACAGTAAGGCCTTCACCAAGCGCTCTGGGCCAGGCCCTGGACTGGGGCTGAGGACTCGGGCCAGAGATGGAAAACACATACATGGTCCCTGCCCTGGGCAGGGGAGAAAGATCTGTCTGTCTGCAACTATGTAAGATAGTTTCAAAGGGCAGGTCAGGGAATGCTTCCTGGAGGAGGTGACATGAGAGAGGAACTCTGAAGGAGACGTTCACCAAGTTTACTGGGAGTCAGGACAAGAGAGCAAGGTAAGGAAGCTAATGGTGAGATCTGAAAACGAAGCCCAGAAAGGCCCCTCCAGAAGCCTCGTTTGCCTGGCTCTACACCCTCACAGGACTTGGAGAGCCAGAGTCAGAGAGCCACTTCAGAGGTTGCTCTGGCAACCAGATGGGGGAAGGGAGAAGACGAAGCACCAATGAAACCTAAACTTAGAAAGGGTGACAGAGATGAAGCACAAAAGACAGGATTTGTCCCCTGGCTTCCAAAGTACAACAAAGCCAGGCACATGCACAGGCCCTTCTTTAAACAATTTGAAAAAAAAAACAAAAAAAAAAACAAAAACAAAAAAACCCCACCCAAAACCTTAATTAACATATAAATATACGCTCACTATATATGTCCCCTGGCAGGTCAGTCCCTCTCTTGGGCTCAGGCTTCTATAAATCAAAGGCTTCATTGGGCCTGGCTGAGTGTTTTAAACCTTTCATGAGTGTCACATCCTGAGAACCTGACAGCCCTTCTCGGCGTACATACATTTAGTCTAAAATTGCAGGATGTTTGCAGACTTTCTGCAAACCGGCCACAGACCCAGACCTCCGTGAAACAATCTCCACGTGCCATTCCAAGTCGAAAAGACTATGCTTTTATATTTTTAAAAAGCCTTTCCTCCCTTGAGCTTACAAAGTGCTTTAGGATCTAAGGACTGCTCATCAGTGGGCACCTGCTCTGGTCCGGGAACCGTGTGGTGTCCCACCTGACC
>NW_017731776.1:1211323-1221674 GCF_001890085.2 Hipposideros armiger
CACAACTAGACTGAAGAACAAAAGGACAGCAACTTGTCTGTTCCCCTTCCCCGATTCCCCAATGCTGTTCCCCTCCCCCAATTCCCCAATAAAAAAATCTTTAAAAACAAACAAGAAAAACATCACGTTAAGTGAATGAGCCAGGTGCAAAAGGACAAAGTATTGTATGGTTCCATTATATGAAATATACAACTAGAGAAAGAAAGTAGACTGGCGGTTGCCAGGGGCTCAGGAAAGAGGGAAATAAGTACACCTTTTTAACAGGTACAGGGTTTTCTTTTGGGGTGATAAAAATGTTTTGGAACCAGATAGGGATGGTAGCTACCAAACACTGGGAATATACTAAATGCCACTGTATTGCGTACTTTAAAAATGGTTAATTTTATGTTATGTAAATTTCACCTCAATTTTTTAAAAAACAGGAAGGAAGAGACAAGAATGCAAGCTCATTTCTATTTGTCTCAATTTCAAAACATGCAACACTAAAATACATATAGTTTAGGGACATAAACATGTGATACAGTTCTTTAACAAAAGAGAATCATTTAAAATGTCAGATAGTGTTTATCTCTGTGGGGGGGGGGGACCAGGGGCCCTCAAGGTGACAGACATACCCTCCTCCAAGTGGGAAGGGTGCCTGACGCCATGCACAGATTTTACATGTATTCTTTTGTATCTATTCAACATTTAATTAAAAAATATTAAAAAATTGAAATGTTTTTAAAAAATAAAACAATTAAATATTTTAAAAAGGGAGAATTGCCTTTTAACTTTGAGGTAGACAAGGCTTTTTATCCTGACTTAAAATCAAGAAGCCATAAAAAAGAAAAAAGAAAAAAAAATGGCTTCCTCACCTCCTGAAAAAGGAATCCCTATTCCATGGCAAAACAACTAGAAACAAAGTCCTAACAAACATATACTTGTAACTCTTCTAGCAGCAAAGAGCTAATGTCATATGGCTAATATATGACAAGCTCCTACAAATCAGGAGGAAAGACCAAAACCTCAATAGCAAATAGGGTAAAAGATTCAGACACTCCATAGAGAAATAAATCATGAATATAACAATGGCTCGCTCTTATGGAAAGGTGCTCAAGCTCCTGGTAAGAAAAATGCAAATTAAAGCTATCCTGAAAATTATCTATTTTTCACCTATGATTGGCAAAAGCCCCACCGTAAGACAATGTGTGTCTGTCTGTTGTGGGGCGGTGGGTACTCTTCCCCAGGTGGTCCCTGGTAAAGCTCTGCTGGGGGCGATTTGCCACCACCCAGCTCCTGCTTCTGAGTTTACCTGACACCCTTGCACAATGCACAGCACAGTGCAATACAGGGCCTGGGCCAGGCTGTCCGCTGTAGGTTGTTCGCAAGAGCAAAAGCTTGGAAACAACCCAAACGTTCTGAGGACTGGTTCAATAAAGAATGGCCCATCCATAAAACAGAATACAATGGAGAAAGAATGAGGAAGCTCTCTCTGTGCAGAAGTGGAAAGATCGCAAAGATATAGGAAGTGAAAAAGCAAAATAGAGAACACTATGTATTCTACCTCTCCTTTCAGCAAAAATAAAAAAACAAAAGTGGGGAGATAATATGTATCTGTGTTTGGTCCGATCTACATAAAGAAACACTGAAAAGAAACATGAAAACCAGTGAGGACCCATCCCGGCTGGGGGTGGGGTAGGGTGTGCATCTCACTGGATACTATGTTATGTGCTGTAAGTTTTTTTCTACACCTTTGTTGAGCTATAATTCACATACTATATAACTGCTCTTTAAAGTGTACAATTCAGTATATTCACAAGGTTGTACAACCATCACCACAATCAATTTTAGAACATTTTCGTCATCTCCAAATACCCGCAACTCCCCCAGATCCCCCAGCTCTAGGCAACCCCTAATTTACTTCCTGTCTGTAGGGATATGTCTGTTCTGGACATTTCATAGAAATGGAATCATACAATACATGATCTTTTATGACTGGCTTCTTTCACCGAACATGTTTTTGTGTGTTTTCATTTTTGAGCCACATAAAATAAAATTTAAATTAAAAAAAATAGATGACTAAATCCAGTGAGCAGATAAAGTGCTTTGAAAACTGTAAAGTGCTTCTGACACATCAATGCTCATCACTGGGGAGAGAGCCACACAGGCTCCGGGGAGACAGTGGAGATGTAGCAGGGATGGGCTGGGGCTCACTACAGTCCTCTGGACATGCCCTCTCTCCCCATCAGAGGTTAAGGGTGTGGGTTCCAGAGCCCAAATCCTGATTCTGCCACCTCCTAACCAGGGGACCTTGGCAAGTCACTTTACCCCTCTGAGCCCTAGGAACCCCATCTGTAGACCAGGGGATGACACTACCTAGCCTGTTAGGTTGTTTTGAGGCATCAACAGACCCAGCAATGTGCCTAGTGCACAGTGAAGTGCTCAAGGAACATTAGATGAGCCTGAGGTGTCCTAACGGGGTACAGGCCAGTGGGAGGAAAGACAGAGGGAATAAGCACGTGGCAGAGAAAGGAGAGCCTCCTCGGAGGGAAGGCTGCAAGGGTTCCTGGTGCCTGAGCAGGGCTGTGTGGTCACAGCACGTGCAAAGACCCGACGGGAGGGGGTGCAGTGAACCCTGAGCGGTAGCTGAAGACAACACTGGAAGAGGAGAGCAGGAGAGAGAGGAAGGGTCTCAAATGCTGAGCGGAGACCCTGGCCTTTCGCCTGAGACTCCAGGGGCCAGGTACAGATGTCTGATTACAGCGTTCCTCAGCCTCTACATTACTGACAGTCTTTGTGGGGGGCTGTCCTGAGCACCGTAGGGTACGCTGCAGCATCCCTGACCTCTACACACTAGCTGCCAGTAGGACCCACTTCCCTGAGTTGAAACCACCAAAAATGTCTCCAGATCGTATCCAACGTTCCCTGAGGGACAAAATCCCCTCCTCCTCTCCTTGAGACCCACTAGCGCAAGGACTGGAGAGGACTAGAAGGGGAGAGTTTGACTCAAGGCTGCTGCCACAACAAGACAAGAGCTGATGGTGGCCCCTCCACCCAGGCAGGGGCAGGGCCTTCAGCACTTTCAATTCTGCAAATGTGTACAGGAAGGAGAGGCTGGGGAGAGCGCCCTTCCCCGAGATGGGGAGGTGGGGGGTAGAAGGATCCCTTTATACCCCTGAACTCTTCTTACACCATCCTGCAAGTACCACTATTTATATCTTTATTCTACACATGTGGAAACCGAGACACCAAAGGTCAGTGACTAAGTGCCACATAACTTCCCTGGGACAAGGACCAACACTGTTAGGCAAAGTCTTCCGACCCCCACCAAGTGCTGGAACGCTGTCACAGCTACCTCCCTGAATGGGGTCCCATCACCATCAGACCCCTTCGATGTCTCTGAAGTCTACTGGGAAGCTGCCAGTCTTTTCTCTGATCTCCCTTAATTCTCACAACTGCTGAGCTGAGGCTCAGAGAGGTTAAGTAACTGGCCCGAGATCACACAGCACTGGTTGGGGCAAAGCCAGGACTCGAAACCCAGCCCCAACGCCCCTGCTTTTTTTGCTATTCCAATTCCTTAGCGTCTCATTCATTCAGGCAACAGACGTATATCAAGCCCCGGGACCAGCTGAGGCAGCCTTGCCTAGAGGAGCTTGGCTCACCTTATGTGGGAGGAACCATGGCTAACCGTGACTAAGTAGAAAGTGCCAGGGCAGGGGCGGCAGAGGCGGCCCATCAGTTAGATGCAGTGGCCCTGTGCAGGGATGGGCCAGCCTGAAAAACAAACTTGCACACAGAGAAGGGCTCGGACCTGGCCAGCCCCAGACAGTCTGGGACCTGAGCAGTTCTAGGTGGGGAGGAGGATGACCAGCTTTATATTGGGGCTTGCTTGGACACCCACACAGACACATGGACACAATCGGGGACCTGGCTGGGCTGGAGGCAGGGGATGAAGTACCCCACAACCACCTGGTGGGGAGCACCGCTCCCTCCCCATTTAGAACCAAGAGGTCTGGAGAGGTCCCAAGGACACATGGCCAGTGGTTGGCAGAGTGGGCACAGGACTGGGCCAGCTCTGGACCCCATGCAGCCAATCTGAGGCCCTAACAAAACTGGGCCCACTCTCTTGGTGTCCCCTTATGATGCCGCTGGGAGCGGGAGGAGGGACCCAAAGAGGAGCTGTGGACCTCACAGTCACGATGTGCTTTCAGTCAATCCTGGAAAGCAGGGCCTGGAGGCCACACCCAGTCCCACCTGCAGAGGCCATCTGGAGTCAGGCCCTGGCACTGGCACGGGCGACAAGAACGTGGCCAGAGCTTTGAACAAAGGGAACCAGCGAGGCCAGCCAGGGAGGCCCTATAATCATCACTGTCGCCACGCCAGCAAGACAGGGCCCAGGGGAGTATGCAGGACACTGTGTCAGGCCAGGGTCCCCAAGGCCCACGCACCTGACGAAGGCTGGATAGCCGGGGGAGAACTGGCTCCCTCCCCCACAAGAGGACCTAGAGCCTTTGACAGTGGCAAATCCCAGCTAAGACAGAGGGTTGGGAGAACACAATGTAAAAGCATCACTGCCGGGCTGAGCGAGTGTTTTGCACACCGTGAACTCATTACTTCTCATCACTGTGGAGGCCTCACGCTCCTATTGTACAGAAGAGAGAGCCAAGGCTGGCAGAGGTCATCCCTTGCCTCAAGGACACAGATCTAGTAAAAGAAACACCAGCACCCAAACCCCGACAGAATTTACTCCAGAGCCTGTACAACAGGAGTAAATCTGGCCTTAATTTTGAAAATGAACTAGATGACTAGTGGATAAACAGGAAGTCCTGCCCACGGAGGTCCTGCCACATGGACCAGGGACACTGGCTTTCTGAGTGACCTTAGGCTGCCCCTTCCCCTCTCTGGGCCTCAGTTTCCCTTCTGCAAAAAGAAGGCCCTGGACTGGGTGCTGTTTAGGGGCAGGTGTGCACCTGTGCCACAAGATGCCTCTCCATGCCCTTTGCCCTCAAGCCGGGGGCTCCAGGCTTCGAGTCTGAGCCCAAGAACCTCCATGATAAAAGGGCCCTTTAAGCTCACTCCAATTTCACAAACAGTAAGGAGATGGGTACCCCATTTCACAGATGAGAGTGCCAAGACTTAGAGAGAGAAAGTGATTTATCCCAGGTCGCACAGCAAATAAGTAAAATGGGGACCTGAACCTGGACCTGCCCCTAATCCTAACCGCCTTTTACCCTGCCCTAAGTGAGGCCACTTCATATGCTGTTGCACGTGACAGCCCCCGTTTCCTCATTCATCCATTTGTGAGGCCTTCACTAAGCGCCCACTTTGAGCAAACCACGTGCTGGGCGCTAGGGAGAGAGTGGGGACACAGCCTAATGTCTGCTTACGCTGGAGGAGCTTGGAGTCAGAGAAAACCAGGAAAGCAGCTCCAACCTGCACTGTTCCTCCCTTCTGCTCTGAGCTCCAGCCACGTTTACAGAGGAGGGTGAACTACAGGGCGCTCGGCAATGAACTGCAATCCAGCTGGCACTTTGCAGTTTACCATGCTTTTCCACGTACCATGTCATTTGGGCCTCATGACAACCCTTGGTCAGCCAGGCATCATCATCACACAAACTTTCTAGATGGGGACTCTGAAGCACAGAGCAGCTACACAACACCAGGCCCGGAACCCAGGTCTGTCTGACCCGGGTCTCCCTCCCACATGCTGTCTTCTACCCTCTCTCACGCACACCAACAGCTCTGGGTACAAAGTCTGCTTTTCTAGTTTTCGAGAGAAACCCTGGAGGGCCAACCTGACCATGATGTTCCTGTTTCTTGGTGTGTGATAGCACGGTGCTATCTCTAGAAGCTGGTATGAGGAGAGACCACGTTCAATCAGGGCCCTGCCCAGCACCAAGTATGTGCTCAGAGAACGTGCTCAGCCCCTTCCCTGTCCCCTCTGGTGGGGGAGGGGGTGGCTCACTGATTAGCAGAGCTGATACCCAGGAGAGCAGGGAAGCATCTCCTGTCCCTGAGTTCTGAATCAACGAGCTCAGCACACTGACCTGTCAGTGTCCTCTGTCCAGGACAGAACTTATTTATTTTCCAAGGAGTGAGGATGAACCCCGGGGATGGCCACCATGCTCTAACAACCCCAATTCACGACTGCCAACGCAATAGCTCCCCTGCAGAGCAACAGCTGCGAAGGAAGGGCCGGGACTCCTGCCCTTGTCCCTTGGGTGGCTGAGAAAGTGGCATTTGAAGGCACAAGCCTCTCTACTCCTGGGACAAGGACAGGGGCGCGATGTCAGTGATTTGTTTAAAGGAGAGCCAACTCAAAGACTTTCAACAGGAAGCACATCCGGAGAGAGAGATCCTAGAAGCTACGACCCCGCCTCCCCCGAGGTTACTGGGGGAGCCTGCGTCATTCCGAAGGCTGCCTGGGCTGAATTCCAGGAGGCCGGCCACAGGAAGGGGTCTAGCAGGAACAAGCGGTAGCCCAGGCCTCTCTGTCCACCAGCTCCTTCTCCCAGGAGCCAAGAGACGGGCTGCTCACCCAGCCTGGGCTTTCCCACGCCCAGCTGGAGACCCAGGGCATCCGCAGCTAGAATCAGCCCTAAAAATACCCTTGTCTACCAAGCCCGCAGCCATCGGGAACCCCGCCCTGTCTGTGTGAGGAGCCCCTGGCCTTCCTCACCCTAACCTGCTGCTTCCCTCCCCACCAGGGATGGCCTTAGATGCAAAATGACCAAAACGTGCCACTGTAAACCCAGAGCCAAGTTCTGACTTCAGAGCCTGAAATCCTGGCATCTTTCCCCCTCCTTGTCCCCAAGGCTGTCCCAGGAGCTCCAGAAGCACTGAGCTGGAGCCAGGGACACTCACCCAGGTAGATATCGCCAAAGGAACCGCTCCCGATCTTCCGGCCCAGGCGGTACTTGTTCCCCACGCGGAGCTCCATGATTCGCTCTGGCTGGGGAGGGAAGCAGAAATGTGGGTTAGAGAAGCCGGGAACTGGGAAGGGGGCCTAGCCCACTGGACCCCACCCTTCCCCCATCAAAAGCCAGACAAAGCCACAGGGAAACTGGAAGACCAGCATTCCCCCTCCTAGTGTCCAGGCAGGGACCTGGCCTTGCTCTGCCTGAGGGCAACCAGGTGTCAGGTGGCCCACGAGCCTCCACATGTGGGCAATGGCTGAGGCAGGCTTAGAAAAGGTGTCAGCAGAGCCAGGCAAAAGGTGGAACTGGAGACAAGGCTCGGGAGGAAACTTTGGGAGACCCTCCTTCAGGGACCCTCCAATAGAAGCCTTTCAGGGGCAGACCAGTCACAATGGTCCAAGACCTTGAAAGGAAAACCAAGGACAAAGGGGGTGATGGGGAGGGGGGATGCAGGGGCTGATCATCCTGGGGGTGCTACCATGGCAACCACCAGCAAGTTCCAACCTCCAGGGATGGGAGGGCAAGTTGAACAAAAGGTTCCTAAGGAGTTCCTCAGCCCCTTTAGGACTCAGAAATTACAGGGTTGCCCCATGCTTCTAGCACCAACAATTGGAAGTCAGGCCTCTACAGCCTGGCCTGGTCTTCCCAGAAGTCAGACCACGCCAGTTTGCAGTGTGCCCTGCAGTACAGGCGCCTCCTTCCACCTTCCAGTCATCCCTGTCTCGCTACCTCACAATACCAAGAACTCACACAGGACGCTCTGTACACATTTCTCTGGGTGGACTGTTTGGGACTGGATTGCTTCAAGAGTATAGGACCCTGAGAAGGATCTCCAAGAGGGCAACTGAACAACTGAGGAGACCAAAACCAAGTTTTTAGCCTCCAGCTTCCTTACTTCCGGTGCCCCAACCTGGGTGCCCAAGCCTGTGGGACATCAGGGTTCCTGTTAGAGACCCCTCTGCTCTGGCCAAAGGCAAAGGTCTGGGTACTCTGGGGTCTTGGCCAGTGGAGGAGGAAACTCGACAGCTGGAAGGCGGCTTTTGCTGTGTGGAGGGATAGGGTACAGGGGACTATGAAATAGGAAGAGGGATGGGGGGACCCCTAAGGTCTCAGAGTGTCTATAAGAGGGCCAACGTAAAAGACTATCGAGAAGGGCCTCTGTCTGCAGACAGGGCACTCAGGCCCAGAGACGCCATTCTCCCTGCCCCCCACCCCCCAGCAGCAAGTTAGTGGCAGTCTCCTCGCCTGGGACCCACACAGGGTTCCTGCCACCCTACCTGGCAGCCTCGAACATTCAGAAACAGAACTTATTTCATGCCAGCGCCAGAAGGCAAAGAGGAAGATGGAAAAGTGGTTGTGCTAGGCACAGAGACTCTGCCCCTTCTCCATGCCAAGTGCTAGCCCCCAAAGCCAGCCCCAGGGGAGATGGGAGAGATGCAGTCCACATGGTCAGGCTGGCGCTCTCCACCTGGCAGAGGCGCCAAGAACTTGGGCCCAGGAAGGACATCCAGCCCCAAAACCTAGTTTCCAGGGACCTGCCACCAGCCCTTCCCCAATGGCCACAAGGAAGCAGCCTCCACCCCAGGGCTGGCCAAACTCTGGGCTCTCAACCAAGGGCCTCTGCCCACACGCCTGGCCGGTCCAAGCTGAGGTGCCACGGCTGCCAGCTGAACACACTCCACATTTGCAGGAAACTCACACGCCACACACTTTACATCCACACCGACCTGTGTACACTCCCAAAAAAGAAAGAAAGCAGGCACACAGCGTGAGCCCTGCAGGGTGGGGGTGGGGGAGGCATGGGTGTGTACACACACACAAACACCCCCCCAGTCTGTGCTCCACCAACGCCAATTCAGAGACCACACATGGCAGCCGGGAAAGCCGCAGGTTCCGAAAGGAACATAAATACACCCGCATCCTATATTACATAAATACCCACGCCGGGTTATATAAATACCCTGTGCCCTCCGTCTGGGTGTCTTACATAAATACCCTGCACATGACCCCCCCCAGCCCCTCCCCACTCACCGGGCTGCCGACTGGGAAGGGGAGAAGAGAGGGTTCGAACCATGGGCGGTGCAGGAAACCACGACTGCTGTCCTGGCCACCCAGACCCCAGGGAGAGCCTAGGCTGTCCCGGCACTGTCCCCCAAAAGCCTCCCAGAGGAAAGGAGAAAGGATTGAGTCAGGGATGGGAGAGGCTCTGCAGCTTTTTGCTGCTTCTCCCGTGGGGGGAGGGCGGATAAACGAAGTATTGAAAAAAAAATGAAGACTCCAGAGTTCCAACTAGACAAACTACCAAGCAACACAGCATATGGACTGTTTTCTTACTCCCTGCCCCATCCTCCCCCCCACAGGGCCCTTGTCACTGGACCATTAAAATAAAAACTGGAGGGACATCCTAGACACGAAGGCTAAGGAGCCCCAACCACAGGCAACTGGGGGTGCAACTTAGACCTTCTGGATCTCTTTCCCTTCTCCCCAGGTCCTTCTCACTTAGGAGGGCTATGCCAAGACGAACATATGCAAGAAAACTAAGGGAAAGTTGGGGAGGGGGCTCACCCCACTTTGAGTTTGGGTGTGGAGAGGAGCTTGGGAATCCTCTCTCTAGAGATACCCAGGCACAGAGTTTTACGTTCCACAGAGACTTGCAAAACATGGATTTCTCACACGCAGAAATGAGAGAATTCCATGATAAATAACCCCCACCCCTTTCTTTCTTTCCACAAAGGAAAACAGAATCGGTGGCTGGGTGACCACACACCCCCTCACCTCGGGGCCCCCAAGCGCCCCCAATCCAACATTCGGGAGTAGCCTTGCCGACCCCCTGGTCTGGAGCACGCAGCCAGGAGAGAAGGGGGGGAGGCGCTGCTGATTGTCCGGTGAAACAGACAGACAGAAGCCCAGGATTTGGCCGAGAAGCTCGAATCGACAGTGGTGGGTGCCCCCAGCACCTCGGTCCCGGGCCCCCTCCCTCGATGTCCCCAAATCACACACCAGGGTGGCCCCTGCAGCCGGCTGGGGCCTTGAAGGGTCCGGCTGGGGGAGGGGAGGCGGCCCGGGCTGGGAGGGGGACCTCCCGACGGCAAGCCTGCAAAATAACAGCCACCCTCCTCCTCCTGCTCGGCCCCAGCCGCGCCTTTGTCCTCGCCGGGCCGAGCGGGCGGCGCCCGGGCTGCCCCCCCCCCGTTCCCTGGTGCGAAGACGCGGGTGTCCGCCCTCCCCTCCCCTCCCCTCCCTTCCCTCTCGCGCAAAAACAAAGAGGCGGAGGGATCCCCGTTTCCCCCCGGGTTTGCGCCCCTCCGAGAGCCCTCGGTCCCCCAATATTTACCCCGCCGGGAGGGTGCCGGTGCCGGGCCGCTGGTCTGGGGGCTGCCGCGGGCGGGGGCGGCCCGCCGGGGCGGATGCCGGAGGATTCGCGGAGCCGCCCGGCGCGCCAGCCTCTCCCCGCA
>NW_017731776.1:1224957-1242103 GCF_001890085.2 Hipposideros armiger
TTAAGTGAAATAAGTCAGTCGGAGAAAGACAAATACCATATGATCTCACTTATATGTGGAATCTAAAGAACTGAATAAACGAGCAAAGTAAACAGAAATAGTCTCAGAGACACAGGAAAAACTGATGGTTGCTAGTTGGCAGGGGGGTAGGGATAAGGGAGAAGGGGAAGGGACGAGACAGCATAACTAGGTAACTACAATATTGCCACATAGGATAGGAAAGACAGTTCGGGGAATATAATTAATAATGTTGTAAATATTTTGTAGGCTGTCAGATGGTCACATGTCTTGTTAGGGAGACCACTTCATGGATGGGGTAGAGGCTTGATCGCTGCATTGCACACCTGAAGCTGATGTTGTATAATATTGTATGTCAACCATGATTGAATATATATATAGTCACAGGATGTGGAGTATAGTGTGGGAGTGGAGTCAAGGGAATTGTAATAGATGTGTATGCTATGAGGGGGGAAGTGGGGCGGCAGATTGGGGAGTGGGGTTGTCACTTTGAGGGGTAAAAAGTATAGTGCACCGTGTTGTACAGCTGAAACTAATTTAAAAAAATGTTTATTTCACAATAATATAAAAAAACAAAAAAAGAAAAGAAAAAAAGGTGACACAAAAGCTAGCAGAGGAGTTAAGGCAGTTCCAAAAAGAAAAGAAAAAATCTTACTGAGTTCCAGTAGCCTTTGGGCCTGACCTCTCCAGACTAGTTTCTCAGCGATTCCTTCTGCGACTTAAATCCCAACTTTAAAGCCCAAGGGTGGCCCTAGCCCCTTCCCTACACTCCCACCCACCCAGTTCCCCAGAAGATGCAATCAGGCCTGGAACTGTAGGTGTCAGTGAAGTCCCAGGGACCCACGTGGGTTTAGCTGCTCCGCACTAGGTCAGGGGGACAGTCCTCAGCATCTTTCCAATCTGATATTTTGTACCTGTTTCTTTGGCACCCCAGAGCACTGGGCTGGGGGTCTCAAGGACAGCCCTGGAACTGCCACATCTTGAGGATGAGATCACAGATGAAGCCAGTGATGGGGGGAGGGGGGGGAGATTTCAGTCCTCCCAAAGGGATCTGCAACCTGAGTCTGGACTGGCCTCCTTGGATTTACCACACGTCAGGGACAGTCCTTAAGCCGGCCCTATACCATCTATCCTCCACCTCAGGGCCTTAGTCCTGGCTGCTCCCACTACGCTTTCCCCTCAGATATCTCATTGCTCATTCCTCATCATCCTCAGGTCTTGACTCTCAAGTCACCTTCACTGTCGTCCTCCAGATTTAAGATTCCAAGCCCTGCCTCCTCCCCCACCCCACCCAAGGCACTGCCTCCCCCACCTCCCTTCCTCTGCCTCATTGTTTCCCCTGGCACCTATCACACTTTCTAACATACTCTATACGTTGATTTTTTTTTAATTTGGTCTGAGTTTCCTGCTAGAATATAAGTTGCATGAAGGCAGGGAGTTAATGGTATGTGGGGGCATCACTGTGCCACCAGTACCAAGAGCAGTGTCTGGCACACAGGTGGTACTTAACAAATATTTGCTGAAAGAGTGCATGGGTAGACTGTGAAAGGACAGCTTCTACTCTCTTTGAAAAAACATCAAGAGCTATCATTTTATTGAACACCAACTGTGTGCCAGGCCCTCTACGAGACATGTTACCTGCATTGACTCATTCAACTCTCACATCTACCCTCAGTGGAGGTATGGCCTGGCAGAGCCCGTGCCCTTAACCGCTTTACTCAGGCTCATGGAGAACAGGTCCCGAGACAAGTCCGCATCCCCCTGCCCCCCATCAGACCCTTGAGCCCTCCTACTAGAGGAGTAATTCTGGGCCCTAGTCAAGAGCCACAAAGGCCCATGGGGCTCATTTATTCCAACCCCATCATTGCACAGGCAGATAGACTGAGACCCAGGGAGCCTTGCTCAAGGTCACAGGGGGGGCCCGAGACAGTAGCCCATGGTGGTTACGAAGCTGCCTTCAAACGGTGACTCTGCCACTGTTTAACGGTCTGACCCTAGGAGAAAGTCCCTTAAACTCTGAGCCTCATTGTTAAATGGGGATAATACAGATGATCAAGCACAAAAACAACTTAGCCAGGAAGAAGCCCAGAGTAAGAGAAAGCTGTTGATACTATTAGTATTCCGAGGGGCCGGCAGGAAGTGAAATCCAGGCCGCCTGACTTGGACGCCTTCTCGGACCACAGGCTGTGTCTCCAGCTTCTTCTTTTTTTGCTTTACCTTTCCCTGGAGGGGGCCCCACCAGCTCCTTTGAAGTGGGGTGGGTGGGAAGTATGCAAACCTAGGTGGTCCAGGTCAGCCACTGGCCTTGCCCACCCTCTGTCTCCCCCGTGGTCTTATCTCCAGGAGGCCCCTGCAGGAAGTTTCTCTGGGGTCTTCATTTTCTCAGCTGCTACTCATGAGCGGCCCACATGGCCTCTGCTGAGAGGTCCACCCAGGCCTGCCAGCCAAGATGCTGCCCTGCTGCACCCTCCTTTGTCCAGTGAGGCCTCAGCTCCTTGCTCCCAGACCCTTCACAATGTTCCACCCACCTCCGCCAGCTCCCAGGACAGTGCCCTGTCTCCCACAGCGCCTTGACCCCCACCTCTCCAAACTCCACTGGTTTCAGATGCTTTTCCAGGGTGGCCTCACTACATCGTCATGTGTGGTCAGGTCATTCCCCAGCAGCGGGTCCTCCCTCCTCCTCCATCTCCGGCGCAGAGGCAGCTGGGTGGGGTAGCAAGAGGCCTGGACCAGGGGCCAGGAGGCCAGGTTGGAGTGCCAGCCCAGCCACTGAAATTCCGTGGGAATTTGGAGAAGTCACAGCCCCTCTTGGGAGGGCTGGACAAGGAGACCTCTAAAGCTCTTTCTTCAGTGCCCCCATCTGTAAACTAAGGACTGAGTTGAATGGAAAATGTCCTGTACGCTCCACATCTGGGATACTCTGTCGAGAAAGATCCTGAGGTTACCCACATATGGGCTCAGTGGGAAAGGGTTCTCTTCCTACCCCCACCCCCATATTCAAAACCTGTGTTCTTCCCCTCAGCTCTGCCTCCCAACTATATTCTGAATCCAGCCACCTCTCACTGTGTGTCTTTCACTTGGATACTGCAGAGGTCTAGTAACTGGTGAGATCATGTCCCTCTGCTCCTGAAAATACACCAGTGGCTCCCTCTGTCCTTAGCGTGAAATCCGCATCCTTTCCAAGGCCTGCAATGATCTGACTCCTACCTGCCTTTCAGACCTCATCTCCAACCTCGCTTCCTCCCAGTCTGCTTTCATTTCATCATACCTCAGGGCCTTTGCACTTGCCACTCCTGCCTACAATTACCTCCCCCCAGATCTTCAAAGGTGCCTCCTACTCACGGTTCAAGTCACAACTCAAAAGTCACCTCCTCAGAGAGGCCTTCCCTGACCGCACAACCTTAAGCAGGCCCCCTTCTCCTCTGTCCCCCACTACCGGATCAGTGGGATCACCCTGCCCTATTGTCTTTATGGCACTTACTCTAGGCTGAAACGTTAACTTGTTTATTTTAAATGACCTTGAACATAAGCTCCAAAAGAAACCCTCCTATAAGTGTTCCTGAGGCTGCCCAATGGTAATGGGTGCCCCATCATACTTGTGCAATGAGCGAATTCTGTCTCAGGTGTGTGGTCACGGGGCTGGAGGCAGGGCCTGGCACTTTCCATCCTTGGGCCAGATGGTAGTGTCTGACAGCCTTCCCTCAGGACAAGTCTGTGGCTCCTCCCCACCCCCTTCACCCGGTCTCATGGTGGGCTCTCAGCCCCTCGCCCTCTCCCTCCACTAGGGCAGACCCTGTCTCAGCATTCCCTATGCTGCCGGTCTTCCTAGGGGAAATCGACTCCCAGAGGAGCTAGGAATGCCTGTCATGTGTCCCACAGGCACGGAACCCTAAAAACACCCCAGCATCACCCAAGGGCCATATCACCCTGCCTCCAATACCTTCCCCTCCCATCTGCTTCCTTCCTTCAAGTTGTCCTGTAACCCCACTGCCCCCCTGGGCTCACCTGACCCCTCTGCTCGGCACGACCTCCCAGTTTACATTGCTGCCAACTCTCTCTAAAACTTGCTTCTTCCATCCTGTGGGAATCCAAGGAATGCCATTCCCAGGACACAACCACTCATTAGCTGGGCCACGGGAATTAGGGTGATTGCCGCTGCTAATAATCCTAATTCCCACAACAACCCTTCTCAACTCAGCATAGTTGGTGTGATGCGTCATCTCCTCGCCACATCACGTGTCTATCCATAAACATTTCCTGATACCAACTCCTCGCAGACCCTGAGAGATCCTCTCTGGGCCCTACTGGCCAGGAGGTGGTGATCCATGTGGGGAGACTGGGTACGCACAAAAAGAAAGAGATGGACTATTAATGCTGGAGAGAACATGCTAGACAGTGGGTGCTACGGACAGATCCAAGAGGCCTGAGGTCCGTGGAGGCACCAAGGGGTGGCAAGCTGACCCTCTCACCCTCCCCAGGGGCATGCTATGAGATGCACTGCGGGGGGCTTCTTAACCTTACATGAAGCACTACACAAATACAGCATCCAGACAAACCCCTGTGCCCCCTTCTAACCAGACTGCCCCCCAAGCCCCTTCTATGGAGAAATTTGGGAGTTGTCCCAAATTTGGGAAGGTGGGAGGAGGTGGGCTTGAAGGCAGGTAGATTTGGAGGGTGGAGAGGGGGTAGAAGGCTGGCGAGGAACAGACCCGAGTGAACGCACCATGGTAGGAACCTCAGCCATTCTGGGGTGAGGGGCTACTCTGAGGAGACCAGTCAAAGGGCACAGGATCCCCCTCCCTGAGGAGGCTGAAGAGGAAGGTGGAGGCAGTCAGGGTCTGCAATCCCAAGCACCTGAACGTGAGATGGATCCACTGGTTTTGCTCAGAACAGCTTCGAGTTTTGCACTTGGAAGGGAAGAAGAGGGAGAGAGCTGGCAAGCGAGCATTTACCGGACAGACAATGTGCCAGGCACCGCACCAGGCACTTACCATCGGATCTTGTTTAATTCTACGCCAATCCTATAAGCTGGAGATCCGCGCACCCCCCCCCCTCCCGTTTTACAGGTAGAAATCTGAGGCCGCGCAAGGTTAAGAGAAGCTGACCTAATGTTTATAAAGGCTCTCAAGGATTCCAATTTACCCTTCCAGACCCACCCTGGAGCCTCACCCTGGCCCTGGGGACTGCACCCCAATCTGCCTTTGTCTCCTTCGGTGAGTGCCAACTGGGACCTGCCCACATATCTGAGGTCCCCACTGACGTCAAGAGTCTGCTCATTCACTCTGGAAGCATCAAGGGGATTCTGGTGACCATTAAAGTATCTGTCTCCAAAGTTGATGACTATACCCGGGAAGTTCGCTAAGTGACCCACTGGGTGTGGGAAGAAAAAAAAATCAGAATTTGTCTTCTTAGTTAGTTTTTAATCTTAGCCTTCCAAAGATTCCATTTGGATGTATGTTTAAAGGTACACACATTAGCACAGCAAAACATATACGCCTGTTACAACAAATATAGATACATTTGAATACAAAATGCCTGCTCAAAAATATTTTCACAGCCAGGGTGTCACCGCACGGAAGTTTGCAACAGTGGTTGCGGCCCCCTGCAGTGAGTTCTCACCTGAGAGGCAGGAGTGGTAGAGACCCTGCTTCAAACAAGTTGGGCTCAAATCCGTGTGGCTGGGCAAGTTTGTAGAACTTCCTGAGCCTCAGTTTCCTCATCTCAGAAACGGGGGTAGCAATAACACCCACCTCAGGTGGGTTACAAGATATGATGGACGGACATAAAGCTGGTAGCCCAGAGCCTGGCACCCAAGTGTAGATGCAATTATCACTAATTCAGTGACAGAGAGCAGAGCTGGGTCAGGCCTGGCCCGGCCTTGTGGTGGGCTCTGCCCTGTGGCGTGTGTCTGCGGTAGGAGACCCAGAACCCAGAATAGGTCATTAGAAATGACCTGTCAGGGCAGCCAGGGTGAAGACAGAGATTACAAACAAGTGGACCCTTTTACTACCAGAACTGTGGGGCATGGAGGGGGGGTGTTCTGCATAATTTAGCTCACTTAACCCCCACAACACCCAGAGGAAGTAACTTTATGTAGCCATTTCCCAGACTTGAAAATCAATGCTTAGAGAGAGCAAAGATCTTTCCCAAGCTACTGCGGGAGGCGCTGGTCTTGGCCTGAGGACACAGAGCCCATGTTTTTTCCTATTACACCTCCCTGCCTTCCCCCTGAACCTTCCTCCGAGTGTTCAGAATGGTGCCCAACGATTGCCCATCCCTCAAATGTAACATTATGCAGCCATTAAGAAGAATGATTATACATACAGGAATGACTAAGTACAACACGAGGAAATGTTTATGACACAATGTTAAGAGGGGATGATCAGGACCCCAAAATTGTAAATACAGTATGATAAAATTATACTCTAAGATGATTGTGCTTAGAAAAGACTAGAAGGAAACACACCGAAATATCCACGGTGGTTTTGTGTATTAGCACCATGGGTGAGCTGTTTCCTACTTTTCTCCATTTACCAAATAGTCAATCAGTGCATATAGCTTTACAACGAAAAGATATTATGTAAAAAAAATAATAATGTGGTTGAAATATTTGGAAACCTAGTTTCCTCTTCCACTTCTCCTTCAAATCCCTCCAAAGCCTGTGTTTGTAGGACAATGTGACTACAACCAAGAGACATGGTCGGAGTTTGGGGAGTAACCACTACCTCCACAGACTCACGTCAGCTCCTTCTCTTTCACCAGCCTGCTTTGACCAGACTCCCCTCTCGGTGGAGTGAGGACCCCCCACCCCGGAGCCTCCTCCCAGCCCTCAGCCTCCTGCTGATGCTCACCTGCCACTGGCGGGTCGGCCTCCGGTCTCCGAAGCGAGATGCGCACACCTGTTCCTCCAGGTGAGGACTCAGCGAGGGGGACGCGCGCGCCAGGAGGAGGGAGCCGGCTGGGGCGCGGGCCGTGACATCACTCTTCCAGCCCCGCCCCCAAGTTCTAGGCCACGCCCCGGCTTCCTGGCTCCTCGGGTTTCGTGGTTCTCATGCTTGCGGGGTGAGGTGCTGGGGACACTTACCCCGACACGCAAGCCCCACGTGGGCCGGGCCCCCAGCCATCAGCGGTGCCTGCCAACGGAAGCCTCCAAGGGCGGCCCTCGCGGTAGGCCGACTGAACAGGAGGTCCTACTCTTCTAGGGCGAGGAGGGCCCGGAGATCCTCACCACCCCCTACCCCACCTCCTCACTTCCACCCCAGTTTAAATGTAGAACTATTGTGTCCGTGGATTCCAGGCTCAAATCCCCTGGGGTGAGGAATGATCCCCCAGAGGATGAGAGGGGGGCCTCTGATTCCCCGAGTGTTTTCTTCTCTCAGATCCTACCTCCCACCCCTTCAGCTAAGGAATGGGTGGGGGTGGGTGGAATGGGGTGGGCACAATGAGTGGCCAAGAAGCATGATTCCAGCCCTCGGGGGTTGGGGAAAGTTACCCTCCCCTCCCCTGCATCTGACACCTACAGTCAGGAAACTGCTTCAGTCGTCTTTGGATTATCCGAGATTGTTTATCTTTAGCAAAGTTGTGTTGAAAATGCCAGCCTGCTGGTGGTGGCAAAAACAAAGGGCACCACTTTGAAAAGGCAATTCGTTTCCACCTAACCAAGAGTTTAAAAAAAGTCCTTGCCATTGGACCCAGAAATTCCATTTCTGGAAACCTGTCCTAAGGAAGTCACCCAGAATACGTGTTCATCGTGGAGTTCTTTATAATGGTGAAAACTGGAACTAAAAGTCCAACAAGAGGCAGAGAGGAGGGTGGGGTGGTGGTGTGAACAGCACAAACACACAATGGAATATTACACAACCACTTAAAAGTTATGTTTACAAACAGCTTATAATAATATGAGGAAATATGTTAAAATGTTAAGAGAATAAAAGCAAGATATAAATGTGTGGTGACAGCAGGATTAAAACTTAAAAGCACAACATAATATTTTGCATAGGAAAGGGCTGGGAAAGAAAATGTTCACTGTGGTTATTATTTCTGGGTGGGGGCACTATGAAGAGGTTTGCTTTTTATCCTTTTGTTTTCCTGCGTTTTCATCTAATGGATTTAGATCACTTTTATAAAGTTCCCATTAATTGAATGTACTTAATCTAGGATAAGCCCCTTTCATGTAATCCTTGCAATAGCCCTGAGGTAGGAACTATTATTTTCCTCCTGTTACAGGTGAGGAAGCCAAGGTCTGAGAGGTTGCTTCCCAAGGTCACGTGGGTAGAGAGCGTCAGAGACAAGTCTCTCTGTTTCAACACCAAGGGGGCCTGTTGATTAACCACCAGGTTAAAAGGGTCCCCAGCCTCAGTTGGGCTAAAGGGAGCTGGGGATAGGGTTTGGGCTCCAAGAGGAGGGGCAGTGTGAGGGGGGAACCAGTCTCAGCCAGCATACCCTCCTTCCCGAGGGGGAGCCCCTTCTAGCTGCCCCAGAGGCTTGGCCCTGGGGGGACCCGGGGTGGACAGAGCTTGCCAGAGACCAAGCTCTGAGGTTGGGGGTTCAGCTAGTTCAACCTCGCCAGTTAATTTTCTAGCCTTAATACAGTTTTCTGATTATAAAAGCAATATATACTTACTACAGAAATTTGAAGAAGTCAAAAAAATATAAAGCAGAAAATAAAAGTCAATCCTTTTTTTGCTTTCCCTTTTATTATGGAAATTTTAGCTAATACTAAAAAGTTCTAGAGAAAATACAGTATAATGAACCCATATACCAGTCAGTAATTTTCAACAAATATCAACATTTTCCATTCTTGTTTTATCCATCCCACTCCACATAGATTTTGAAAAAGGAAATTCCAAAGATCATATCATTTTACCTTTAAATATTTCAGTAATTATCTCTAACAGCTAAGGACTTTGTTAAAAAAACAAAAAAACAGACACGTAAACCATGATTACACCTAGCAAAAGTAATACCACTTTGTTAGTTAGATCATTTAATATGTAGTCCATGTTCAAATTTCCCTAATTTGTCTCCAAAACGTCATTTTATAGTTGGTTTGTTTGATTCGTAATCCACACAAGGCCCACATATTATATATATCTGGTTGATATGTCTTTTTTTTAAAAAAGATTTTTATTGGGGAATTGGGGAAGGGGAACAGTCAAGTTGTTGTCCTTCAATCTTAGTTGTGAGGGAGCAGCCAGCTCAGCTCCAAGTCCAGTCGCCATCCGGCTGCCCATTGGCAGCTGGTGGGCCGCTCAGCTCAAGNCTCGCGCGCTCCCGCCGGGCGCGCGCCCGCCGGCTCCCATTGAGCCCCGGGCCCGCCCGCTGATGTCATCCCCGGCCCGCCGCCGCCGCCCCGGAGGATTTAAAGGGCCCGCGCCTTCCGCTCCCGGGGGCCCGCAGGCGGGGAACGCGGTTCCCCAGCCGTGCGATGAGCGCGCTGCGGGAACGTGGCCTTCCGGGGAGCGCAGGGGAGCACACACACACACACCGCCACCCTGCCCCGGTCCCGGGCACAGGTGGGAAAAACGGGGTCGGGGAGAGGAGGGCGTACAAAAAGCCGGGGTGTTCCAGACCCAGAGCCTCCTCTCGCTCCCCACCGTCCCCAGCTTGGTTCACGGCGAAAGGAGAATGTTGAGCGAGTTGGGGCTCCCTTGACTTCAGGCTCTGAGTGCTGCTGAGACCACAGGCCGGGTTGATTCAGGGGGGAAAGATTTGACAGGACAGCAAGAGATGGAAGGGCTCCGACAAAAGGCCCAGAGAGGTAGGAGGTAGCCCCGGCTCAGCTACGCTCTCCCCTTCTTCGACCCCCCCCCCACCGTGGAAAAATCAAAGGCAAAGACCTTTTTCTTCTCCCTCTGCCCTCTTGCAGCAACTCAGACTGTGACAGGCATAGAGCCGACTCTCAAACCCTATTCCTGTTCTCACTCGGTTAATGAGGGATCCCATACATTGCCCTGGCACCAACGCTTGAGTCAGGGTCCCGAGTTCTGGGCTTGGGCTTCCATATCTGCAAATGGGGAAGGGCCTCTCCCTCCCTGGGGCACTGGGAGAATTAATTAAGGCTTCCTACCGGATTCCATAGTAGCCATGAAAAGAGTCCAGGGAAGAGTTATTAAAACGATGGTATTTACACTGGGCCGTGCAAAGTTCCAAATTCTGATACACGTCCATTCACACACACAATTGTGACTGGGCACACAAAATGCCAAGTGCACTGCATCCAATCCCGGAAGCATGGTTCCCCGGAAGAGTCACTTCCATAATAACCGCATCTTCCCTCGAGCCTGAGGGACTTAGTCACACGCTGTCCAGACTGGTAGGAGGCCCACAGTGCAGGAAACTGTGGTCCAAAGAGGCAAGGGGTTTGCCTAGGACCACACAGCACAGTAAGATGGCTTTGTTCTCCCAATAGTCCCCGGAACGCTGAGCCTATCATGAGCTCATTTCCAAGAGCAGGTGAGGACAAGCCTTCTCCCAGGAGGTCCGCAGCAGTCAGCTGGGGACCTGCCCTCAGCACCACCTCTGCAGGAGCAAGGGGTCACCAGCCAAGGCAGTGGGCTTTGCTTGGCCTGCATGGTGTGTTTTGTTATTTCTTTTGTTTTGTTAATTGATTCCCAGTGTCTTAAAATGGGAAGATTTCATATCACAGGTCCACATTCCCTACTTCTTTTGAAGCACTGCGAGAACTGGTAACTCTAGGCCCAAATTCACACTGGCCTGGGCGGCAGCCACCCTCCTTGGTCACAGCCCAAGGGCCCCGCCTGGTTTCCTCACATCAGCTTGTTTTCCCCATTTTTATGAATCCTTTCATCCCCTGAAGGTCCCTAAGTGTGACTCTGTCCTAGAGGCCAGCCACAACACCCACTACCAATGCCCTTCCTTTCGTCATCTGTTTTCACTCCAGCCTCACCAACACTGAATCCTGGATCTCTGCTGCGTCCAGGGATGCCCTCTCCATGGCCACACATTCTTCTAAAGTGAGACACGGTGCCCAGGCTGGGACCCCAGGCAGAGAGACCCTGGCGCTGTTGAGCAAGGGTGGAATGAACCCCTATGTCCTCCATCTTCACCACCTCTACCTCCCAACTGGGATACTGCTTCCCAATTTCAGGCCCTCCTCCTCCAGGAACAGACTCGTACTTCTCCAGCAACTTCCCGTGCAGCTGGCACAGGGAGAGGCAGGTATCTCATTTAATCCTCTCAAACAACAGATTAAATCCTACTCTATTCTTTCCCTCTTACAGAGAGGGAATCGGAGGTTCCTAACAGAGCGGTGCCTAAGGGCACACATTAACTACCAGCTTCCCCTCCCAATCTTGTTACCTGCTCCCCTCCCCATCCCAGAACTTGCAACCATCACCACTCCCATTGATGATCCTGGTCAGTTCCCTGGGCCAACCAGTCTTAAGACTAGGGCCTCCTCCCAGTCTCTGACTCACTGTCCCTACCCACTTGTCCCCCTTGGAGGAATGCTCCCTACACCCCATCCCTGATTAGCTGTGTTGCGGGCCCAAGTTCACTTCCTTCCTACACCCCTCAAAGACCAATCCATGGGTTCTTCTAAAGAGCTTTGCTGCTCAGCTCTAGAGAAAAACAAAAGGTAACACGAGGTATCTCAAAAAACTGGAAATGGAACTACCGTATGACCCAGCAATGCCACTCTTGGCTATCTATCCAGAGAAACCCAAGACGCTAATTTGAAAAAAAATATATGCACCCCTATGTTTATTGCAGTGCTATTGCAATAGCCAAGACTTGGAAACAACCGAAATGCCCATCAGTAGATGACTGGATTGAGAAACTGTGGTACACTTATACAATGGAGTATTACTCCGCTATAAAGAAGTACGAAATCGTACCATTTGCAACGATATGGATGGACCTAGAGACTATTATGTTAAGTGAAATAAGTCAGTCGGAGAAAGACAAATACCATATGATCTCACTTATATNAAAAACAAGGTTCAGAGAAGAGTAGTTTGCGATTATGTAAAGAGGCAGGGAGGAGAAAGAACAAGCATCCATCATTTTTCTGTTTCTATTCTATGAGGATCTCTGGCTGGCAGTATAAGAGCCTGGTGATGTGGTGATCTCCTCCAGGAGAGAAAATGGGTGGCTGGGGGAAGGCATGGGAGGGAGACTTTTACTGTACCCCCTTCGGTAACATTTGAATTTTGATACACATGAACGTCTGTCCATTCCAAAAGTTACATTCCATTAAAAGTTTAAGGCTCCATATTACAGAGTTGCAGGTTCTTCTCCTACAAGGCCCGGGATGAAGGAGGGGAGGCAGGGTGGAGGTGTCCTCTAGGAGGGCCCCCTCCCCGGTTTCCTGATTTAATCCTCAGAGTCACCGCCCAGTTTTTTCAGATGTGGACACTGAAGCTCAGAGCTGGGGAATAACGCTAGGAGTGCACAAGGCTGGGGTGCAGGGGGCAGCCAACGACCAATTCACATTCATGGCTCATGGCCCTCCCACGGGCCTTGTCACCACACAATGCCACCCCCAGCTGGCCAGAAGGCGTGACAGATTTCTCATTTAACTGGCGCCGGCCATTCTTCATCCTGAGCTTGTTGGTAATTTGACCGAAGTGAACTATTGTTTGCCTGAATTACATTTTATTTGGAAAAAAGAAAGGATAAACCGACTGAACGAGCAGTCATAGGACCGGCATGACTGCGGGCTGGATTTATCAGGGACTTGACTCAACTGGCCCGTTCATTGCATTGTTTAGGAGTTTACTTTAAATTTAGTGGCAGTTGGACCCCCCGGCTTTATGAATAGACATGGATATGGAAGAAATTCAATGAAGTGGTTCTTTGACTAAATTCACGGGATTATTTGCTGATTGAATTATGGCAGTTTCTTTCAAGACTGAATTTGCCTTCTGTCTGAAGCTTTTCGAGACCTTACCAGGGAGTTCTGGGGGGAGATGGCAACTTCTACCACTTTAGGTTTACTGTGTGCAGTGGCTGTACCCCCTAAGTCCAGTTCTGGGGTCACATCCCCTGAGAGCCCCTTTAGGACCCCCCCTTCCCCGCCCCCCCACTTCCACCCTCCACAGCAGTCAGGCCTCTCTTGCCTGGCTTCCTGGTTCACACTGGGTGGTGGTAAATAGTTTCCAGAACTGTTTCACCATCAGGCTCCCAGCTCTTTGAGGACAGAAACTGTGGATTCCCCTGGGTCCCAGTGCCTGGCACTGGTCTTGGCCCAGAGCAGGGGCTCAGGCCAGGGCAGGATGAACTCCAGTGAACTGACCCCAGCCTCTCTAATTCCAAGTCCAGAGGACACAATCCCCCTCCCTTAGCTGGGACATTCAGCTCAGTTCCCCTGAGAGAGGGGAGGGGTTTCTAACTGACCCATGTTCGGTTTATACCCTGGATAAACTCACCACTCCATTCCCATGCCAGCAGGCATCCAGCCCCCACCTCCACCCCCTCACCTTAATACAGATCTCTGAAGCACACCACTCTTTACAGTTTACAGAGGTCCCCACCTTCTCTCTTTAATCCTCAGAGCAATCCATTAAGGGGTGGGTTCTCTTTCTCCTTTTACAACTGACTTCCTGGAGCTCAGAGAGGGACAGGTCCTTGCCCAACACCACACAGCCAGTGGGTAGTGGGTGTTAGGACTCCAGGCTCCTGGAAGACAGTGCTGAGGCCAGGAGGTGTGGAGATTATGGTGGGGGTGGGGGGGTCCTCCCTGAGTGGAGGCTTGAGGGGTGGAGGGGTAAGGGCGGTGGAGGCATAGCCCTGAGCTGTGAGATGAGGCAGCAGAAGGTCAGAGGAGATTCCACAAAGTCCTGGGAGGTGAGGAGGTGGCCGGCAGCAGTGGGAGGAGGAAATGGAGGTGCAGTCACTCATCAATCAGCAGCTGACCTGAGGGCTTGCCAGGGCTAGCCCAGGCTGGACCGCAGATGCAGGGCAGGGCCTGGAGGGACACCCAGCCCACTGTTCTCAGGAGGGGCGTGGTCTGGGGTGAGGAGGTGCAGGGAGGTAAAGGGTCCTCACCCTGCAGGATGAGAAAGGCTACAGAGGAGATGGGGGGCAGCTCGGCCTGGGAGGGAGGGTGGTCAGGAAGGTATTGAATGGGGAGGAGGCGTTTCCCTGCCAGGGAAATAAATGATAATTTTGCTAGCCAACACTTGCTGAGTGCCTGCTGTATGCCTGGCTCTGTTTTAGTGCTCTGGGCATACTGGCCTGGTTAGCCTCATGCCAGCCTGGGAGCTGGTGCTATTAGCATCCCCACTTAACAGCTGGAGAACGCTGGACTTGAGGGAACAGTGATTTGCTCAGGTCAGGAAGGCTCCAGAGCCTGGCTCTTAACTACACTGCAGCTGCCTCATAGCACATGGGGTCGCCAGGCTTGGGGACGGAAACAGGGGCTGTGAAAGGGGCCGCTGTCCGAGAACAGACTTCTCTTTTGGTTTTGCTGTTTGCCTAGAGGCAGGGGGTTGAGAAAACTGAAGGCAAAAGCACTTGGGAGTAAGTCCCACCTCTGCACTTGTGACCTCTCTGAGCCTCAGTTTTCCCGTCTATAAGATGGGGAAAGATCTGCTTTGAAGCTTATGGAGATAAAGCCTACTGCTTGATATACAGTAGGTGCTCAGTAAAGTGGGGTTCCTTGCATTCCTGAAGAGGTGAGGGACAAAGAGTCCTAGGGGTTTCCCTCCAGCCCCCCTCCCAGGGGTTTAGAAAGGTTTCTTTGTCCAGCCCACTGAGAGCAAAGAGAGCAAGCAGGCTTATCTCCCGACAGAGGTGACCTCCAGAGAAGGAAATTCTTTGAACTTCTTGATGATGATAGGGATGATGGTGGTGATGAAGATGGTGGTGATGAAGATGACGGTGATGATGAAGAGGATGGTGGTGATGCTGGCGGTAGTGACAACACTCTGCCCCTCCCTGACATTCCAGAGGCCAGGGCAGGAGCATAGATCTGGAGGTGTGTGACTGAGTGTGAGCACCCAGAAAACTCTACCATGGGGATGACGGCCTTGGAGCTGTCACTGACTGTGCCCCACCCACAGGTCGTGGCCCTTGATGACTCCTTCTGCCCTGCCTTTACTACGCTCCCACAGAGCGTGTCCCGTGGGATCAACTGCCCAGGAGGCCACATTTCCTAGAAGGCTGTAACCAGAGCCCAGAGAGAGGAGCCACTTGCCTGAGGTCACACAGCAAAGCTGGACAGGGCAGGAACGCAGGGCTCCTGACGCTCTGCCAGCCCCACTTGCTCCTGCTGAGTTAAGAAGGTAGGCAGGAAGCCTGATTTCCACCAATCCTTGGGCAGCTAGTGCCTGAGCCCCTACTGTGCGCTGGCACTAGGAAGGGCCTGGAGTCTGTGGAGAGCTGACTCTACCTGTGGAAGCTCACAGGACCTTCGTTAAGGTGTCCTAGCAGGCCGTGCAGGAGGCTGTCAGAGGAGGAAGCAAGGTGAACCCTGGAGGATGGGAGAGGGTCTTCCAGAGGAAGGGAGGGCCAAGGCCAAGGGCAGGGAAGGGGCAGGGCGTGGACTTCTGGGAGCCGGGGCTCCAAAGAAGCCTCTCCTTCAGGTGGGCACAGGTGCCCACAAGGCGAGTACAGGGTCTGGCACATGGTGGGGCCCAGCAACCCTTNTGGAATCATAGAATAGATGACCTCTTGTGTTTGGCTTCACTTACCATAATGCTTTCAAGGTTAGACCACACAGTAGCACATATCAGAGCTTCGTTCCTCTTTATGGCTGAATAATATTCCAGACTGAGTTTCCCATGGTCCCAAGTTGGTTGACTACATCCCTGTGGCGTCACTGAACACGTTCCCATATTTCCTCTAAACGGGTAATTAGATGCAGACTCTAGACGCTGGAGGCTTGATTTGACTTTAATATTTTATCGAGAATATTTCATAGATGATGTTGTGTTGTCCCCAGTACATCATGGCAGGAGCTACATAGCGTCTAGCTACTCCACCTTTGAGTGATGTGAAGGTTATCAGTGGCTTTAGGTCTTTTACCTCATCCTTCTGTTTTAAAGCTTCCCATCAACATTTTACCCAGTGGTTTTGGCATCCACAGATGGCCATCCACCAGGTCTATTTCACCCTTCAATTTATAGAGAAGGAAACTGAGGCTAGGAGGAGAGAAGTGGTTTGCCCAAGGTCACTGGGTTAGTACTAATTAATAGCTACCACATACTGGGCACTTGCTGTATGCCTCGCACTGGGCCAAGTGCTTTACACGGACTGACTCATTTAATCCTCTCAACAACCCTTTGTGGTTGGCTTTATATTTTGATCTTTTATTTTCAAATGTGGAAACTAGGCCCAAAATGGTGAAGGGACCTGCCTTTGATGAGTCATTTGGTAATTCATGTCAAGTGATTCTGGAGGACAGAGAAATGGGAAAACATAGCCCTTGCTCTGGTAAATATAGGCAGAGGTGAGGTGACCAGAACCATGAGAGAGGGAGGTGGGAGTCTTGGAAGTCTTCCCAGAGGAAGCATCGCTGGAGCGGGGCCTGTAAGATGTGTGGGAGTTGGCCGGGGGGAGTAAAGACAGAGGCATGAGCCCACCGTATGAATAAGGCCTGAGGTGTGATTTGAGCTCTAGCCAAAGACTCCATTCCTCACCACAGACACACACTCACAAATGTCTGCCCTTGGGTAGGAGGAAGAGAGAGGGCGTGGCTCGACCCATCACATACTTAGAGCATGCAGACATTATTACAGAGTGAGGAAGACAAAAAGCACTGGACCAGGAGCCTGAAGATGAGTGTTCAGTGGGCTGCGAGAGGCCTGGATGCTGTACCCAGGTACAGCCCTTGCCCTCCAAGGCCTAAGAAAAACCGATGGAGATAGACCTGGGGGACATTAGCTTCTACATTAGAAAGGAGAAAGGCCACCAGCCCTGGTCCTCAGCTCCAACTCCAAGGTTCTCACTGGAGGAATCCTATTCAGATACCTAAACCTGAAAAGAACCTCCAGCAACTCTAGTTCAAACAGCCTATTGTAATATGTATGTATTGGCTTCTATGTGCATAGAAGATCTCTGGAAAGGTCCAAAAGAAAAATATTTGTAAATCGTGCTTTCTTTAATATACAAAGAACACCTAGAAACAATAAGAAAAATATCAACAATATAATATAAAAATGAC
>NW_017731776.1:1245558-1254016 GCF_001890085.2 Hipposideros armiger
GGGATCAACTGCCCAGGAGGCCACATTTCCTAGAAGGCTGTAACCAGAGCCCAGAGAGAGGAGCCACTTGCCTGAGGTCACACAGCAAAGCTGGACAGGGCAGGAACGCAGGGCTCCTGACGCTCTGCCAGCCCCACTTGCTCCTGCTGAGTTAAGAAGGTAGGCAGGAAGCCTGATTTCCACCAATCCTTGGGCAGCTAGTGCCTGAGCCCCTACTGTGTGCTGGCACTAGGAAGGGCCTGGAGTCTGTGGAGAGCTGACTCTACCTGTGGAAGCTCACAGGACCTTCGGTAAGGTGTCCTAGCAGGCCGTGCAGGAGGCTGTCAGAGGAGGAAGCAAGGTGAACCCTGGAGGATGGGAGAGGGTCTTCCAGAGGAAGGGAGGGCCAAGGCCAAGGGCAGGGAAGGGGCAGGGCGTGGACTTCTGGGAGCCGGGGCTCCAAAGAAGCCTCTCCTTCAGGTGGGCACAGGTGCCCACAAGGCGAGTACAGGGTCTGGCACATGGTGGGGCCCAGCAACCCTTAAGGAGTGATGGGAGAGGTCAGCGGGGGCCAGGTGCCTGGGTTCTGGAACGCCAGACCAAAGCCTCTGGATTGTACCTTGTAGACCATGGGCATCCCAGGAGGCTTTTAGCAGAGGACAGACCTTCCCAGAGGGCAGGGGTGTATGTGACAGCCGGGACAGGAGGCAGGAGAACTGAAAGACTCTAAGACTCCTTGAGTTTTGATGACCAAGAAGTCTCGGGAGCCTGGAGTGTCTTGTCCAGTGTGACTCTGTGTTGGGAGGTTGGGGTCTCAGTCTGGGGCAGGAGGTGTTGGGATAATGGGTGACTGTGAGAAAGAAGCCAGGAGCGTGTGGGCTGTGCCCTCCCTGCCTGCCTGTCCCCATCAATGCCCTACTTCCTTCCCCTTGGGCATTCTGTGCCCCCACTTTAGTGCCCTTGCCTTTTAGGGACACACTCTCTTCTTCCACAATTCTAGGGGACTCCCTTTCCCTTGCTCTGCCCGCCCAATTCCTACTCATTTCTTTGTTTTTTTATTAATGAAAAAAAAATTTTAATTGTGGTAACATATACATAACTTAAAAGTTACCATTTTAGCCATTTTTAAGTGTACAGTTCGAAGGCTCTAAGTACTCATGGTGTTGTGCAACCATCATCTCCCCAAATGGAAACTCTGTGCCCGCTAAACACTAACTCCCCATCGTCCCCTCCTCCAACCATTCCACTGACTGTCTATGAACTTGACTCCTCCAGGTACCCAATCTGAGTGGAACTGTATACCTGTTTCTTAAAGCTCAGAGGACAGGCCACTTGCTCTGAGAAGTCTCCCTGACTCCCAGGCAGAGAATTCAGGCAGTAAGTGTCAGGCCTCTGCCTGTTCCCCATGCCCCAGCAGGGGGCCCTCCAGGGGACTTCTCACCTAGCACTTGCTTCCTTACAAGTGGGCCAAATGGAGGAAGTTCTTTGAACTTTTTTGAAGTTGATATTGATGATGATGAGGATGACGACAATGATGACAGGGGGAGGAATCTCTGGCCCTCCTGCTGACATAGTGCCCTGACCAGAGCAGCCCCTGGAGGCCAGCATCGTGTATGTCACCATCCTCTGCCAAGGCTGGGCGCGCCCAGGGTCTGAGTGCAGGAGGAGGAGGAGGAGGAGGAATGAGTCTGTCACCATGATGACACCAGCCCCTCGTCCTCTGCCCCTCCCCCCCTTGTGTCCCTTGATGCTGGTCCTGGTGGCCCTGGTTGTGTCCTTCCCTCTCCCCCCAACCGGAGGGGTTTTGGAAGGCTGGTCCAGGATGCTTTACCCCCACACTGGCCATAACAGGCCACCCCAGGCAGCTGGAAGGCTCTTTTCAGTACTTTTTTTGTGCTGTGAGTGGGTAGGGCTGGGGAAACTGAGGCATGGGATGGTGCCCTGACTTGCCCAAGCCACCCTAGAAACCTGCTCTCCTTGCTGCTCTCTGGGCTCTGGGGCTGCATGGGAAAGCAGCCTGCAGGGCCCCTGCCCAGCAGATGGGTCAGAACCTCGGCTCAGTGCCAGGTGTGGGAGCCAAGCTGACCCGGGTTCGAATCCCAGTCTTCTCGCTCCTTCTGGTGACCATGGCTCAATCCGCATCTGTAAGTGGGGCACGTGATGGTGCTGCCTCTCAGGGTGGCTGGAGCACCCAGTGAAGCAAGCACTCCAGGTCAGGGAGGGGGCTCAGCAAATATCTCCTCTGCTCCCTTTCCTGTCCTGAGGTATGAAGGGGACAGCTCAGTGGTGTAGACAGGCCTGGAGAGAGGGAGGTTCAAGTCCTGGCCCTGACTCTGACCCACTCTGAACTTCAGTATCTTCATCTCCTCCCCTGGCTGTTGTGTTGTGCATGTGGGAGGAGCCACACTCAGTGGCTGCAAAGGTGGCCCCCCGCTTTGTCCTCCCTCCTGAGGAAGATGGAAGGGCTTGTTTTAGGCTGGCCCTGAGGAGACATTGGAAGGGGCTGGGTGGGAGGCAGGTCCTGGGCAGCAGGCCAGTCTCCAGGGTGGCAGATTCTCAAGGGGTTATGAAGGAGGGCTGTTCCCTGAGTCCAGGACCTCCCATGGGGCCTCCGGAGTCTCTCCCTTCTCCTGCTATGCACAGAATGGACTGCCAATTATTGTTCCATTGAATTTTTCAAATAAAGGTAAGGGGTGGGGGTGGAGTTGCTAAATCCTTAAACCTCGAGGGAGGCCCTAGGAGCAAGCACTGGTCAGACAGAGGCTCAGCTCAGCCCTGTCCTCAGTGTAAGAGATGGGCAGACCCCCTCCCCTTTGGGGGCTCATGCCCCCCATCTATACATGGGGGGGCAGATCTTGACAAACTGGAGCTGGGCTTAGAGTCAGGTGTGACTGCAGGATTCAGATGTGACTCACCTCTTTTCCCCGGCTCCTTTTCTCCACCTGGGCATGAGAAGATTCTGTTAGACCAAGGCAGGACCCCGCTTTGCAAGCAGGGACCAGGCGCAAAAGCTCCTCTCCATTTGTTACCGAAGCTTGGGGATTGACGTGGTAAAAAGGCTCTTGCAGCCGGCCTAGTCCATTTGATAGATGGGGAAACTGAGGCTCCTGAGGTGAGGCGACCTGTCTGGGGGCCCAGACCCAGGCCTAGGTCCCTGTCTGCCCGCTGCTTTTCCTCCCGCAGCCTTGTCGGATGCCTTACCCGGGGTAGAACTCGGGCGGCAGGCGGCGTGCAGGGCGCTCTCCTGCTGCCCCCGTGTGGCCACCGCGGGCTCTGCAGCGGGGCGCTCCTCCGTGCCAAGCCAGGGGCTGACGGTGGGCGGGGGAACCACGCTCAGAGAGAAGAAAAGGCTGGCCCTGACCCCTCGAAACTCTTTGGCCTGAGCCTGCGACCCCTAGAAGTGCCCTGAACGTATTCACTTGCAATCGGGAAACGAGGCTTACTTCTGGGCGGCGGCGTCACTTGAATGCCCTGCCTTGGAGGGATTCAGACCATGTCGGAATTATGTGCTGGCCTGAAAATAGCCAGGTTTTGGAACCTGACAGCGGGGTGGGGGGTGGGGGGTGGGGGTTCTCGGTGCTCAGCAGCTGTCCCTTAACCTCTCGGTGCCTTTTTTCTCAGGAGAAAATTGGTGCACACACACACCTGTCTTGAGGATTAACTGAGGTGGTGTTTAAAGCACCCCCCCCCCCCCGTGCCTGGCATGGACCCCGCATTCAGCAGGCTCCTAGTGAATTTTGAATGAGTGAACAAAGACACGAGTGAGTGAGTTTGGTTTTGAGTGGCCTAGAGACATCACCCAAGGCTCCAAGTCGCTGTGGACCTGAAAGTTCAGAGGGAATCACCTGGGAATGTGCAGAGTAGCTTCTAGATTCTAGAATCTAGAAGCACATACAGGAACTGGTACTGGTGCTTGCCTCTGGGCATGCAGGTGAATGGGGAGACGTACTTTTCTGCTGAATGTTTATATTACATATTATAATGTGCATATATTATGGTGTGTTGTAATTATAATGCATTACCATGTGCATGTTCAATAAATGAGTGAGGAAGTAAATAATCACCTGGGGAGCACCTTAAACTTGTGGACTCCTGGGCTGCAACCCAGAAGATGGAAGCAGCAGGTCTGAGGGTGGCGGGGGAGCAGGATAAGTTTTCCAGGTGATTCTGTCACAGGTGGTTCTGGACCCACACTTTGGGAATAAAATCACCAGCTGGGGCCTCTTCCCACCGGCCACCAGCTGGGCTCATTTGCATGGTCTTTTGCATATATTTGCATGGCTTCTCTGGTTCCAAATAAAACCTGTGTTAACCCTTCTCTTTCTGCTTGGTCCTGAGGAACGCTTCTCCCCTCCCCACCCCACCCCCTAGCACTGCCCTCATCCTCAGGACTGGAAAGTTCAGCCTCCCACAACCCCATCTCCTAAGCCAAATGTCATTCTTTAATCCCATCTCTGCATTCTCCTAGTCCCCAAGGCCTGGCACACACATGGCGCCTCCCCCAGAAGGCTTCCCCATCCTTCAGCTGAAGGTCCGTTCCAAATCCCACACTCTCTGTCGCCCTCCTCTAAATTCCCCAAATACTCGTTTCTCTCTTCTGAGTGTTCCCAGGTATTCACTGTGCGCTCAGGGCTGAGCCAGGCCCTCACCCGTCTCATCCCACCCAGTTCCCATCTTAGGAGAGAACTCCTAAGATGGGACCATTTTACAGATGAAGAAATTGAGCCTCAGGGAAATCACTTGACTCACCAGAAATTTGAGGCTCTTTCCATTCCACCAGCCTGCCTCCTAAAACACCCTTGTGGCATTGTCACTCTTCTCAGGTTAATGTTATTCAGGTTTTGTTTCTGCTTCACTTGCTTTAATTGGGTCATACACCTGTACTGTAAAAACATGCAAACAATCCCGAAATATTTGAAATAAAATATGAATTCCCTTCTTTCTCCCCCACCCCTAACAACACTAAGGAAGAGCCACTGTGAACAGTCTGGGGGTCTTCTTCCAACCCCTTATGCATTTACATACAGATGTGATGTGTGCAGATATGTAGGCATAGCGTTTTTGTTGTAAGATATACATGCAAAAGGTGTGCAATTTGAAGAAAAACAATACAGACACCCATGTACTCACCCCCACCCCAAATTGCCAGCGTCTTAAAAGCATGCGGCTGTGCCTCTCAGCAGCTGTACTTTCCTTCCCCCTCTGATTGTCCTTACAGATTGACGACGTATATATGTATTCTTAAATAATAAGTTTAGGATGAGAATTGCTAACTCATCGTGGGTACAACATGTTTAGCCTTTATTAGGCAAGCCTAAGCTATTTTCCAAGGAGATGGAACCAATTTTTACTCCCACCCAGAGTGGATGAGCGTCCCCACCGAGCCACATCCCTGTCAAATGTGTAACTGCTCAACTTTATAATTTTTGCCAAGCTTGTGGGAGTAAAATTCCAACTCACTGTGGCTTTAATTTACATTTTGCTGATTACTAATGATACTGAATATCTGTCTTGTTTGTATCTTCTGTCTCCTTAGGGATTCTTTTATCTTCTTGATATGTTAGTCATTGAAAGCGTTGTGATAAAATCCCTGATTATGATCATGGATTTGTTCATGTCTCCTTGTTTTGCTTTATGTATTTTGAGGTTATATTATCAAGTGAATAAGAGTTTAGAATTGTTATACCTTCTTGGAGTTATAGATTCCTTCTTTGCTTCTAATAATGCTTTTGCCTTGAAGCCTAGTTTGTCTGTTATTAATATAGTGACACATCTTTTGGCTTTGATCTTTTTCCAGACAAAGGACAATTTATTTGCCTCCCCCCTTCATCTTATCTGGGTCAAATCACTTCCAAGCTACCAGCTGGCCTTAGTGAGAGGTTACTTGATTTATTATTTTAAAAATATTTATGTTATGGAAACTTTTTAACATATACAAAAGCACAGAATCATATAAAATGGACCCCCATGGACCCCTCAACCAGCTTAGACATACACTAAAGCAGCATATTTATCGTCACTGGCCCCCCATTCCATATTATTTTGAAGCAAATCCTATAGGTCATAGGAATTAATCCCTAAATATTAAAATATGTATATCTAAAAGAAGATGGCAAACAATCTTACCACCCTATAACAACAATTCTCTAACATCATCAAATGTTATTTTTTACTGTTTGTTTGAATCAGGATCTAAATAGGGCCTATGAGAGTATGTAAATGGTCAATTTCTTTTAAGTCTCATTCAATGTATAGGTTCCTACTTTATCCCTTTTATTTTCCTTGTAAGTTATTTGTTGAAGGAACCAGGTCATTTGTCCTTTATATAAAAATATTTTGTTTGATGGGATTATTTAGAGAATGTTCTTTAACAGTATATGTTGGACATCTTTTCTCTCCTTAGCATTCTTTTATCTTCTTGCTATATCAGTCATTGAAAAAGTTGTGATAAAATCTCGAATTATGATAAAGGATTTGTTAATTTCTCTGTGTTTTGTTTTCTATATTGAGGTCATATTAAAGTAGATAAAGCTCAATCGGGTTTTTAGCTGGTGCACAAAACACCATAGTTACTATTTTAAAATATGTCTTATTTTCTCCACTTACTTATTATGAGTTTTGGCTGAAATAATTCATTCAACAAATATTTAAGGAGCACCTACTTTGTGCCACACCCCACGCCAGATCCTGACAACGATAATCGTGAACAAGCCGGACACAGTCCCAGAATTTGGTCCCTTAAGGTCCCTTAAGAGACCTTGTTAAAATGCAGGCCCCTGGGCCCCACCTCAGACAGGCTGTTGGGGTCTAGGGTGGGGCTCAGGACTGGGGACTTTTGGTCAGCTTAGTCCAGTGCTGTCCTGTAGAACTGTGTGAGCCCCATTTGTCAATTAAAATTTTCTAGTAAGTACATGAAAAGTTAAAAAGAAACAGGTGAAATTTTCTTATAGACATTTAAATGATATATTTTAATATATAGAATGTATATTTAATAAATAGATTTCCTATATAAATAAAATGTATTTAATTATACATTTTGCATAATCCAATCTATCAAACGTTTTAAATATATAATCAATAATAAAAATATTAATAAGGTATTTTGTATTCTTTTCTTACTAAGTCTTTGAAATCCGGTGTGTGTTTTACATTTATAGCACATCTCAACTTTGACCATCCATGTGTCCAGGGCTCAGTGTGGGTAGTGGCCAATGTGCTGGACAGCGCAGTCCGTGAGTCTGATCTGGATGGACTGGGGACCACAGGAGGAGCAACACTGGGCTGGATAACGTCTGTGAAAAGCACTGCACAAACTCCGATGCCCCCCCAAAATATGTGGACGAAGTCACACCTGGGCTCAAATCCTGCCCCCAACCCTTCCGTCCAGTCCTAGCTGCGCTTGACCTTGGAGGTGACTTCGCCTTCTGAGCTTGGACCTCCGCATGAGCGGGTGAGTCCTGCCTGGCGGTGGTGGAGCCGCATCTAATGAGATGTATACAGGAGCCCTCTGGGTGTTCGCGCTGGAGAGGAAGAAGGATGTGGGCAGGTTTGGACACAGAGACAGGGCCTATTTCGGTTCAAGCCTCAGAGACCAAGCGAGCAGAGGGCGGGGCCACGGTAGCCTAGGGCTGGCAGCCTGCGCACCCCAAGGTCGCCACAGGGCGGTGCTGTAGAAGCCTCCCTCACCCTGCCCTGGGGACCATGCAGAACTCCGGGGGCCGCACGGGGCCCCGAGGAGGCGAGAAGTCCACTTGTCTGGCGTGGAGTTCCCTGGGAAGGGGACAGTGAGATCATTCTGGTGCACCTCCGCGGCAGGAGGGGAAATTGAGGCCAGGAACTGCCCCCTCCCCCGCCTTTATCCAATTCAACCAACAGCTAGCTGCTGGGAAGGAAGGAACGCAAGCTTCAGAGTCCAGGTGAGGTCCTGCTCTGATCAGCTGAGGGACCGCGGGCAGGCCATTCAAGCTGTGAGCCTGGTTTCTCACCTGTAAAACTGGGTACCGGTACCTCCCAGGGCAGGAGCTGGGCCACTGCAGATGATGAGTAAAAAGGGGCTTTGCCAACTGTCTGGTGAGGACAACATGTGCACAGCACTGAAAGGTGAACTGAGAAGGATGTGGGTAAAAATAACAACTGCCATCAGCTAAGCTAAGTGCTACTATTGCTGCATCCTACAGAGAAGAAAGCTGAGACTCAGAGATGTGGGTGGCTTGCCTGAGGTCACACAGCCTCAGCAGAGCCGAGTTCTGTGTTTGCATCTGACTAGAAGTTGGCTGAGGTTGGAGAGGGTGGACCTTTTCCTACCCAGCCGCATTCTCCCATGCCTGGTTCCTGGTTTCATTCCTCCCTTCTCCTTTCTTCCTTCTCAGCCCCTCTGCACTTCCACCTGCCCCCTGCCTCCACTGCCCACAGAGTCCACCTCCCACCCATCCCCACCCCTCCCCACCACCAACTCATCAGACCTAGGATCTGAGGATAG